>NC_047172.1:19144393-19744393 GCF_009819705.1 Hippoglossus hippoglossus
TGCTGAACTCATGGAGTGCCTCAGGGTTCATTCCTGGGCCCATTATTATTCTTCATTTATATGCTACAGTACCTCTGCAGACAAGATTCCGTGTCTATGAAGATGACTCAAGCATCTATTTCTCCTTTAATTCAACACACCATAGTTGCAGAAACTGTAATCCTGCCCTAAAGCAGCACCAAACTTTGTTCAAATAAATTATAAGATAAAATTATGAGGGCACAATGATACTATTAACCTATAAGTTGATATAGCAAATGTCTTAGCATGTAGTTGCCTTAAATAAAGCCAGCAAATATTACAAGCACTTTAATACAAGACTTTCCAAAGCTAGTCATGGTTATAGCTACAGTATTTAAATCATCTACAATATGTCTTTTATGGTCTTAAAGAACCCTTTCACCTCAGACCCATCTGTTTTTAATATTGTACACCTCTTTTCCTCTGGCTTGGCCCCTAAGTCACCTGAAAATTGTGGTTGTTAATCCATTGATATAGTCAAATGTCAGACCCCCAAAAATCTGCCAAATAACAGACCTATTTTCCCTCCCCTCAAAAATGCCTTAGTTACTTTTAAAGCCAGTAGCACCATGGTCACCGGTCCACAGTAGAGGCACTGAATCATTTACATAAAAAAATATAATTCATTTTATTTTATAAGACTGCAGAGTTTATGAGGCTGCATTTAAACATCATGAAAAATGAATCAGTACAACATGAGACTTGACGCGCACAGCCAGGACTCAGTGTTATTCATGATCTGACTTTAACGATTAATAACAAAATACATGATTGTAAGTTTGTCATCTAAATCCCCCCCCCAAAAAAAACCTGTGAACTTAGTTCAAAATGTTATAAAATGAACTAGTTAATCTTCACTTGTATAAACTGAACTTTGTACTAGTTCTTGTTAAGTGTGAACTGGCACAACACTGTTCCCCAAGATCACGTTAAGTAATGTTTTCAACCTGCAGGAAAATGACAGAGCTGTTACCAACAATCATTCCATTCAGTCATTGCTGCACATTCTTCCTGTCATCCATCTCTACAGTAACAGCTACAAAAAGGTAACAGCAGCTGCAAAGCCTTGCTTTGGGCATTAAATCAAATACAGACAATAGTAAGAGGCAGTAACAGAGCAATCCGTTTTCATTGTGTGGTGTATTTAGCTAACATGGATCATTTTGACATGTGTGTAAAACATAATGACAGGTTTAAAGCTAGGAGCCCCTCATTTCTGGACTCTCAGATTTCCTAAGTATTATTCCATATGTTACTCGATTAGTTCTCTCCTTTTGAGAATGCTCTTTGACCTGTTAGATGGAGGGATGTCCATCTTTATGTACGAAGCATGTTTTGAATTAGAGGCCCCTATGTGTGACGTCATTTTATCTCAAGTCTTGAGCGTAAACAAGTTCCCTATATGAATGCTTGTCCGACGTCTCCGGGTATCTAGATACCCGTCCTGACCTGTAACTTCTGTGTAATAAACCTTATTATACAAGCAAGAACGGTGTCCGCGGAGGTTCCTTCATCATCATCTTCAACATCACTGCTGCTTAAATATACGACAATTGCACAGAGACTGTTTATATAATGAAGGATTACAGCTTGTCAGCTTGCCCTGCTATGAAGAGCCTTATTTCATACAAGCAGAATGTGTCTGGAACTTGTGCTGTGCAGAGCCACATTAGCATCAATTGGATATTAGCTGAGAAGAAGAGGCAATTCAACACAGGCAGGGAAAGTTGTTTCAGATTTATGCAGAAAAGATAAGAAATAAGATATATAATATTTACATAATGAATACAATAATTGATTGGTAGTGAAATGTATTTATTCAAATGGGATAAACCCCTTGAGTTGCACCAACTTGTTTTCAAGGGGGTCCCACATACATATAAGTCGTCTTGTGGTCAGTTGTTTTAAATAGTTGTTTATAGCCTTGAACATGGACTCAGACGAGTTGTTAGAAGCCAGTTTTGGAAACTGCAGCATCACCACTGAGGTGATTTGTAAAGGATCCTTGTGCTGAGACTTTGCAATGACAGCAAAGCAGCGGATTCCACGGCTGGTTGATTCCTACATTCACCAGACTTAAAACGGCAGCTGTCAGGGTCCTACAAGTTCTGAATCAATTATATCAGAAGGAAGCTCCCCATGTAGAGGAAGCTTTTCACTATTTAGCTTTATGTTGTGTTGTTCAACCCGTATTCCAATCATCACATAAATGCACACACTGAGGATAACCAGCATCCTAACTGGTGTTTGTTCACTCTCAGAGAATCTTTTCTACTATAACATTCAGACAATGTATTCGATAGAAATCAGAAAGCAAATGTCCTCAAATTACTGAGGTCCAAAGGTTATACTTGAGTTCACTTGAGAAACACTTTAGGAGCAGTTCTGGACCTTTCGATCACATCTTAAGTTTGCACACATCATGTAGCTGTGGTTGCTCAAATTTTCATATGTTTCTGAACATATTTGATTCGTGTTGATGTAAAAGTTTTCACGTCTGCTTTTCCATGGTGATGTTTTTTAATACATTGTGTTTTGGCACATTTCTTTAGTGAAATATTCATCCAAGTGAGTGTAGCTGCTGTCATTTGAATTTATGGGAATACTTGATGTTCTGTTTAATGATTCCATTTTATTCACTCCAAATGGCCTTAATTAGACGTTATGATAGTAAAAGATACACTTTCAAGCAGAGGGGGTTATTAAATGCTGGAAAGTATCTGACATGAAGATGCTGCTCTGAGCTGGACTGAGTAAGAGTGCTGAGGCGGAAGCTAATGCTGAGAATTGCCTTCTATGTTTTACAGTTTTTAAAAGCATGTGGACAAAAAGGAAGAGGAAGTGCTGAGGGCATTCACTAAAGGATTTTAAAAAAGAGTAGGTCTTAAACTCATCAAATAAACGAGATAATAAAATGATTTATCGAGCTTTTAGCAGTGTGCAGGCCTCCTCTTGTGTAAATATGTACTCAAAGGTAAATGTGAAAATAAGGTGATGTAATGGTGATAGAATGTGTTTATTAACCTGACCCCTGTTCCAACCAAATTGAACAGCCAGCTTAATGAATTGATCAGGCTGCAGCACAGTGACGTTTTTACATCAGGATTTAAAGCTCTAATGTGATCTTGATATTGATGTTGTGATTGATTTTGGGAAGCTTTATTTTCTGTTTTCATCCCTCCAGTCAGGACGTGTGTTTCTCTGCATTGTGAGCGGGGTAACGACCCTGAGTCAGGATTTGCTTCATCACATAAAGGTTTTTTTAAGAACCCTCATCTTTACATCCTTCAAATCAGTTTGTCAACTTTTAATATAATTGAAACTGGCATCTACAGATTATAAAATCACCAAACTCACAGAGGCTGGATTAGTTTGTCATCAGTTCTTCAATACTAACTTTATAGAAGTTATAGTGAATCTCTGTCGTGTCTCCTATCTAACAGTAATGGTGCCAAATGTGAATCTCTCAATATTCTGCTTGTCCTGACCTTATACCAACCACAGCATGACCTGGGTTTGCTTTCTGCTAATGACCATCTCTGTATCACAATGAGTTTTTACACCACCACAGTGAAATTTTGTCTTCCTGCATCTTTAATGGTGTTTTAATGGGGGATAATGTGCATATGGTTACACTGTGCAGTAGTAAAAAGTAAGTATGGCCAGTTCTGCTGTGTGCACTCCAGCAAGATCAGGTCATGGCTACACTCAGTGCAGCACAGTGATCATAGCTGAGCAGAGCACTATTACGATAACTGGTTGCAATAATATAGAGGTCTATTCATTATTCATATGTCATCTCTATGAACGTGACCATACCAGCAGGTTAAAAAACAAACCAACGTATTTTGTCTGTCACAGTCCTTTCTGCAAAGTTCTGCAAGTTCATGGTAAAACAGCATTAAGTTGACTCATGGCACCTGAAAAACTGCTTTACTGTACACGCCTGTTCTGCGTAAGGTAATGGCTGAAAAAAAGCCACTTTTAAAACATAATTCTTGCTTCTAACTTGAGACCTCGGATGGGTTCTGACAAAGATGGATGAATATTTTATTTTACAGATGTTAGCACTTTGCCGCAGCTGAAAGAATTAAAAGGTTTTCGGCAAGAGGCATGAGACAGAAATGGCTGCTGCTCTGCACTGCAGAAAACATGACAAAACTGTAGAACCTCACTGCTCACAGAATTATTACATTAAAGGGATAGTTCACCCCAAAATCAAAATTGACTCACAACTTATTATTATTAATATTAGCTACCATATGGATAATTTCCCCCCCGAAAATTGGTATCATATCGTCTCAAAAATCCCAGATCGGTTAGGCACTACTTCATATTCTGGCGGTGTCAGCACTGTGCAGTTTTCAGTCAGTTTAAACTGGTTTAACTTTTGACATATTGAAACAATTTCAATTGCTAATGATATACCTGGTGCAGAGCTCCAACGATCTTGCGAGTTTCTTGGTAAATGGTCTCCGGGGTCCAATGACGATTGATGCCTTTCAGTGCCTCTGCAATTCGATTGTGTTCCCTGAGCCACAACGTATGCAATGTGGTCAGGGGAATAGCCTCGTTGGCACGGGTGTCTCCGGCACTGAAACACTCCACCCTCTCCCCCTCCTGATTCTGACGGCATGTTGACGGCAAAGTGGCCACGAAAGGAAGGTAGGGTCTTCCTTTTGGATCCGTGAATAGGTCGTTGACGGCAAGTTTCCCATTGAGGCCAGAGAGATCGCGGAGGAAGCTTTCCATCTTCAGGCTGTGGCCATACACACCCGAAGCATCCATGAACGCTGTGATGGAATTCATCTGTTGTCGCTGCAGAGCTTGTACAATATCTAACTCGGGATTGACAAAACAGGCCGGTAAGGAGCGATGAAATGGCATGCAGCCATCATTTGTCTGTAGAGAAGACAAAATAATTTATTTTTAACCCCCTTGTCAAATGTATTATTCTTGTGATAATGAAATTTTGTAGGAAAACTTTAATATCTTTGAAAATGATCATTTGCTTTTTACTGAATTAGAAGACAAGACCTTCCTTTTTATTTATCTCTGATCCTTATGTCTCCCACAACTTAGCTTAGCATAAAGATCTTCCTGGCTCTGTCCAGTGGGAAAAAAAGTTACCTTTCAACACCTAAAGCTCCACTAATATTTGAGTTATACCTGATTTGTTTAATCCAGACAATTTAAGTTTTAAATCAATTTTTTGTGTTGAAGAGGATTTATGTGCAGGAATTTTTCTTCAAGAATTTTGTGACTTCTTCTTCAGTTTCTGTTGGTTAGGTGAAAAGTCAATCAGCGAACCTAAAGTAATCAGATACTGGTTGGACAGACCATAGTAAGCAGGTCACGTTAAATGTGGAACTTTTTTGTTTAAACACAGGACAGTGAAAACAGAACGATCAAGACTCAGATGAGTAAAATGTGGACGGACTGATGATGTGTGTCGTGCTGCGATTACCTCAATGGGAAAGCACGGATGCAGATTTTCACATGTGCTCAGACAGTCCACAGTGGGCCTTGAAAGGCCAGTGCTTTGAGGGGTAAAGGAGATGTCATGGTCCATGTACTGCCCCCACTCCACCAGCATCAGAGTATAGGCCTCATCTTTGCTTTTGAAAGAGCTCTTAATTATTTCCGTGCTGACTTCACGTGGCTGTTGGCACAAGAGGATTTGTTATTTTGGGTGACAATGTGTTCTTCATTCTTCAGTGTACAATTGCACCTCACACCCCAACCATCAATTTGTCGGTCAGTGTTTTCATCACCAACAGAAACTAGTGCTGTGCCTGTTCTAAACTTGGTCTGTGTTGATGCCCCGGAGCTACTTCAGAATTATTCGTTGTCATCAGTGAGTCCTTCTCAAACTGTTCAACCATATACTGTCACTTTTTATTGTCTGTGTGCTGGATGTTGTGTGCAGAGCTTTTATAAACAGTCTATGGTGCAAAGTGAAGTTAGAAATCTTTATGTTCATCCTACCTGGTTTATCTGCAATGAAGATTTCATAGTCAATGTTTTTCATAAAAATGAAACTGAATTTGCTTTAGTACTGTTCATGTGTTTGTTTATAAATAAGTTTAAATGATTTGACTGAAATGGAGCAATGCTTGCCAGCAAGCTGCGCTGCTCCAATCATGTGACATACCTTAGTCTCAACAATCATCTTTCTTGTTTGTTTCATTCATTTCTTTAATAAATAAATGTCCTAAATGACAAAGGGGCTGTGTGGTCCTCCTTCTTCTCTCTCCTAAACTAATTAATGCAACAAAAAGGAAAAGTTAGGATAAAAGATTGTTAGTCATCTAAAACACTTGTAAATTATAGTTTACAAGTGTTTTTTATATATGGAGGTAAACTGCAGGCTGGATGTAACTGTGCATACGATTTCACCCTCACTGTGTAATGAGTGCATAAATTAATTCAATGCAAATATCAGCACAGCTTCTGGAAACCAACTCCTTTAAGCTATGGAAATGTTGGTTTTTACAGCAGAGGCCATTACACTGGAATGCAGCTGTAATCTATGTCTCATCTATCTCACAAACACTTCTGCTGCTCCTGTTGCTGCCGTGGACTTAATCTGCTGTAAAACAGGTTCGAAAAATAAATAGAATGTAACGTTAACTCTGGGTTTGCAGGGCAAGTTGCCTCATTTCTAATTTCTCCACCAAGACTTCAGTGTCGGTCGGTGCAGCATTTTGTAGATTACCGGGGGAAGTTGGAATCCATTATGGAGCCATCCTCGGTTCCAACCCTTGGGTTGTCTCTCTCCGTCTTCGTATTCAGCTGGAAGCCATCTGACCATGGGAGTGTTGGCTGCTCCCCAGAGAGGATTTTGCCTGACAAAAAGAATCATGAAGCCTGTTCAAAAATGCGGTGGTACAAAACAGTACAGTAAATGCCTTCACCCAATGCAGCAGCACTTGTTTATCACCACATGGTCAGCAAGACTTTAAAATACTACATCGTTACCAACATCTTATGCTGAGTTTGCTAATTGAGGGATTTACTCTCTGACTGATATGCCACTGATTGAGCTGCAGTTTGTATTCTGATGTTGTGAAGAAACAGGGTTTTATTTCTTTAAATTATTTAAATTAAATATATATAATATCTTAGATATTAAGAATAAAGTCGTAGTTTTACAAGAAAGAATTCATAATAAAAAATAGTCTTTTAGGCTTCGTGTCATTTTACAAGGGGAATATCAGAAGATCACTCATCTCATCAGCAACGCATTATCATGTCAGGACTTGGAAGATATTGAGTAAGAAACAGTGTCAATTCTGAACAAAGAACCAGACAGACTTTGAAGTTGCCTCTTTTGTGAAGGATGAAATGTTTGGTAGTGGTCAGCTGTAGGGCGGACATTGGTCACATCTGCGTGATATTTAATAAGGACTGTGTAATTTCTGAAGAAACAATGAGATCCAGATGTAATGGAACTCCAGAGAGCATGAGTTCTCCTTGCTGCTTAATAGCTAAACAATGTTTTGGCTTGTAATATGATGATTTTGTGTAGTTAAATTATAACTGTATTATTGTGATATTATGATTTGGTTTAATTTCCCCCAAAAATCAAAATTTTCCTGAGTCAAATTACCATTTTATTCTTGTTAAATAATTTTGTTAAAATAATTTTAAAGTTAAATTATTAATTAGTTCCTGTGATATTATCCCCTTTTCGCATTAAATTACAACCTTATTATTAATATTAAAATGTTGTTCTCAATTACAAATGTATGTGTGTATTGATTTGACTTTTTGCTTTAAAAATATTACAATTATACAATTATGTATACTTGCTACTGAGAAAAATAAAACAGAATTTGAAATCCATTTTTCTTTTTGTATTTGACAGATACATTTAAAAATGATTGTTTATGTTTTTAAGCAGCATAAAGGTGTGGTGGTAGGGATTACCAAACTCTTTTATCTTCACCAGCAGCAATAACGCTGATTTATTCTCTGAACATCATTTACCGAATATTTATTTTGCATTGGATCTTGGACCTTTGACCGTGTAACAATATGGTCCTGGTACTTTACCAAAGGTAAGAGGTCAGTTCTCTACCTGTTGTTGCAGAGGCCGGATATGGAGCGGTACTTTGAGAAGTGAGGACAGACGGTTAGATATGTTGCAGGACACTTTGACAGCTTTCCAATCAGGGCAATGTCTTCCGAGGACAACAACCCTAGTGACATAGTGAAGTTAACACAAGAGAACTTCAATGGAGGACAATCTTTCCACACAAGGATACAAACCATCAAACAGAAAACAACAGCTGAGAATGTCTCCCTTTTGTTTTTTAAAATGTCGTTAATGAGAACTTTAGTAACAGCCTGCATCCATCTATATTATGCATTGTTAAATGGACCAAATGGAAACTTTGCTTTGACTTCTTGGCAACAAACTGCCTCAAATGTTTTGTTGCACTGTGAGATCCTCTGGATGTAATGAAAGAAGGCAATTCTACCTGGTGCCGTGACGTCCCTTTTATATCTCTGTCGTGCTTTGTTCTTCAGGACCTGCAGAGTTGTTTGAAAAACCTCTGCCGCTCGGGAAATCTCCAGAGTCTCAGGATCGGTTTGCCGATGGAATGTAAACATATGAGTGGAGGATGAGGGCTCGTTCCGTCTGTGCACAGAAATTGGCAGTTTCCTTTTGTCCATTTTTTTATCGGGTATTGTTTCAGAACAGAGACGGATGATGAGTTAATTCATTTGATAGTTACCGTTGTCTAGAGTGGAGTGAGGCTTCATCTACAAGTTGAAGGCTTTCTTGATATGAGGAGATAATCAAGTCCCTGATAGGAACTGGAAGATATGATACAAAAAAGATCACAAAAATAGGTTAAAATGACATGAGATACTCTCAGCCTACTCACAGTGTATCAACTGTACACTGTGAGGGGTGAAAGTACATTTACAAAAGTACTATACTTGAATTATATATAGAAACAAAAGGAGCAACGTTAGGGATTAAGATTTAACTGCTAATTGCTAAATGAGTCTAGAAATTTCAATCAATAGAAAATAGAAAAAAAAAAGATAAATAGAAAATCTAGAAATGTCATAAATTCCCCCTCCAGTGTTTGAGGCTGACAGAGGTCAAATTATCCAAACCTTAACCAAGCATGATGACAAATGAAAAAAGATTTGTGTTATTAATCATCTAATGACTCCTGCTTTCTTCAGGTGACCATTTAGAGAGGGGCCTGATCCCCAGGTCGCTGCAGAACAAGTATTTTTACTCTCATGCTTATATATAAATCTATAAATCTGTCATAAATAAGACAATGTGGCTGAAAATGTGTTCAAATATTTTTTAGCTGTCCCACTTTATCAAACACTTGATAATGTGGGACAGCATGCTTTGGCTAATCTGGGACAGTCACTTTAGTTCTCTAAATGGTGGAAATATAAATTTAGAGTCTTCCTGAAGTAAAACAAAAGATAAACCAAAGAGATGTAACAAATGATCTGCGGTTGTCAGACAGGAGTTAATGGTAAATACAGTCTGTCCCTGTCTGTATAAACTGATTGTCTGATTAGTTAACCTTCACATAATCAGTCAGATGATCCAAAAAGCACAGAAGAGTCTGTCCTGTGGTCTGCAGCGGTTGGTTTCACCAAAAAGACAATCAGCTGATCGATGAAGAAGGTCTCTCACCTGCAAGGACGTTTGTTCCCTGAGTCGCCCCAATACAATGGTGAATAACTGAATTAATAAATTGTTATTGTTATTTTTGCTTGTTGTTGATTTAATTTTAATTCATTTTTTAGCGTGATATAACTTTAATAGAATGTTTTAAATTAATTCAATTTTGTCTTTATTTGGACTGGTTTTTAATAAAACTGATATAGTTCACAAAGTGACCTGTCCCAGATCATCAAATTCGGGTAGAATTGTCAGTGTCATATCTCCATTCTTTCTGCTGGTGTGGTTAAAAAACTTCTTAAGGATTACAGAAAGGTAAAATATGTTGATCTAATGTGTAAAACAGAATAAGTCACAGAAATAACAAATTTCAAAGAATGTCACTGTTAGAGCCATTTGTGAAATACTTGTTAAAATTATTTTCTAAAATGCTTGATTTGTTAAGAATAGGCAGTCTTACATAATAATTGCGGCTTGGGGCTTGACTGGGACCAATTGGGCCTAAATTAATGTGCTAACTGTGCTTGTTTAGTTTTGTTTGTTGAAGCTACAGAGCGGAGAGCACACTAGTCTTCGACCGTGCTCATACTCCAATCCACGGTTCTTTAGTAGATTACTGAACCTATTTGTCTGTTTACTTTGTAATACAAAAATAAAGTTTCAGTAAAGATTTTCAAACAAAGTACCTGGACTGCTGAGTTTGTTTTAAAGTAATGTCAACTACATGCTTTGACACTTTAGTTTTAGTGGACTATTCAAGAAGAGGATGGAGCCACACTAACAGACCCATTCACCCTAAACGTAAGCAAATATTTCTACACTGTCATATCAGCTCCTTTATTTAAAAGCAGATTCTTTGTTCTATCACTGACTTTCTGTCAAACAATGTTGGTTTTCGAATCCTACATGTAAAATTTAGATTGTCAGTTAATAGTTAATATTTCAATATATTTTTTCATTCATTACATTCATTATATCAATGCACAAAGACAACCAGCAAATGTTTTATTTTTGCATTAGTTTATCAAATTTGGCAGCAAATCAGCTTGAGACTGAATGGCCTATAGGAAATACATATGAGAATATTATAATAATCCGCATTCCACTTTCTTCAAATCAATAGTAAAGATTAAAAACCTAAAAAAAAAAATTAGTAGTTATTTATCATTAGATAAATTAAATTATTATTTATCAATATTAAACTGCATTTGAATCAATCCTTCCAATCCTTTAACATTGGTTATTACACATTTAGAATGACAATAAAAGATTTTAATAAAAAAAAAAAAATATATATATATATATATATAAGAAATGTTTACTTACAGTCAAGCTGTCCGGCTTCATCAGTTGAAAAACTCGGGGGAACAATGCAAATCAACACTGCATGGAAAGATAATTTGAAAAAACAAGACATTTTTTGTTGGCAAATTACAAATGAAGAGTCAAAGATTTTCCCTATAACAAAGGTGTGTGCTGGGTCGCCTGTTGAACCAGTCTTTTTATATTCAGATAAGTCAGAGAGTCCAAGGTTAAATAAACCAGCCTCAATGGAGGAACTCAGAGATTCAGTCTTTTGTCTTGTTATTGGTTGACTGATTTGAAAAAAGAAAAAAATTTCCTTCCATTATGTCCGCCACTTGGATATTTGGTATGTCCTGGATCTCTCGTGTAACACCACCAGAGAAAACATGAAGACGAAAAAAGGGTTGGGAGTTAACTATTGTAGGTAAGTAAGTATTAAGTATTGCAAGATAACGCAAAAGAATTGCGAAGAAATGCAAAAGTGTTCCTCTAAAGAATCCTTGCAGTGACCCTATGACAGAGTAGATTAAATAAAAGTAGAATAAATGAGTGAAGTTACTCATTAGAAAATAGCAAATCTACCAAATCCAGTGACTCTATTAGAATGTATTGATTTTGTAGCAAATTTTCACCATTTGAAATGCTTATGTGGTCAGACCTCAAACTATCTGGAGGTACAGAGGCCATCAAAGAAAAAAGTAAATTCTGGCTAATGGAAATCAGCCTGCTCAGCATTTATCATTATCCTGTGCTGTTTGGCCTTTCAGCGACCAGCTTTCACCAGAGCCATCTATCGTAATATTAATCACGCCATTAATTGAATTAATTCAAAGTAGTGTAGGGCTGCTTACATCTTCTTTTAATAGCTATATCTCTGACAACACTCTTACTGATAGAACTTGTCACCCTCTTTCTATCAAACTTTGTTTCAAGGACAGAACTGATAGAAATAAAAGGGCACAGTATCAGCAGCAGTCATTCCAGTGCTTTAATGGGTTCATGGTCCTGCTTCCTTCTCTGTGCCTCCACCCTCCTGAGCCTATAAGTTTTAGATGCAGACTGCAGGGATTCCTAACAGAGGGAAAGGCCACGGCAGCGGTCATGAAGTGGCCCTGGAAACTTCCCCTCATCACAAATACTTCAGTTAGCATTCAGGGTCCAGTGCCACCAGTGGAGTCAACTGTGAGAGTCACGGCCCATTGAAAGTTGAGCAGTATACTTGAAATTCATGCTTGACGTGGTACTGTTGCAACTTCATGATGCTGTGTGTGTCGCAGCAGCTGGCGGTGACCTCAGCAGTGGGCTGAAGATCATCTCCGATGTGGCGCCCTGTGCCCTGTTGTTGTCACGGTGACTGCTTTAGCTTCGGCACAGAAGTGTTTCAGTCCAAAAAAACAAGTGAATCTCAGAGTTTGTTGAGAATGAAAAGACTTTGACTTCAAGAGAATGTTTTTTGGCACATTCAGAATATTTTGTCCCCATGCACTGTGGCATCAGGCAAAACTGTACTAACTACTTATATTTAATTAATGTTACAAACTGTAGATAACAGACAAAATATCTGATACCTGTACAAAACAGAGCAATGCAATACTATGTAAGGCAGCGCCAACATCCTGAGAAAATAGTCTATTTAAACATACTTTTATTAGATAATAAGTGCCTGTAAGCATTTAATATAATTTGTTTCCAAATTGTATTTGGTTAATTTCTGTCTAAATACATATTTCCTGGTGCGGGGCTCCGGCCAAGTGGATGTGGGTTTTTAAAGTTTTGGCAACCACAGGGCCTGAGGCTGATCTTTAATTGGTTGTTGCAGATTTTCCACAGCGCTCTGCGCCCTGGACACTCCCACTTTCATTTACAGCCGATAGGTATTGATTTATTATTTCTTATTTTATATATTTTTATCTAAATCTACCCTCGACGCTGTCACTGACTTACTTAGGCTGCGAGCTGAAAGATATGGTGACTTCAAGTGGAACTGCGGCAAATGTGGTAATTTCTTTCACAAGGCGTTCAGTCAAAGAAGAAAAGGCAGCTCTTGTTATGAGAAACAAAGTTGACTAACTGGATGTGGTGTAAGTAATGTCTTTTACCGCTTCCCCTGTTGGCTGTTCTAAAGTGTCGGCACAGAGGTACTGCGGACAACGACGGGGGTGTGAGACCTAAAACATTTCTATGAAAAGTGCAAGCAGCATGAAAAGTTGCCACGGTCACTTAGACACAATGAGGCTACATTGTTGCGGCAGGCTTAGCATTGCTCAGCAGCTCGATGCCGGCTACAGGATTGGCATATTGTGTAAATCTTATCACCAGCCGCCACTGATATAAGGGCAGTCAATTCTACCATTAGTAGGCTAAGGCTCAGTTTTTCACCGTCAGGAGGTGGTGAATCCATATTATGGTCATTTCTGCCACTGTGGTTTCCTCTCCAATTTCCCAGTTGGCTCATTTAAAAGTAATGGCCCAGCAGCAACTCTCCCCCTGCATTTTCCCTCGAAGTTTCCTAATGATGCCTTTGATAACTCACTTATGGAGGGTGACTGTAAAAGCTTAAACACACCAAGGCTACGGCTTACTGACTGTCAGTGAAATGACAGTTGTCATACATCATATTACACCATCATAACAAAAGAAAACTTGTTCTATAATAACATTCTACTTATTCTGTGGCCAAGCTGCAATACATAGGTATAAAGGCCTCATTAGAAAGACATTAGATTAAAGTCAGTGAACTCCATAATCATGCAAACTAAAGTTAGTTAAAGTACACTATTTAACACATGAGCCTAGGACAGGTGTAGTATTTGCTCGACAGGGCCATAGCTAACAAGGTATGTTTCCATTTTACACTTACGAGTAATTATACATGTTGACTTTGTATTTACTTTGCATATATATGGTTGAAATTGATTGTATTACAATAGAGAGATGAACACTGTGAAGATGGCTTTGAAAACTATAGTCAAGCATGAGGAAAGAGTATTTTAACATCCAAATAATGAAAAACTTTTTTTATTTCATTGGTTTAGTGCACCAGGAAAACTTTGAAATCCAAGTTAAAAAGCTCTTTGCCATGAAACCGTGTATGAAGTGGATTTGGTTCAATTATTCTCATGCTTCACGCAACATGAAGTGTCAAAAGCTCCACTTTCAAATGAGGAAACAGGCTTAGAGAGACATTTTCAACATATGAGGGTTTATTTTGTATTCATTAAACAAAGACACGCCAAAGGTATAATCATGTCAGATTCAGCTCACTGATGAGCTGTGATCACAGATTCTCTAAATAACCCTGTTTCCTCTGTGACTGACATTGTCACTAGCATAAAAGTCAAAATTGAAAAAAGAGGGCGACGGTTCCCAGCGCCAGCCATGCCCAGTGCTACTGGATCGGGCAGGTACCTAATTAAATTAATGACCTAATTAAAACAGACAACCATTGTCCTGTTGGTTTTATTTGAAGTGTAACACTCAATCAATAAAATACCAGGGTTAGTGAAGAGAATAAAACTACCATGTGGTTACCATACCGGTCTCATCAACACACCAGAACAAACCCAAACTATATTCCTTGGCAGTAAATGGTGTGAGTAATGTAACCCATTCAGCATGTTTAGGTCTTTTTGGCCTCGCTCATACATGATGGATGTCCTCCAGGCTTATTTGTTAACATTTGACACACGGTAGGGCTGTGCCTGCTTGACTGGTTGATAATAAAATAAACAAAGATGAAACCACAAAAGGAGTCCATTCTTTTTGGTGAAGTGAGGGAAAGACTTCATGTGAAGTGCTGCCTCCTGTGTCTTCTAGTTTGGCCAACAATCTACTGTCATTACTCACCAGCTGGGGATCTGGTTTTTCACGGTGTACTGGCAGCACACACTGTGTTAAAGGTAGGGTTGGTAAGTTGTTTCTTACACACTTTATACCTTATTTGTTGAATACTAAATAGCTTAAAAGACTAATAGCCATCAATAAATAAAGTCTAAAAACAAAAGTAAAAAAAGCTGGTGACTGCGGCCCTCGCAAGAGAGACTGAATGAAATGATTGGCTGTCGTACTGGCTCACTAACTGCTGGCACGCACCCTGCCCGATCTCTCACTGCATATGGCCGAAGTCTTTAGTCAGCGAGACACACACCGCTGAAGCAGAGATGATAGCCGGAAATTTGCAAGCAAGTCACAGAAAATTCGTCTTCTAGCGGTTGTCATGCAGTGTGCGTTCATGTGTTTTGGGGGCGTAGCTTTGACGAGAGGGCTGATGGGAGGGGTTGGGATGTATCTGTTGCATTTTTTCACAGTGTGGTCTGCTCTTGCTAACTTTTGCAGGATTACCACCCTAGCTTTAACCAGCTTGTGCGAGATCATGCATACCATGAACTTCTGCTGGCTAAGCAAGATTACTTCCTGTTTGCTGCCATAACAAATAAATCCAGATTAAATAATTGTTAGTGCTTCTTTAGACGAGACAAGAGAAATATTGTTGGACTATACATTTTGTGATGCTCATAAACATGTATTGACCATTTCACAGTTCCATAAAACAATAAGTAGTCCAACAGTACACTCTGTGAAGATTTGTGTGTTTCGTCTGAGTGATCAGTTATTTGGAGGATAATTGTACTGCATTATATTGTGAAGTGTTTGTGTTATTTTCTCTCCCTCTTCACAGACAAAAGAAAAGTAAGTGAAGCAGAGGAGCTGGGAACAAAGAAACGTGTTTCATTACAGCTCTGTAGTGAATTGAAAGGAAAGAGTCTGAGGCAGATGTGAACCTTTTTGTCATAGTTAACCAGCATCAGATTCATGTAGTCAGAGAAAAAGTAATTTCTCACAAGATTTTCTGCTAATCACAGTAACAGTTGATGTATCTGGAAATCTGTGTCATGCTGTCAATTGTTTGGCAGTTTCACACCGTTTGGTCACTGGTGCCAGATTAGACCCCTGCAATCAGAATCGGTGTTCATATGTATTGAAAGGAACAACTTTTTTGCGCAGAAATTCAATTGATAATGAAAAAAATTAAACAACATCTTCCTCCAACCATTTTTCATACATTATCTATTCTACTATCTTTTACAAACATTTGTTTATCAGGAGTTCATACAAAAATAGCAAGAACAAGATATACATATCAGCTGGCTCTGTGCATAAAATACTGCCTCGGGTGCACATGACGATGAGTTCTTAACTGTTCATGTAATTTCCGGGGAAGCTTTGACTGCACATAAAGAGAGGGTCCATGGAGGCAACTTTGGCAGCGATAAAAGAATGTATGCAGTGAAGGACAGCTGTCAGATTAGCAAACTCCAGTTCCTGTCGGAAGAAAAAGTCAAGGACACAGAAATGAGGCAATTGATATGAGGTGTTATTGTTAAAAATGCAAAATCTTTAAAATCATGAGAAAACTAGGCATGTTTTAATCAACAAACACCTTAGAGGTAAGGCTCCTCACTATACATACTAATTCACCGGTATCATTGAGTAACCAGTGCAAAAAAACATGACTAAAATTCAACATGTAACTTTATATCTTTAAACTGAAAATAAAACAACTGCATTACCTTCATTTCTATCTGCTTGCTCTCAGCATTCTTGAAAAGGAGTTTTACCCTGGTTTTCCCATCATCAGAGGAGCCTTTAAGTTGAGAGAACTTATATCGCCACATCACGCTCTACAAGGGATGGGATTATACAACACAGCAGCACAGGGATTTCAGTAATGAGTACATTTACATACCATGTCTTACTACAGATCTGCATGATCAAGAAGTGACACTTTAATGTTCAACCGTGCTTTGAGGAAACATATCATTTATAACAATAGAGCATAGTGCTTGGAAACAAGTGCTGTTCTGATTCAAAGAAAATACAATTTCTCCACTGCAAGGCTGACTCAACACTTACCATCGCTGCTAAAATAACCTCACAATGTACCTATATAACCAATAGCTCGTCATCTGAGAGAGACATTTTAAACACTATCTGTGTATCTTTCGTGGAAATGCAGATATTTCGGAGTTATTTCAAATCTATTTTCAAACACAATGGTAGCCTAAGTGAATGAGAACGAGAACATGGCAGTCAATAACGGGAATAAAAACGTCAAAGTGCAGAGAGGGAACAGCGCAGAGCCAGAATGGCAAGAAGAATGATGAACTCAGTAATACTTCACCTTTGAAGAGCCTTCTGAGCAGGTGAAGCCCGATCCAAAGTCTATGGTGAAGCACAGCACATTCCCCTGGCTGCTGCACGTGTAGCTTTTGGACTGTTGAAAGACAATTGATAACCATGAATATGCTGACTTATACATTTTTGTAATGTTATACTGTGGTGCAGTTCTCATTGTGAGCTTCCACGACCACAGCAATCTATATGGAGACTGAAGAAACACTTTACATTATGTCAGTGAGGTCACAAAGAAGAAGCAGAGTCTACATGGCATGAGAGAAATGCAGTCATAATCATCAGCTGTCAATCAGTCCAAAATGTCCACTGTTAGAAAGATATGCAGGGATGCACCATATTTCACTGAAAACCAGGCTATGACCATTCAGGACTTACTTGTAGAATGATAATAAAACTCACGTTGAAATGTCCAGTTGCACCAGCTTTTAAAGTTCAAAGTTTCTATGTAAAATTAATTTTCACTGCAATGCAGGACAATACAGATTTTTTTAAACCAAAGAGATAAACAATATTTTGCACGGATGCACAAAATGAAAATCGAACGTACATTTTGCTGGTAGTAATGCCATAATGGTATTACAGTGACAACCAAATAAATCAAGTGAATAGGTTGATTCACTTTTTCCATCCAGACTATGCACTAAAGTCATAAAGGTTAGTGCGTACAATAGCCGAATTAACAACATGCTAAATGCTGACTACTTCGCTCTCTGTATTATGAATATTTTATTGTCATTACTGCTATTATAAACTGCTGCTGTAATCATTGCTGATGTTATCATTAACAAGATTATTATACATGTCTGGCCATTGTTACAGTAATTATAACAATCAGTCAGAAAGTGTTTCTGCTACCACCCATATTACATAAAGTGGGATTATGTGAGTATCAATAACAAGTGGTAATAGGTCAACTCATTGTGTGGAAGGCAAACAATCTTATAGTAATGTAATAGTCTAAATCAGCTCCCAGTGTAAAAAAAAATTGGTGTATGAATCATTGTGTCATGAATCCTCATACAAACAGAATGACTGACTGTTCTAACTGTACTTTCTGCTTGTTATTTGATCCTATATATATATAGTATATATATATATAGATATATGTGGAGAGCTTAAGTTAAAGTGCTAGTTGGACCCGTCAGGCTCGGAAGATCTTGATAACAAGAGCAAATCTGATCCTTTGTCCTGCATGAGCTGCTGGCGAACAGCAGAATCCTGTGCAGGTTCCTGATAATGTCAGGACACATGACAGAGGAAATCCATTTTGGAAACCATAAATCTTTTACTGCCACACAAACAGGCGCATGGCTCACAATTCTTTTCACTGGTCTTTTGAAAGCACTGATGTGTGAGCGTCCTGCTCTCTATGGAGCAATATCCCTCAGAGTGCTTTTCTTGCCACATGTTTTCCTTTTTCTGTTGTCCATTCAATTTGAATACAAATGTAAGAGGGGCATTCAGATTCTCTGTTTGTTGAATTTCCATTTTGTTTTTTCCTTTCACTCGAGAACACTGAGGGGACTTGGTGATTTTAATTATAGAGTGCAGTGTGCGGCGAATATGGCATGGGACTGTGCAGTCCTTTTACTCAGGCTTCCACCCGCCTGTCTTCAGCAGCGTCATGAATTCAGCTGTGACACGGATGAAAAAACACAGTGGCAGGCCAGCTGCTAAGTTCTCGCTGTCACCACATGCACGGCTGTGTTGTGACATGGTGAGCAGTGACTACACTTCACTAATTGCAAGGGATTTTTTCTGTGGGAATTAGCAACATGTAATGCAACATGAAATGTTTTTTTAGAAAAGAAAATCTCCTTAGCCAAGTCTGACAGAAGGAAGAGCCTGTGTGAGGGATTAAATAAAACAGAGGACAGGTAAGAGAGTGTGGTGCTGCACTTAGGTAAAAGAGAGATAAAGGGCGAGGAGAAAGTTAAAGTAGGAGGCTGTGATTTAAGACCTGAAGAGATATACTTTGAAATCCAATTCCTCAGTGGGGTTTGTGCAGTCAAGCGTTTTCCGACACACACGTAACCTCACCCAACAGCAATGTTACTGAACACACCCTGCATTCATCACTGCGGCAAGGCCACACCTTCAACCATTGGATGCCAAGTTTCACCTGGTGTTCAGAAATGTTGATAGGGACTATTGTTCTCCAAAGCCATTGACCGCATCTCATCTACTAATTCCAGAAATCTTTGTCTGTATGTGGTTCACAAATATTCAATAACTGTATATCTTATCAGATTCATGTATTCCTATTAATGGCATGATGAAGTGCAGGTTATCAGCGTTATCACATAGCAAGTCCTCACCAGCCCGGCCTGTTTAGTTTTAAACAATTAGTGCAGATCACGCCTGTTTAGGCCGGGCAGGTGTGGACTTGCTATGTGAAAGTTGCAGCATAACAATTAAATGCTTTGTCATAATAACTGGATTAATGTAGCTGAGCTAAAAATCGGTTTCATATTATTTCATTTCTGTTGGTCAAGCCATCACGTTGGTTTAGAGATATTTCATCAGCGACTGGATGAAATGCGATGAAACCCACCACAGCTCAGCCTGTCATCTGCCCAGCAGGTCTGTTCTCCTGGTTGCTCAGAGGGTAAAAGGAGGAGGATCATTTTTGCCCAAGACAAAAAATGCTGGTAAACAATACCAGCCGCAAGTATAATCTGCCCCAGAAGACATGGGGTTTGTGGTGTGTTCGAAAACTTTAAATGGACATTGGGTAAGACAATAAATAATTTTACGCATCAGGGGCCACTCACGGCATCCTAACAGATAGACCATGTAACCCCATGTAACTCCATCTTTCCTGACACGTTTAGTCATCTCTATGACGTTGATCAATAGGAGAAGAGTTGACAGCGGAAGAGATGAAGCCATGCACAAATGTCAAACATGACGAAATGAAAGAGGAATGATGTCGGATGGAATGATTGTTTGTGTGACAATGTGGAATGGATTTAAGGTTTTTAGGCTTTTCAACACAGCCAGTATTATACACACTGTTTGGACGCCATGTTTGTTTGCATTCTTTTTCCTGGAAGTCAGTCACAAATGCTTTGATTCTGCACGTCCTAAAGAGCAGACAGTGATTTATCGACAAAGTCATGTCTCTGCCACGACACAGCGAGAATCTTTACTCTGTAGTCGTCATATAACAAACACATTATCCAGCATGAAGGAAAACTAAAAACTCAGGGGACTAAGTTGTTTTCTTAGATATTGACTGACGGAAGAGGAGAAAATCACAATTTGTTGTTTGTTTTTCACTTTCAGGTTCAGTGTAGATTTAGGTGAAAGGGATCTATTGGCAGAAATGTTATTTAAAATAATCCTAGTGATTTTTTCACTAGTGTGTAATCATCTAAATTGTACCAATTGTTGTTTTCTTTACGCAAAAATTGGCCCCTTATATTTAAATACTTATTTACTATATTTACATCGGGAGTGGGTCCTCTCCTTTTTACAGTCGTCCAAACTGAACAAACTTAACACCTTTAATATTTTATGACAACTGAAGGCTTCTCTTTCAGGTTCTCTTTCATGTTTGAAAGGGGGGGGGGGGGGGGGGGGGGGGGGGGGGGGGGGGGGGGGTGGGGGGGGGGGGGGGGGGGGGGATTCAGCTGCAACATGCAACTTCACCACTAGATTTCACAAGATTCTACACACTGAACCTTTAAGCCAGTGTGACTCCGCAAAATTGATGTTTGACAAAACTTGATGTCTTGCTGTGACCATCAAAGTCATGTTGGCTTTCATCATCTCCTAAAAAGATTCCAAAAAATTCAGAGAGGTAAATTGCAGGCTGCACAATTTTATCCTGTTATACCCCCTGCTTGCACCCCATCAGCAGTATTTATGTAACACACACACACATCCAGTCAGTTTGCAGGTCAGCAGACGTTGGACTGTGCTCAGTGCTACTCAGAAGCCACAGGAGGCTCGCCTAATTGGCTGGAGAACAGAGAATCACAGGCAAACTGAAATCCTTCATCATTTTCACTGTGTTCCCAAATGATGGTGACCCACATTTGCATCATTAAAGCGTGAAAAAATGCTACATTATCACATTTCATCTTCTTTGCTTTAATCTGATGGGGGGGACAACTGTCCATGACTCTGAACTCCATAGTCAATTGGAGACAATCCTCATTAAATATCCACTTCACTGTGGTATGTTAGTTCTATCCATCATCTATATTTACAGATCCAGAAGTCCGATTTGCCGTACATCGGAGTCGGAAATCCAAACACTGCTCAATCAGATTAAACCACATTCAAGTTTGACGTCAGATGACAGTGTTTTAGACGTATGTCAGTGAGGCTAGATTTCAAAACTGTCCTTTACGTCACTTGCAGCTTGACAGTTGACATTGATCTCACATCCTGGGTGGATGCAGCACGATTAGCTGGCTAAAAGCTAACTGTGTGACTCCAGCATCAAACAGCTCTGCTTATTATTATTCCCCTTTGAAGCTAATGTTGCCTCGTGCAGCAGGAGCTCTGCATCAGGACTTGCTTGATATTGTTGTAAAAAAAGACAGAAGGAAACTTGCACATTCTTCATTTATGTCATTCACTCTTGTTTTTGTGCTGGGATAAAATGTCACTAACACTTCTGTCCACGCATTTTTTGTTGGCTGCATGAGATCCGGGTATAGATTAACATACATAAACAAATATATACAACAAGTTCCTTGACTTTCTTCCTTTAACTCTGAGTGTGAAAGCTTTACTCCTCTACCTCTTCATCATCACTGTGCACTGGTTCCATCCATCATGTAACACAAGGTGCACAGAGCAGACAAAACCTGTACAGTCTAATCAATGGTCTGCTTCTTAAGGGTCACTGCCAAGTTAACAAGTGAATGTGGAGCCACTGACTAAATTCAATTCACAGGCAACTCCTCTTTCATTAACATTCTCATTATTCTCATGTATGATAATGAAATAAATAATCATGTTGGTTATTCATGATCATGCACGGAGAAGAGAGAAGAGAGAAGAGAGAAGAGACAAGAGCAACTTCGAGTTAAATGTGATGCTTCCTGATTCTGCCTGCTGTCCTGTGCAACCCACATGTCCTCACATTACATACTTACTGTTGTTGATCCTAATTATCTCTGTCCCACTAAGAGAGATGAAGTGACCATGAGGCATAGAGATGCAGGCTCTTTGTTATGGCTATCTACCTTATCAGTAAGGTCATAACTATGTAGAGACAGACAGACAGACGGCAAACTCTTGGTAAGTGACATTTCAGTGTGACCTATGTGCAGAAGCCTGGTCTAATGCCAGTTTATCTGTTAGTTTAGTTTATTTAATTAATTTAAGGGTAATCCAAATACAATTTTACAAAATAAAACAATACACTTATCCACATTCCATGAACAGGAAAACAGGAGCAGGAAGAAGAACACTTGTATAATACCTGCAACTTTCATATACATAATATTATACAAATATATAGATGGCCACACTTTTTGGATTTCCTTTCTTTTCACAAATCAATTATTCATGAATCAATAGCTATTATAGAGAATTACAGAGTTTCACTCCATAAACAGAGACAACATCTGCTGTAATCTAGTGAAATGACATTTCCCTGTATGATCCTCACCTTGTGATATTATGTTTTAAACAGATTTATCAGGTTGCAGTCCATTTCTGGATTTACACATAACCAATAATATTTTTAAGTCAACTAAATATTTAAGTTTCAACACGTGACTTGATAAAGAGTCTGTTCTCTTACCTTGAACTTATATATTAAAATCATTCCTCTTTTCTGTAATACACAAATCAGTTTAATATTAATTTTAAATGTCTTGCCCCACACCTCTGAGCAATGAAGAAAATATGACAGAATAAGTTAACAACTTCAAAAAACAAATGATGCAACAACTAAAACGGTATTTGCTTTGTACTGTTCTGCAATACTTTTTCTCACTTTCCTCTTTGTATATTCCATAGGTGGTTCCCAAGTTATTTTATCATCCATTGTAACACCCAACACTCTATAACCATTGACGATCCTTTCACATACAACAGTGTCTGAGATAATACTTCATCAAGCCGTAAAGGCCTTAAGAAGAAGTGTTCTCTGACAACTATTATCTGCAACTTTGATCATGTCACAATATGTTCACCACTCAGCTCAAACTTGGCACATGAAATTAGAAGTGGAAGGTTTCAGCATTCAGCTTGTTGCTACTGTGGCCCTGCACAAAGATCAAGTACAATTACAAGTCTTTGCCTAGAAGATATTTCACAGAGGAAACTGACATGGTATGAGATATTGAAAAACACTGACAAACATAGCAAGATAATTCCTGTTTTACAGTCTGGCCTGCTATGGTAAATGGACTGCATTTTATATGGTACTTTTCAAGTCTTATGGACCACTCAAGTTTCATCGACCCATTCATACAGCACTTCTATATGCTGCACTTTTTCTATGACACATTATTCATACACTGTTGATGCACTGCTCTCAACAGCAATTTTTTGTTTGGTATCACGTCAAGAAATCACTACCACCTGACATCAGATGCTTCACCAAAGAAAAGCAATGCTAGCCATCACAGTAGAGACGTTAGTATGGTATATGTGTTAAATTGTTTAGTATGGCTTGCAAAAGATGTCCCCTGATGGGAGAAAAAAACCCTGTTCTACGGGTACCAGTCCCATCAATAACAAATGCATCATGGGATGTTGATGGTCCAATCAAATGTTTAATTGATAGAACAGAGATTTATCAACAGAACCACACCAGGGAAATCACACACTCACATTTTTCAACAGCAAAGATATCAGTAATCAGATGGTTAGTCTGACTTGTGCACTAATTAACATGTCATTATTGTATATAAAACTCAAAGATCCCCTCCATGTTTAATCTTTGGGAATTAGAACATGCAGAATCAACAGCGAATGTAACTGAGTTCAGTGAAATTAAGACTCTAAACTCTGAGTGACCACATGAGCCCTGTGAACATAAATGGATTATACATGGTCCCTAACCCCTTTAGATTGATGGTTTTAGCTAAAGTGACAGTGTCCCGTGCCAGAGTCAGCCATGCTGCTTTCTGCTGTAATACCCACACATACTACAGGACAACTGGTGAACAGGATGCCATTCAATTATATGTGGTTACCATGCTGACCTGGAAAGTATTTTACTTTTCTAGTGATTCAAATATCTTGTGACAGGTGCTCTGCATTGTTCTATTAATAAATGTTCCAACTTAAGGGCCCTGAGCGCCAAAGCCCTCTGGTTTCACTGCATTTTCAGCCTTTATGGTTGGTTGGCTGCACTTGAGGGGTGAAAGGGTGGGAATGTAGTAAAATTGTAATAGGCGCCGCTGGCCATTTCATGAAAACTCTGACCTGACATGTGCCATACTTTCTTAATTCCTGAATTTATTGTGTAATTAAGAGTAGGGGGAGGCTTATAAAACTCAATGAGACGCCGATGTTAGAACTGACACATAAGACCCATGAATGATTACAATAGTGCTTCATGTAAAGAAGCATATGTGCTCAGTGCTTCTCCCAGCTCTGTTCATCCTTCTCCCAGTTTAGTAAGACTGGTTAGATGGAGAAGGAAATAAGGAGAGAATGGAGCAGTGTTGTTGAAGGCCTCATCAAATAGAGGTGTGTGTTGGTCTGTTATTCAGACTTGGTTTTTGTTGAAGACAACCTTCACAACCTGAAACTTTAATGTTGAGTTTTCTGCTTTTTTAAGGAGCATTAGTGGAAAAACACAGGAGAACTATTCAGAATCCACAGGGACCACACCCACTAGTGAGCTCTCAGAAGAAACAGAGAAGACCAGCTTCTGGCTATGGCTAAAAAGGAGGACAAGATTTGAGGAGGCAGCAGCTCCTGAGAAAGTTTAGCTTAGCTTAGTCAGGGAGATGTCCCTGTTCACTGCTCTGCCACCAGGAGATGTTCCAGGATAAGGGGCAAAACATCTATGCATAGTGGTCCCCACCTGAGGACCTTGCACCCAACCAGACAGGCACTGGTAGAGGTGCGGCAGGCAGAGCCTAGCAGGATTAACATCTACATGTTCAAGATCTTCAGTGTTTTTGAATCACTAAAATACTAAATTATTCCTAGTCTTAATAAAACAACCAACAACAAACTTCAGCAGATATTTCTTGCCCATATATATTATATATTATATTACTGTGACTAAATATTTAATATCTCGGCCCCTCAACTTTGCTGTATTCCATGCAGTATTTACACTTGTGTTAACCTACCTCCTCAATTCATAACGCCTGGTGAGTCACAACGGAGAAAAAAAAGAATCACATATTGTACTATTGTTACTATTACATGGACGTATTTCCCAGTTGTAATCACTGAAAGATGCAGCATGTACTGTCAGTTGCATCAGAGTATTTGAGCAATCTAATGCACGATGGTAAAAATAACAAATGATAAAGCATTACACACAGGTATCAAGCAATCATAACATGGAAGCAGGCGTATTGAACAGTGGGGCAAAGCGGATCCAGCTGGCCCTGTGTGGACTGGACAGTAAATGGATGCACAGTGAGGTAAGTGATAAAAAATTTAAACACAAATCGAACACAAAGACGCTAAAAACTGGAAAAGTAAGGCCTGGACTCGTCCTCTGCGTGTACATTTTACAGTTAATGTTCATGTTTAAGCCTCTTGGCGGACACAAGACAGCTGCTACTGAGAAGTGCTTAACAACGCACTCTCCACAGGAGCTGATCGCCTTTACACTCGACACATATTTGCTTAAGATGCAATTTATTGGCTCATTGAGGTGAGGACTCGTTCGTCAGGTTACTCGTGCTAAATGCCTTTAAAGTAACAATACCATTTATGGAAAACAGAGTAGTGCCCATGTTTCAATTTCAAATTCAATTAATTTCTTAATAAGAACAAATTTCAAACAGCCCAGAAACCACAATGTGTCAACAGGAAACATGTCTCATCAAGTGCAATCACTGCTCACTGTTGAAGCATTAAATTAGTGTTAGGAAAGGATGGAAGTGATTAAAAACCAAAGTGACCAATACACAGAATGTATCTTCAAAGTCTTTAACACTAATAGAGCTGCAGCGAGACTCGATTGATCATTCAATCATCAATCATAATCCCTACTCACACGGGAAACTGTCTTGCTGTAATAAATGGGGGTCAATGTATTTGACAGAAGCTTCAGTTTAATAATCGATTTAGTTCTTGGGTTTGATTAAATCTCGATTACTGTGCAGAACGCTTCAGACTGAACTAAGCAGCCTGCACCTCCGCATGATCATGGGAAACTTTGTTGGTTGACACATGACTATTTTACTGGATGTGCAACAGGAAGGAGTCAGGTTATATTGACCAAAACTAGAACACATTCCTATATGTCAGCTAAAAATGAATAAAAAGTTTAGTTTTACAATTCTATCGAATAGGAATCTTTAGAAAACAAACGTATGCCAAGTTGAAACCATCGGCTGTGTTGCTTTAAATTCTGATACTTATGTGACTTCATATTTTCTCTAGGCTTGTCTGTGTTTTGTGTTGTATCTAATGCCTTTGTGCAGGACTGAACACAATAACAGGAATCCAATGCAGTTCTGTACAATGATTCTGGCATACAAAACTGATAATGTTCTACTTTGAGACTTTGTATTCTTCAGAATGCGTATTAGCTGTCATCTGAAGCTGAGGACAGTGCTTATCTGGCTTCTGGCTCTAAAACCAATACTGAAAGCACACAAAGTGCTGTGGTCTTCATTTTAACATCAAATGCTTCTCGCTGCCATTTGAAAAGGGGCTGTGAGAGCTTCCGGAACCCCGTCAATCCAACAGAAAATGTTGCCCCATTACACAGTGTTGTAGAAAAACTCACTCGTATTCGCTGCACTTCCAAGAAGACAGCTCTTTGGAAGGACTTCTCCCAGATAGCCAGGTCGGTGGCCAGCTCGACCCTGAAGGTGTGGCTCTGGCCGTGACCGACCAGAATGCTGAAGCTCAGACACTCGTTTTCCTGCTGCTCAGGTGAATGCTCCAGCCCCAAGTAGAGCCTCGCCTGGAGCCAGCAGTCCTCCGCCAACCACAGCTGCAACACAGAACCTTCATTATTACATGATGCACAAAAGTTCTTGCTGTCTCTTCACTTGTTTAATATTTCTTTAATGAAGTCAGTTATTTAGTTCTCAGTTTTAACAAAAAACTTAAGAGGTCTGTTTTATGTCGGCGCCCTGACACACTATTTTATCTGGTAAAAAAAGAGGGAGAACAGCCCTCCATACTGAGATGAAAACTGCAGTGATCAAATTTTGAACAGCCCTTGTGCACATCACAGCACCCCGCTCTTAACATACCTTGTGAACCTTGAAAAGAACCTCATAGAGGTTATACGTTGTTTCAGCTTGTCCCCAGTCAGCGGCACTGATCTGAGAAATAAACATGAAGGAGTGTGAGATGAAGAGGCAGTGAATCAAAACAAGCTCTTTTTTGCACTTGTTAGCAGCACCTCCTTATGCCAATACCAAAGCAGGTGAAATTAAGGCAGGCACTGTAGTTCAGTTGTGTGAATGTTTGAAAGAACTGCCAGTATCGGGGTATAAAATTGATTTATCCTTTTTATCCAAACCTGAGTAGGTAGAATATTTACATCAAGAAAGTAAGATTTCTGTTTCTCAATGCTGCGACAAGCACAGAAATGTACAGACTCAGTTCACTTCTCTTGTAACCACAACACAAGGAGAAAAATAGTAATTTAAAGACCAATCACATATTTAGGACACACCCTCCTCCATAGTAATGTTCAGTTTTCATGTTGTATGTATGTAGCACTTTGTTTGTACTTTGGTCGATGTGGAACCTTCCTTTAGCTGTATACTTTGAATGAGGATCTATTTATCATTCTTTATTTTACCTCAGGAATAAATTGAGGTAGAGAACTCATTTACAATACAGCCGAGTACAGAAAAGAAACAAAAACTTCCAGGACGGCAAGAAAACTCAAATAAGAAACAGTAGAATTTGCCAAATATCATGAGCATTCAATTTGATTTAAACCAAATGAATCAACTAAGACCAGCTGGAGGTAAAATTAGGTGGAATTACAGAATTAAATTGCCCTAAGGATAAAAAGGTATGTTATTCCATTTTGCAGGTGCATGAGAAAGATTGGATTTACCAGACTGGAGTTTACCTCAGTAAAAGCAGTTGACACCTCCAGAGCGTCATTGAGTGTGTTCGATGAGTGTAGTGAGGTGATGTAAGGGGGTAAACGACCAATAGGGGCCTTATAGATAAATATTCATATTTGTGATAACAGATTTAGAAGAATTCAGCCCTGTAACATAACCTTAATAGTCAAGTTACATTCAAATTTACTGCAAATTTTGACAATTTTATGAATATTAGAGATGTTTATGTTAAATGCTTAATGTATAAAACAGGAGAAAACCTGTTGTTTTATTTCATTTCCTGAGGAGATGATCAGAGCACAAGGTTCTTCTTCAGTCGCCATCTAAACTATCATGGTTTTCAGATCTAAACCTCCACCCCGAGCTTCAAATCCTGTAGGGTCAACAAAACAATTTCCCTGTAATTAAAGCAGCATTTCAGTGATGTTTTATATTTTTCTAAGAGGCAAACAATCCGAATATATAATAATAAAAATAAAAAGGACGGATAATATGATAATATGAAAAGGACGAAACCAACAATGAACAATAAGATTAACAATAATAATAATAATAAATAATAATACACTATAGTTGTATAGCACCTTTTATACAAGAAATGTAGCTCAAAGTGCTTTGCATACAATATAGATACAAATAAAAACGTAATTTATATAAGGGAACAGATTTTAAGTAACATGAGAACATACAAGATAAAATGCCTTTATTTGTTATTCCTTCTGATATAAATATCACTGGTCATACTTTAAAGTCTTGTTTTAATCTGTTCCCGTTTGCCCTGTTTAAGTAACTATTAATAGAAACACAACATTTCCTCTATCCATTTAAAAAATGATTGACCCTCTAACTCTTCAGAAACTCTGTATTTCTTAACAGGGCTTTTATTGTGGAACATTGTAAGTTGTACATTACTATAAACTAAAGTTGGCTGAGACATTATCACACAGTGACAGAAATAGGACACTAATACTCAGAGTGTTAAAAATAGAATGGTTATATTGTTCAATCTTTTCAACTAAAGCAGTAGAAATGTGCATTATGCTTAACTGACATGCTTATGATATAACAGGCACCAGGAGTTAATCCCTGGCCTGTATTTGTTCATGTTGTCCACACCCCTCAGACAACCAGCTTTTAGTTGACTTCCAGTTTGTATGCCAGGAAATAAGGTGTTTCTCCCTATGCTAAAAACTACAGGTGTTTCAGGGGAAAACTTTGAAATGAAAGTAGATGTTAATGACCTTTTCATAAAGATTAACCAATGACTTGACAGCCAGGGAAGTTACAAGGCATAGAGCAGGGTTGTAAATCGGGTCAGATTACTCATCTTGACCCTTTCACACCACTGGCAGACATACGTTTTTTTCTCCCATGGAATTGGTGTAGAGGACTTATTAAAGTGGTGATTCCAATATCCCCAGGTTAAATGGATGGCTGTGATAACAGTTTTCAGCATGCTACACTGAGCGGTGAGCATATCTTTACATGACATACACACTAACTGACACTTTGTTTTCCAGGGCGTGTTTTATAAAAGCACTAATGCTACCCTAATGCGATGCAGGACACAGTGCAGTTAAACCACCTACTTGGACACAGCCATATTTCAACAAAAGCTTGAGGACAGCTCTGGCATTTCACACCAGCAGCTGCATAATGCCTCCTGAAATTTCAATCCACTCCACTCAATACATCTATTATGTTGAAAGCATATCCATTAAAATCATGGCAGATTACTTCTGTCACTAAAACCTCATCAGTATTTTTTGGTCCCAATTTATGACCTACAGTAACAGTCGTCTCTGAAATGTTTACTGCAGCTCTCACCTGCTCCCAGGATAAAGCAATGTTTTCTTTCCCTTTCTGTTTTTGTTAAATCACCAAAAGGGCTCAAAAAAGTTGTTTTCTAAGGCCTCAATTTCAGACACGTTCTTGAATCCCCATCAGAAAAAATTTCCCATTCTTTGCCTGTGGCATGTTCTGTTCAAGGGAAATATCAGTTACATTTCCTTCAGCATTTAGTTAATAAGTAATGTTGCCGAGGTTTGGTAATGGTTTAGAACGAGGAAACAAAATGACTTGTAGCTGTGGTTATATTCATAATCTTTCTGAAGAAAGGACCATTTCAGTCTAACAAGAGTTTGGAAACTTATGTACAGACCATTTATAACTGACGTCCCTGTAAAAAATACAGACGTCACCCACAGTGCTGCTGAAAACTCTCCAGCAGTGATAGTTTTCTCTTTGCTGTGGCAAAACCCCTGAGCAGAACCAAAGAGCCCCCACCCCCGCACACGCTTGTTTGATGGTATCAACAAAAGCCCAGTTTGAGAGCCTTAGCTTAAACAAGGGCACACTCTGGTCTCTGCCATGGGAGCAAACCGCTGCAGTGACCATCTGAAAAACTTACACACGACAGATCTTGGGTGAATATTGATGTTAGAGAGGGAATCGCCGATATGTGCTGTGTGATTATGAAGTCAGGAGCAGACTGGAGGGAGGACAGAAAGATGAAATGCAATGGTCTCCAGCAGGCGTTGTAATCCTGGATGACCTACGTTATGCTTACATACGCAAGTTGAATAACACAGCGGACATTATCCTGGCCAGATGCAGCACTTCACTTTCCAACAAAAGTGGCTGGTGTCATATCAAAGTGCAGTGATGGAGTGCTGACTGAGAAACAGCTGTTCTACCCACTCAGTTCTGTAACAGATCTCCTGAACCAGGGCAACGGCATCTTAAAGGCCATAGTTTGACAATTTGCGAAATGTGCTTATTTGCTTTCTTGCTGAGTGAAATAAAATGATCGATGACACCCTCATATATGTGCAGTAAATATAAAGGTATAGACACCATTAAGAAAAAAGTTCAAAGTGACTTTAGGTGTAAAAACAGCAAGTAAATTTTTTATGGGAGGTTATATAGCAGGTATGGGAGGTTATATACTATTTCTTGCTTGGCTGAGCGTAGTGTCCTCCTCAGTGACTTGTCACTGTTCCAGTCTGTGAGCAAATATATGCAATGCTAGGCTAAGTACAGCAACTTTAGCAGACAGACTACATGAGTGCTAGCAATGTTATCCTGTAACTCTCAGTAAGACAGAAAGTAAGTGGATTTGGCAAATTGACAAACTAAAGGTGGAGGGTAAAGGAGAAGAGCAGTTCTGAAGGTCAGACGGTTTGGTGGCTTGCTGGACACTTGGCTGAGTGGAGTTAAAAGTTTATGAGAGAAACAAAGTTAAGATTCACAGTTTACAAGACATGGTTGAAGGTAAGGACTATACAAATATGGACAACATGGCAGCTCCCCAAAAGTGAAGCCAAAGTGCCTTGATCACGCCCTGGTGGCTGGTGTATTAGACCCTAAACCCAGCCAGTTCCATGTGGAGTACACGTCAAATAAAAATGTCTCAAAGATAGTTTCTGTCATCTGAAGTTGTTCATATCGCACTGATGTTTGTCAAATTTGGTTTTATTTAGCTATTTGATGCCATAAAAACAAGGAGAAACGTCATGATTGAAAGCTGAGACTGACTCATTAAGATTAAGATTCCTTTATTCGTCCCACACACATGCACACACACTTGTGTGATGGTCGAGCATGTGTATTGGCAGGGCCCAGATGTCTTCTCCATCTTTATAAACAGAATCTTGCGTCCAGATAAATGCAAGTTGTTTATTTGCCGGGTAAATTGTCACTGCACATAATTATAATTCTGGAATCATTGGGAATGTGAAAAGTATTAAGATTGTTTTTATTATCAGGAAAACCTAACATCCTAATTGTGGTTATTTAATTAACAGCCTCTTATTGTTTGTAATTCATGTATATAGCTTTGCTAATCCTGCACTTGCATAACCCTGAGGCTGAAATTGGTCCTCACAAAGATATCTGTATAAGCGCACACACACACACACACACACACACACACACACACACACACACACACACACACACACACACACACACACACCACACACACACACACACACACACACACACACACACACACACACACACACAACACACACACACACACACACACACACACACACACACAAGCTCTTAAGTTTTGGGGGAACAAAGGGCATAGTAAAGATGCACTCTCTACGATTATAACAGAGTAGTCAGCTTGTAATTGTTAAGTCCCAATTACAGTCACCACAATTTGTGGTCTTTCTTGAAATGTCATCAAATTGGTACAGTTTATAGAAAGTCACAGGGCAAGGGTTATGGCCACAAACACACAGACTCAAAAGATACCTTTGTCAAACAGCGTTAAACTGGTGACGAAAACACTCAGTAGAGACAAGAGGAAAACCTGCATGTTCACACACTTTATGCAACCTGCAAACAACACAAATTATAAGGACAGAGCTTTTTGACAGTGAATATTATGAACTATATATACATCATCTGTAAGAAGCTACACTCCAGATCTAACAGAACTCGCATGAGCATTCAAATCTCATTCACAACAGTACATGAGAACACCTAATCTTATTACATTTTCTGATACAATGTTATGAAGACTACAGTATCTGTGGTAGTGGACATTTGGTGCAGCTTATTAGAACTGGGGACTTTTCGGCCCTGGTAGCGGTATGTACACTAATAAGTACAATTCTAGTTTCTGCTCTGTCTGTAATCAATAAAGTAATCAATCAAATTGTATTTGTATAGCCCATATTCACAAATCACAATTTGTCTCATAGGGCTTAACAAGGTTTAAGACATATTAATCAGCTTGCAGTGTTTTGGCATCTCCTGTGTCTTATAATAAATTAATTTGTTCTTTAGACTGGATTTTCTGGTTTGAGTCTAGATTCTCATCTAGACTCAAATGAGGATCTTGACCTTTGACCACCAAATTCTAATCAATTCATCTTTGAGTCCAAGTGAACATTTGCACCAAATTTGAAAGGATTTCCTGAAAGTGTTCCTGAGATATCAAGTCTGGAAGGCAAAAAATGTGTTTTGTAAGCTGGCCCCGAGAGCTCAATGCATTGCAGCTTAAGAAATCACATGTAAGTAGACAAAACACAAGCAAAGTCATCAATTTGACAACACATTACAGACAACACAACACAGTACGCACAGCACAACACATTACGCACAACACAACCCATTACGCACAACACAACCCATTATACACAACACATTACAGAAATGCACTGCAATTAAAGAAAACGACAGCGGAAGTGATTCCAGGGGACACTTCAAAGTGATGAACACGTCTGGACACGTGTCTGGACGATTACTGATGACGTAATGGGTTCCCGCGACGACTACTGATGACTTATAGGCTTCTTGAGGGCCGTCCCAATTCGTAAGGGAAGATTTCAACCACTATGACTTGTGACTCTGTTTCAAGGGGTAAGATAACCCCTTGAAACACTTCCGTTGTCGTTTTCTGTAATTGCAGCGCGTTTCTGTGTCATTTGTTGTGTGTAATGTGTTGTGTTGTGCATAAGGTGTCAAATTGATGAAGATGTTTTCTTACTTTGCTTGTGTTTTGTCTACTTGCATGTATTTTCTTAAGTTGCAATGCGTTGAGCTCTCAGGGCCACCGTAGTTTTGTAAGGTCACAGCGACCTCATCCTTGAACTTTAACTACAAAAATCTAATCTAATCAATTCACGTTTGTTTGAAGAAATTCCCTCAAGGCTTTCTTTAGATATTGTGTTCATAAGAATGGGATGAACAACAAATAGATGGACAACATGAAAACAAAATGTCGCCGCCAGAGGCATGAAAACACCCTGAAAGAAATTCCTATGATTAGCTGAATGGAGGGTACCCATTGGTGTGTAAGTCATGTGGGTCAGTGTGATATTCTTCAGATTTTAGACAAAACCATTCCAAATGAGCTTAACATGAAACAACATTTCCTTTAATGGCAAACTGAATGAGCAGGGAAACTTGAACAAAACAAAGACTGATTACCGGGGGACTTGTGAAGATATAAAAATAAGGTCCTCTCAGAGCCAGGAACTTGAACGCTGCAGTTGGACCAGCAGTGCTGCCCTCTGGGCTTTCACACGCCCAGCCCATGTGAACAATCTGGAAAGATGGAGAGGATGACATGCACACACTTCCACCACTCTGTAACACAATGGTAAAATGACATACAATAAAAATCTTGTGTTCTTGTTCAATACGACACAGAGCCTAGCAAAATGTGCTCTGTCAAATCAAATGAAATAAACAGGCTTTACAGTGATGCAGCTTTGAAATTATACATTTAAAATGATGCTCATCAGTACAGTGGTGCTGCAGTCTCAGCTGCACTGCAACAATTCACCGTTGCTCTCCAACAGATTGACTTAGGATGTTTCTCTGCTCTTTTTTTCAGCAGCATATCTACACTGTCTCCACCTACTGCTCCATCTACACTCTATATGTGGTGGTCTCAACTCCTTCCAGCAAACCTCATCTCTTTTGTGACATAATTATACCTGCGGATGCTTCACTGATGAAGATGTGCTAAAAACTATTTTTAAATTGCTTAGGTGACTTGAATAATTTCAATTATTTGGCAGAGTGCCCCACAGATTCAATGCAGGGCTTCTTAAAGCTGCACCTGTATGTAGAGGACAAACTGCGGAGAGGCGTTGCCTGAACAGTCATCTACACAACTATGGGGATGCAATTGGAAATGTTCAGTGTGTAAGATCATGGTTTTCTTAAGGGGCATGTACTCCATTGGTCACCAGCTAAAGCAGCTCCTGAAGACTTCAACATCCCTAAATTAACAAAACCTCCAAACAAAGGTTAATGCAACATCTTTATCAGCACACGTCATAACAAGGTTAACCACATTCTATAATTAATAGCTCTACAGTCACAGGGTATTAGTGAACTCCACATGGTCTCCACCCATTGCCAACTATATCTTAAAAAAACATTACATAATGCAAGCAGGTGTGTGATATGTACATGGTGTCTGTTGTGCTGTGACAATTATGAACCTGGTTTCAAATAGCATGTTACACCTGTTAGATCACAATAGGTCTGCGTGAGCATACCTGATCATCTGAAGCACAGTATTTATTGATGATCTTTATCTAGGAGGGAAATGAAGACAAAACGAGAATCGGTAACACAACTTGTTCATGAATCAATGTTTCAGTCTAAAGGTTATGGTACAATCCTGTTGAAAATGTGTGCATAGAATATGATCCAGCAGGTATATGAGGTACTTCTTTGTGTCAAAATTGCATTGCTTGAATGTCATTATACAATCAGCATTATATACACCGAAAGACCAAATAGGCAAAATAGTTTATTTAAGCTGTTTTCAGACATGAATTTCAGAGAATGTTCGCACAATTGGGTCAGGACTTTCTCCGGAGGTTAACTTTCACATATGAAGAACACACCGGGAGATTCTCCACTCAGACGTGTGCACATCAACACAGACATCCCATTCAGGGGAGGGGTGGTACAGCAGGCAGAGGCAGGAGGTAACATATTAATTCCGCTATTCCGGATATCACATGTTTTAGTTTGGCTTTTATCTCCAAAAAGCTGTTAATCAGTGTCACATAGGTGTATGGCGCCACTTGTTCATCCTGAGATATTTGTATTCTTATAGGACCTCCTGCTGTTTTCTGACATCGGCTCGTTCTCCAACATTATCCAGACTTTTTATGAGACAGTCTGAAGCCTCTCACTCGGCCATTTGCGTTCTCACATACAGCTCAGAGCATTTCTGAAAGCAGCTTTAGAGAGATTTCAATTGGCTTTGTTTTTTGTTTTTCCAAACAGGAAATATTTCACAACTATTTTTATTTCGTGTTGTGGTAGGAGACAAAACAGCAAATCAAATGCATTCTCTCTTTGTACTAGCAAAAAATGGGCTTTTAATTTCCAACAGGAGACATGCTGCAGCTGTGGCTCAGGGGTTAGATTGGGTCAGCCTCTAACCAGAAGATTGGCAGCTATGTCCCAGTCTTCCCCATGCCACAGTGTGTCGAAATTACCCCCTCGAGCAAAAGTACTACACATAGATTCACTGTATGTATGTTGAAAAACTTGTACAGCAAGTAACTCCTCATATATAATGTTGAGCCCAGATTAGTCTGGTGATAAAAAACAGGCTCTCATACCTAATTAATGACTGCTAAGTAGTCCTTCAGCACATGCAGTCCTCTCCGCCATTTCCTCATATTTCACTTTGATTATCACACTGATGATGCTGTGCATTTTTGGTCAGGATGCAGACGCACTGAACGCCCATGCTCGTCGACTGCGCAGCTGCCTTTTTTAAAATGGTGTGATTAATTCATGCCTGCATCACCTAATTATGGACGTGGAGTGTGATTGCTAAATGGCCAATCAGGATGTAATTGTGTTCCTGCTTTGGGAGAGAGCAGAACTTTTGTTTTAATAACCTACAACCTTTAAATAGACTGTGACACCCCTGGGTTCCCTCATGTGTTTTCCATGGAGATGACAGTCATCTGGTTTGGCAGAGGATTATTTGATGTCCGTTTGATGTTCCTTAACAAAGACTAGAACTAAGAATCCAGCTTGTTAGTGACTAGTGACCCAATAAGGCTGGGGTACGAGATGCAATGTCCTTATTAAAGATTAGACCGATAAAAAATAATGTCCTAAAACCGTCACATTTTGCTTCATCGGGTTTCAGATAAGCCGACATTAAGATGCAGCCCCACTGGAGGTTACCTTGAGTTTAAAAATAAACATTAACTTAATTTGTCAATAACAAATTTGACCTTTTCTAATGTGCTCCCTCCGAGTGATTTACCCTTTTTTGTTCCATTAAAAATATATGAAGGTCTAAAAAGTGTATGACACACACGCACGCACGCAGGTTTAAGCCTTGCAATGAATGCACCCCTTGTGTGTCAGCATATCTCAGCATGGTGGTCCCTCCTCTGCTCAGTCACCTGAAATCCTCATTGTTAGTCACTAACAAGCTGGATTCTTAGTTCTAGTCTTTGTTAAGGAACATCAAACAGACATCAAATACTCCTCTGCCAAACCAGATGACTGTCATCTCCATGAAAAACACATGAGGGAACCCAGGAGTGTCACAGTCTATTTAAAGATTGTAGGTTATTAAAACAAAAGTCCCAAAGCAGGAACACAATTACATCCTGATTGGCCATTTAGCAATCACACTCCACGTCAATAATTAGGTGATGCAGGCATGAATTAACCACACCATTTTAAAAAAGGCAGCTGCGCAGTCGACGAGCATGGGCGTAGAGTGCATCTGCATCCTGACCAAAAATGCACAGCATCATCAGTGTGATAATCAAAGTGAAATAGGAGGAAATGAGAGAGAGGAGTGCATGTGCTGAAGGACTACTTAGCAGTCATTAATTAGGTGTGAGAGCCTGTTTTTTGTCAGCAGACTGTGACTCAATGAGTGATTGTCAGGAGGGGTCTGTGTGTGACGTGAGAAAACACGTAGCTAATGTGGGCTAAACATATTTATGATATTATATATCTATAATATTTTCTTTATAAACAAGAAGTCTACCAATCGGATGATAAACAATTGTGATTCTCTAAACTAATAGTCTGCCCACTTGTACTACTTAAAATAACCATATATATTTAATTAGATGACATGAGCAACCAGATTAAAGATACATTAAATGCAATGCCAAGAAAAGCACTTAAATGTCATATGAGTAGTTCAAGTTTTCACTCATTTAAAAAGATCACAAACCCCATCAATCTCTGCTTTACTTTTCACCCTCATTTTCAATCAAGACTCAAAATAAGATCCAACCAAAGCCTCTAACGTCGAGAGATGGACTTACATTTTCTTGTGTCAAGTCATTGATATTTGAGGATATTGCTTGGAGCCAGTCGGTACTTTCTGCTGCAGTGCAAAATTGAAGAATATTGGTGCTGGCTCCATCCAAGGCGAAGACTTCAAAACAGTTGGACCTGGAGGAACATAGAGGTCAAAATTAGAAGTATACTGCAGACGATTGAAGGTAATTTTTTTTTCACAAAGTGGAGCTGAAGCAGTCCGTTACTTCTGCTGTACGACTTATATCACTGCATTATATGCAGTAGAGCTTCTTTCATGTGCCTGATGGGCTAGTGGCACCTAATTATAAAAATATCTCCACAGCCAAGGCTCTGAAGAGGCGGTTCTTTAGTTATTATATAGTCTGAGCAATGCTGGTCATATTTGTGGCAATATTTCTCTAATCACATTTATTTTTTGTGCTAAGGCTACAAAATTGTTTAGATTTCAATTAAATGCCTCTGCAAGATAAAAAAAAAAGGAGAGCTCAGATAATGGCTCTAATTAAAAGGGAACATGGACAGAAGTGCAGATGAATACAAGTTGTGACTGAAGTCAAAAGCTTAAAAGAATGGTTTGATATTTTATGAGAGAGTTAGATGAGGTCAGTACCACCAACACCTGGTTAGTTTAATTGAGCATTAAGACATTATAAAACATTCAAAGCTCGCTGATTGCAACACATTCTATAGTGTCTGTTTAATCTGTACAAGAAACATGTAAAAGAATAACTCAACCTTCCACAGGGAGTTGTTTGCTGTGCTACTCAATGGCTTTGAGTCGTAACTTTCTTCAGAGGAAGCCAGGCTAGCTGCCTCGGCTCATGCCCAGTCTTTATTCTAAGCTAAGATGGGATAAGATAAAGGGTGGACCATACTCTGCGTTCTGTGTCTGCTGGGTACTCGTTCACACGTACATGCCCACGGCCCCATTCATACTAAGATTAGGGTCTGCATCGGGCTGTTGTTATCCGCATGTGTACCTGATCCCACATTCCATTCCATGCCAGCGGGTGGATATATTGTACCTGGAGCATGCAGGCAGTTACTCAGCAAAATCCTTAATTTTGGACTGCAAGTGGACATCTGCATAGGGGTTCATGCATACCCTAGTGGACTGCAAGTGGATGAAGACATTTACGTCACTAGGACCATAGTGGACAATAGGGGACTGGCAGATGCGGACACTATGATAACGCCTTAACAGGTTGCTGGCTACATTTATGGTGTCAATTTTATCATCTAACTCTTCTCTAGCAAGCAAATAAGTGAGTTTCCCAAAATGACTGACAGGAAAATTTGAAAAAAATAAAAATAAATAAAGTGCATGACATCCCCAGACTGGCTAAGACATGTCAAAATAATTCACCCTACAGTTCAGATTGAGAAAATTACCCTTCACAAAGCATTTGCAGCAAGAAATGAGGATTACATTTTTTTTAACAGCAAATCATTTTGTGTTTGGCATCTTTCGAGTTCATCACCCCCTTGCAGTGCCTGGAGGTTAAACGCACTGCTATACTAACACAATTAAATCTCGGTGTTGATGGGGTGTTGATGAGGTCATCTAAGAGAGATCACACTCATCTGCTGAATGTGATACTTTCTGACATTTAATTTCACTGCGTTTATACGCTGCTGACACTTTTATCCTCTGAGATACTTGTCACTAAACATGCAAGCATTTCTGTGCTTCCCATTTGTGACACTTTAGAGGGAAAATTCTCTTGAAGAAAGATTGCATGAGAAGCAGGGGAGATGTTGTAGAGGTATACGTGAGGTGAAGCCTGATAAAAACAGAGGAACAATAGACAGGCGTTGAATGCACAGTATGAAGAGGGAAATGTACCAAGACAGCCCCCTAAACCAAACAGTATACTCCCTAACTTATACACACACAGCACTTCCTGGAGGTTAGGTGGTACAAAGTCAGCATTCCTAACAAATCCTCTGGTGAGCATGACTTTCACACTGTATCTGCCATAAGCTTGTTAAAATCGTATGTTCCGCTGCCTGTGTACTGACTCACTGGCTCTCTAGTCGTGATTTTCACTGGGCTTAATGTTGTTTTTTTGATTTAACAAGAGTATAAATTCTTGCAGTGTCAATTTGCTTGACTCAAATTAGCTTTATTCTATGATTTGTGCAACCATAAAGAATCGCTAATGTGTGTTCATAATTCTTTTTCCGAAATTCTTTAAAACTAGCAGCGCCAAAATATCTCTTTGAGGGCAATGAAAAAGTGAGCAACAGATGACGCAGAAGTCTTCAGTATATCAGTTGGATCCCTTTCAATTAACGCAGAACCTCTGAGACTGAGCTGTAATGGAGGAAATGTGAGAGGGGATGAAAGTGCAATGAGTGAAGAGCTCCAAACCAAGAGATTAATCAAAGGAATGGACAGCCGGCAGATCAATGTCAGCAGAACACAGCCCTGTCAAGAGGAGCTGCTAAAGCCCTTGCACCTCCAATGAGCAGGACTGAAATCCTCCCAGAGCGATGGGATCTACGGAGTGCGATTCTTTTCATACATCTGAACCATTCCCGGCGGCACAAATTATTGTGCCCTGGTTGCTGACTAGGCAGTAATAAATCCTTTGAGACAAAGCAGAGACGTATCACCCAGTCAACATACAGGGTGATACACAAAGGATAAATGGGGGTTTGAGAGGACCCCAGCTGTTTGTTGTGGTGTGAATGGCACAAGAGGGAAAATGTGCCACATCCACCGATTAGTGAGTGAAACAGGAAGGCTTTCATAAAATCAAACAACATATCTGACTCTACTAGTGTCTGGTATGTCTTTACCCGCAACAGCCATGATTGTATTTACATTCAGTAATTATTTATATATAGCCCACTGGCTTATATTGTTTTTACTGGCAGTGGCCACGCTGGAGTTAGATTTACAGGAGAACAATGCAAGCATGTCACCTGGTGCAAATGTAACTGATAATAGCATGTTCAATGCTCAGAGTCTCTACACCGGCTCAGAGTTGCAGCTACAGGAAGACAAATCGCTGCCTGCGATCTTTCTTAATAAACGCTTCTACAAAGCAAGTCACTGGATTCGCTTTTAAGATTTTTGTTCCACTGTGAACATACGCACCACTTGCTCCTCTGTTGTATTTCCGACAATGTAGTTTTACAAGGTGTGTTTGTTGTCTAAGACTTAAACCTTAGTGGACACAAAGGACGACATATATACTGGAAATGATGGCTAACACTTTATACAAAGGACAAGCAGGAAAAGCCGTATTCATTTGCAAGGTTCCTTTCTAATAGATCCCCTTTGACAGCTTAAACAGGCTGACAACACCTCACTGTCAGTGTAAGCAGCTGCTCCGACACATCAGACTGGCCAGACTGAAAATGTGTGCAAAGGAAAGAAACAAGGCCGGTGAGCTATCATTGATGCCTTATTTTCAGATTCCTTTTTCACTAAAATATGAAAACACAAAAACAATTCCCCAGTGAATTGGATTTAAATTAGGTATCAAGAAAAATTGTGGAGAAAATATTTCTGTCACCCCCAACTGGGAGAATATGCAGTACCAGCAAGGATCAATAGAATATCGAACAACCTTCCAGATGAAATAGCAACACGAATCCACATCAACATTAGATGAGAGCATTAAAGTTCACAACATCTTCCGATCAGCACTAGTGGCAGCTCCTCTTGCTTGAGGGAGCCATGAAAACACAGGTTAACCACTGCAGCCTTAAACAAAGGATTATCTGTGGATTTAAAGGTGCATTCACCCTGATCCTGTACTATATCAATACTCTGGTGACTAATATGATTTTCCCATTGCAGCCTCCACCAATAACAAAAAGCTACATGTACAAATTGACACAAAGTTGCTCTGACCTCATTTGATCAAGGATTTGGCTCAAACTAACTATGATGAAAACTCATTGACTGGAGATGTGAAATGTCATCACAATGTTAGGCTGTTTGTTATGTTTGCAAATTGTTCACCACACAATCTAATATATATTCATTTAATGATTGTTGAAATGGGACAGATGCAGAAAATAAAGAATTCCACAACAATTATCCAATCCAACAGGCAATTTCCAATGACTGTTCCTTCAGGATCCTTTTTAAAAGATAGATAGGTTTAAGCCATTTATGAAGTTACATGGTTGGAATAATTGTTTGAGTCAGGTATGGTACAGAAAAGTTGAATAACCTCAATATAATTCCATTTAATTAGATCAACCAAAAGGGTGAATCTTTGAAGGTGCAACTATTTTCAGCTGTGCAATGGACATAGTTTTCTAAATGACAATTAGGCAAGTTGCATTCCTTGCCATGACTGGCTCCAAACCAGCTGTCATGTCACTAAATTCTGCTTATATACTAACACAAATGTAATTCTTCAGCTGTGGAAACAGCCTCCTAATGCTCTCCACATATTCCACTCAGTGAGGCTCAGATAACACAAAGAATAATACCCCAAACAAAAAAACTAAAAGCACATCGACCCCTTTCTAATTGCAAGTGGATGAGTTTGCCTTTAGCTGGTCTTAATCAATAGATACCTGTGGCTACTGTAGTGACATTTTACCAGGGAATCAATGCTCTTTCACCCTGAAGGCAAATGCCAGATGTTGGGGGGGGGGTTGTGAGTTTGTTTCTTGTTTCAATAAAACACATTTATTTATTTTTGAGAGGCACTTGAGGGTCAAGGTTACTTAGGGTTATAGATTCAAGCAATGTTTGTGATTATTGCTTTGAATTTTCTTTTAAACTAATTTGAGAGAAAAATAATTAGAAATAAATAATAACATCATATATCATAATACATTTTGTAGTTGTATATGATAATATGTAGTTTGTTTTTGATCCAGATATCCAGATTCATTAATTTAAGAGCTTGCTAAAAAAACAGGAAAGACAATCTATCAACCTGAAACATATTTTAATGAATGGCTTGTAACTGATCTATAAAAAAATTATGAATTATTATCATAATTAATTAAATCATTTCTGATGAAAAACCCTTAATAAATGGTGCCCTATCAAAAGACTTCTATAAAAACCAGATTATCTTGGTATTACACTTTAAATTATTCCATTTGTTGAAGATTCAAGTTCAGGATTCAAAGATGTTTACCTCTGTTCCCGTCCACATTGACCTGCTCTGAATTTGTACATCCTGACATGTCTGCCAGGTTTCTGTATTATTATTATCTGCATTTTAACACAGAGAAATTAATTAAATGTTTCCTTCATATATTGTCATGTTAATGACTGATGACTCCAAAGAAAGATCCCAGTGTTACAAGGTGGGACACCTTGACGTATTGTACCAGAGGCTTAAAATGATGGTATTTTGGGGGAAATTATTGTTTAAATTAGTCGCATCGAAGAACAATAGCAACACATTAAAAATCAATTAATTGTTTATAAATAAATACTTTCAAAAAGCCCATAGCAAATGTTTAGAAGAACAAGTTTTGGCTGAGAAGACGTTACGTGAGAAAAGATGCGTAAAAGACCAGCATGATCCACAGATACCATCACAACAAGTGTGAACACAGAAGAAGGATCGATAGCTTAACACTGCCACTAAAAGATAGAATTATTGTACATTAGGGGAATTTTAGCATTATTGATAATTCATTATACAGAGGGCAAAATCATCATACAAATGCAGATTGCACTCTTGCTGCAAACATATATCTAGAAATCTATTTTCAAATGTACCTAAAGGGTTCCACTATGTGTTTTAAAAGGCATGCATTAGCCCTGTTGGCCTACTAATCCATATTTTCTCTGTTTAGTTATTGTTATTGTGTACTTAGGTTTATATCACATGCAGTGGGAATACTAAGACCTTAATAACCCACAGTAATGAATTCTATTCGAAGTGGAAGAAATATTTAAATCATGTACTTGCAAAAGTCCAGCATTAAAAAAATGACAATACTAAAAGTAGCCAACAGAATCATTAGCAACCAAAGGTACTTAATGTTAAGGCACAATCATGTAGAATTGCAATAGTCAGTGTTATATTATTACTATTGTTGATGTATAAAGCAACAAGGCATCATATTTTAGACCCTGCATTGGATGTAAAATCTCAATCTGTAAAGTAACTGCAAAGGACATTTCAGTAACTCTGAAATGTAGGGAAGTAAAAATAAATGAAAATAGTCAAATTAAAGTACAATATATAAGTATATTAAGTACTTTGTCGTCTTCTGAGCAGAAATATTACAGCTTTGAATTCTGTAGAAAATGATAAATGTTATTATAACAATTATTATTAATTATTATCATAATTCCCACCAATCAGTATGATACAGCTTATGCTTGGAGTTATCTCTTCTCTATCCTCCTAGGTATCTTGGTGATCAATGTTCGGGTGTAACTACAGGTTAAATTTCAGCAGCCATGGAAAGAAAAAAGCTTGAGGCTGAGTATCTGTGAATCAACAAACACACAAAGTGTTGAACTGGAGCTATTGTGCCGTAACTGACCTCTGTGGATTCATTCTCTAAAGGAGTGGAGTATTTTTATAACATTTTCTTATATTTGGCCGCTGCCCGGGTCTTGTTATTGGACATAAGGTGTCCAGGTTTAATAAACATCTTTAATTAACTGTGCACAGTAGAATTCCATTATTTATTTATCATCATGTACCTGCAATTTCTAAATTATGCAGCCGTACACGCCTAAAGAGGAAGATGTTTCTGCTCCAACAACATCTCGAGTGCAAGAAATGACTAATTTCCAATTTGAAGAAATACAACAGCAAAAAAATGAATTTGATGATTCATTACGCATCATGTTGACAATAACAGTAACTAAAAAGGCATTTAGAGTTAAGGCAAAAGCACTGAAACACATCGAACTACGCTAACCTTTACTTTTAGTATTGGTATTTGTTAAATCCAAACCATTGTGTTAAAAGTCAGTTAAAAGTGCTTTCAAACCTACCTGGTTTGGTCCTAGACCTTCAGACCTTTCAGGTGTGAAGGTTTTTCGGACCAGAACAAAATTTAGTCCGAAACAAAAGAGGTGGTCTTGGTCCACATTTGAATAGTTTGGACTTTCGGATTAATTGCAGGAGGTGGCGACATTAACCAATAGAAGAAGACGAAGCAGCAGTTTGCAGCATTGCTTGTAGTCTTTACCTTTGACAGTATAATGTTTGAACGAGGAGGACGTTCATTTTGCTGGTAGTAATAGAATAAGGACATTACAGTGACAACGAAATCGTCAAAGTTAACCAGTTCATTCACTTTCTCCTTCAAACGCAAAGAATACTTTTTTCCTATGCACTTTGTTCAAAAAGTTAGTGAACACAATAACGGAATTTCAAGTATATACAGACACAGCCTACGTAGATGATGACAACAGGACTTACATATGTCATACAAAGGTCTTAAGTGTGCTCCATGAATTACAATGTGAAACCAAAACTAATGAGATCAAAATGAAGAATTTCCTCTTGTCGGACCTGATCACAAGTCTGTAATTGGAGTTTGTCATTAGTTTACAGCACACAAATTTAACTGAGCTGTGATCAGCCATGAAATGAACAAAAACTACAAAAAGATTCGTAACATCAATCCACAGTGTCTGAGAAAAATAAATAAAGTGGCACCGAGGCAGAATCCCAGATGCACCATGCATGCTTTTCACAATTTAGCTCAACATTGTATCATGAAAATAAAATCAGCTCATACTTTTGATTCTTTTTTATCGGACAATGTGCTCGAGAATGTATTTTTCTGCCTGTGTCCACGGTGTCCTCTGAAGGTTTCTGATGCTTTCAGCTTTTTGATTGTTTATTTTACTACCTTGGTTTGGATTTGTATATTGGAGCGACCCTGTCCAGTCAGCCTCAAAGCTCCCCTGCTAAGGTAGTCACTATTCGCGCTGCTGATTGGCGGAGTCGAGGCAGTTGGGGCAGAATTGAAGGGTTTTTACCCCTGAGATATTTAAGTGAATGCTAAACTGCCAATCAGTCTCCTACTATGTCTCAGTACTACACTATGGTCGTTAACCTACAACCTTTTTGATGAGGCCAACTGGAGAGCTGTTTGCTTCTCTAAATTTCACTGCATGTGTCTCAAATAATAAAGGTTAAACTGTGAGTAAGACCTACATTACACTCAACCAGTTATTGTGTATACTATGAAATATAATCCTGGCCGAGCCCCTGTTTGGTGTAATGAATGAATGCGATCGAGTCTTGTGTGTTAGCATATGCTACATGTTACGTTGATCACTACCAAATTCCAAACAATACACCTGTTTATTCTGTCTCACAGTTTGGAAACAGAAAATGGTGATTGTATAGTGAACCACTGTTCAAATCAATACAAAAGGAACATGCATGATAATCTAATGCATTTAAACCCTGACCAGTGTTCTCACGGTCACACCTCCTGAGCCTCCTGAGCCAGTGACCTTTTAAGCCGTTTATGCCTGTGCATAGATATTGGCATTAACATCCTCCTGCCTAAATTAAAAGTGCCTGCTAAGCCAACAACTGTGCTCAGTGAACTGTGCACCTCAGAGGTGAATTATATAATGCTGGATTACCCTTACCTTAATTTATCTGTGCCAGCTTTGTACCTGGAGACTCTGGCCATCAACAAGGGCAGGGAGACGGCATCCAACCAGCGCTTCTCATACTTTGGTTCATTAGCAGAGGGCGAAGGAGGTGATGGAGCCTGTGTGGAATACATGAACAATGTGATGAGCTTCCTGCGACTTAAGATCATTTAGTGGGACCACAGCGGGACCGTTTACATGCACAATACTTTCTGAAACTCAGTGTTGCTCAGATTGCAGTTATACCCGCAGACATTCGGTTGATCTGCAGGTTGTGTAGGTATTGTTGTAAAAATTTCTGATTAATAGCTGATGGGTTTGAGTGGGTGGCATCATATATCATTGATGTGTAAAATATGAATTACATTCTGTAAAATGTGAACAACAAAGAAAGAGAATATTGTGCATTACTGCAAAGAGCGGAGCGCTGAGAGCAGGCGCTCATTCATCGCAGCCAGGCGCATTATTGAGTTGAGACAGAATTCAACTTTTTGTCAATTACTAGTCAATAAGCCCTATGAGACAAATTGTGATTTGTGAATATGGGCTATACAAATAAAATTAGATTGAATTTGATTGATTGAATACAAATTAGGGCCTCACTCTGAGACTCACGCAATCAGCCCTCACCAAAAGGACACTACACTGTTTTGCGGTGCTCACTCTCCTTAACTGGAAGGATAAGAGAAGTTTAAAACAATCTCTGGTTGTTTGATGGTGAATCACGCAATAGATCTTAATCTCTCCCTGTTTCCAGATGCACCAGGCGCATCCTGTCTCCAAAATACCAAATGCACACAGTCACGATCCCTGCGCCATGGCACACGAAAATAGGTTCATGTGTTTTTATTGACTATTAATTGCAAACGTTTCCACCCAAGTATGTCCTCAGAGTCAGTGCAGAAAGTGTGTGTCAAACTAAAGCTCATTATAGAGGATACATCAAGTGATTAAGTGAAATGTTTCATCTCTCATCAAGAGGCTTCTTCACTTCAGTTCCACAGGTCTTGTTAGTAAAGAACAGATTCACATCTCTTCGTCCATGAGTTATTTATCAGGTTCCTACGACTTAATAAGTTGCACAATATAATTTTCCCCAAATGTCACCAGAGTGGCTCCATAACTTTGCAAATACCTGTTACCATTTACATTTTTCTAGAAAAATATGGAATGTTCATGAGGGTGCGTGTCTCTAAGTTGGAGAAAATATTTTCGGATATTTGCGGATTCGATGTCGTCAGAGCAGATCCGTGCATCTCTAGCGGGTAAACAACAAAATGCTATATATATGCTCACTGACTCACTGTCTGTTCACCGTTTTCTGACCTGACATTAGAACATTACAAACAGCAGAAGTTGTGTTTTTGGCTGGAACGCAACCGCGGGTGCACACACTAATGTCTGTGGCACCATTGGTCACAGGGCCGAGTGTTGGTGTTTTCCAATTGGCCGTTGCTCTTTCAAAGTGATTTGGCACGAACATTTACTATTGCATAATCAGAGAGTGCGACTCATTGCTGTAGGAGGCCCTGATTCTCTCAGATCCGCCATTCTGTGTTTGACGAATTCTAACTTCCTGCTGAGAGCTGCATCTCTGTCGCTGGAACATACACAGCTAAAGCAGAAACCACAGTTTTCTGCCCAGTTACCACCAGCTGAAAATGCTGCCAGTAGCGCAGCAGGAGAGACGCTCCGCTGAGAAGTAGGATTTTATAACTGAGCTATGACCAAGTGGCCAACACCCCACTCTTCAATTATCCACTGACATACACAGTCCAGCTATAAGACTCTTAAATACTCAATACCAGCTTATCGAGTTTTATGAATCTTCTTATTTTACTCTGCACTAAAACCTACAGGTTTTTTACTGAGTGTTTTATAGTTACTTATATACTATATTCTATAGTTGCTTGGATGCCAGTCAGCTCCGAATTTGACCAAAATATTTTAGGGCATTTTAGACAAAAACAAGCAATCTAAAGACATTTTGGTCTTTTTCCACTAATTTTTACATTTTATGTACTAGGCCATTAATTAAAAATATATTAGATCATGAAAATTGATCAGTTAAAGTCATGATTTAATTGGGAGGATAACCAGCAGTCAAGCCGCACAGCAAGCTGAAGCAGACAGCTTTTCTTTGTCTTCAAAGAAGAAGCTAGAATTTGTTTTTGCTCGTTTATTTGACTCCGTCTTAGCTGTCACCAGTGAAGCAGCTCTTCCTTCTCTAACTACAGCTACTTCACTGAATACAGATAAGCAGTCCCATCTTTACAAGACAGAGAGTAACACTCAAAGGAAAACATGAATAGATGTTTAAACATTAAAAGTTAATAGATGTTACCAATAATAGATAGCAGTACAGTCAGCAAGACTTCACAGCATACAGATACATCCGACTGACAAGGCTGCACCTCCACACTTCACACACACACAAGTGGGTCCAGAAAATGGAGCTAAAGTGGATAAAAACCGACCCTCAGTAGGTGCCTCTTGACTTTCATTAATGACAGAATGAAACTGGTTCTGATACGATCTCAGCTTCAAGTGCTGTTGAGTTATGAAGTCATATTTGGGAAAAATACACTTGCTGTTTCAAGTGATGGATCACATTCATGCTTGGCGGCAGTGAGTCTCTGTAAGCTCGTTCTAATGGAGTTTTGAAAACAGTGCAGCAGAATGAGACTGACTGAGGCAAATACACAAGTGCATTTAGGTTATTTATAGGCACTAAATCACTAATGAACATCAGTAAAGTCTCAGATTGCAGCTTAAAGATGCTCATAACAATAACAGTGATAACAATAATAGTGTTAATGTTGCATGGGAACAGGTTGTGTTTTTGAAAGCTGTACATTGTGAGGGTGGCAACGCACATGGCAGCAGGTGAGACTTCATATTACTATTGAGCAATTCACCATCAGTTTTCTTTTTTGACAAAGGCCTGAGGGCTTCACATTACTGAAAATAAAATGAAATACATTCACTACTGAATTTTACTTTTTAAAAGCGAGGACAAGAATCTGTTTTCAAGGAGACTAAAATGGCAAAATTGCTTTAATGTGTTGCAAATGTTTAATTCATTTTCACATGCTTTAATTTCCCTCGCCAAATGTTTTTTTCTGCAAAGTGAAATTCTACCACAGTTCTTCCCTTGAGGATTTGAGAGAATAACCTAAGCAGCCTGCAGTCTGGGTCTAGACAGTGGACTGTAGCACAAAGCTGACAACAAAACCGCAGCAGCTAATAACCTGTTAAAAACTGTAAAATGTGTTGATGTGGAAATCAGCTGTTTGAAGGGATGGATTTGGGTGGTGCCAGAAACCAGCCTCAAACAAAACACTAGCCACACTCGAACACACAAAGATAGACAGAGAGAGAGAGAGAGAGAGAGAGAGAGAGAGAGAGAGAGAGAGAGAGAGAGAGAGAGAGACAAACAGAAAAAAGTGACAAAATTGAGGTGAATAATTATCAAAGTCGAGTCGGTTAAACAATTTGAAACTGGAAAGGAAATTGCACAGAGGAAAAAACAACAACTTATATTTGAAAATCTCCACAGAGCGTGCTTCTCAAATTTGCATAGAGATTTTGTTGCACAGAAGGAAAGCTTGATGAGCAAAGACTCCTATACTGCTGTAAGATTTTTCCTATAATCTAGGAGGAATTAAATAACCAGCATCGAGAACATAAATCATGTGATGGAGTACACAGATAATACTATCTACTAATCTAGTATAATAAGACTGGACATGTACTGTAAGATGAAGCCAGTGCATTTAAAGTCTTGCACACTTGAGGAAGGGTGTAATGTGATCAAACGTCTCAGAGCTTCTAGAGACTCTGGCTGCAGCTTTTTAGACCAACTGTTGCTGTAAGAGGTGAGTCAGAGAAAAGCGTGTTGCAGTAGTTGACTCTGAAATTTACAATAGCGTGAACAAGGATTTCAGTAGGTGAAGTGGATTATAAGGGTCATGTATTTGGTTCATCATGTAACAGCAAGGCAACGCTGGTGACATACTTTACATGAGGCTCAAAAGTAAAACAAATATCAAGAGTCATTTCTTAATTCTTGACTGTCTGGTGCCATAAGCAGGTCCTTACCAAATTGGCTGAGGTGTTGGAGATATGCAGACCGGAAATTAGCAGAGGCCTGAACCATGGCAGCAGACCACCACATTCAGTTTGTCAGAAAAGGCAGGGTCAACACAAGCAAGACATTAAAGCGCCGCCGTTCTTGCCTCCCAAGACTGCATCATAACGGTCAATGTCTGCAGGAAGCTTCAGTCCCTGCCACTGCCCCGCCACCAGGAGACATTCCGAGTTTAGAGGGCCGAAACGTTGTAGAAAGATGGCGTTGAGGAACTTTTAACCATCCTCACACATTACTATACCACTATATATTATGTTTATAGTGTATATTACATTATATATGTACACAATTAGGAGAATAGTGCCTGTCTAATTCCACAGATACTCCCTTCTTTCTCTAAGCAGTACCCAAGGTCAGGTTATAGATAAAGGGCCAACCAACAATGAATTGTAGTGTCTACGCTAAGACTTTCATATCTAACTCAGATGCACCAGACAGAGAGGCTAAAACTTCAACTCTCACCAACTCTTTTGCGTATTTCACCAGTGGCAAGACGTAAAGACACAATGTGATTTAGTTATGCATACTTTAGGCTTAACTATCCAATAGGATGTGAGCACCTACATGTAACATAGAGAGTGACAGCAATTCTAGCCATTCATGGATGTGCTGTTAGAATGGGTGAGGCAAAGTAGAGGGAGATATACTGGGATGCTGTGGGAGACATCTTGGGGGGGGGGAGACGACATGGGGGTGACAATTGCTCATGTTACTCTGTTAGCATTTGTATATTGTTCCACCTTCTGGTCTCAGCTGCTGCCTGAGTTCTCCTTTCACCAGCATCCAGAAAACTTCCATAACAGATGGAACCTGGCTAAAGAACTTGCAGTAAGCGAACCAAAGTGCAGGTGCGGCCATAGCAGAATACTGACTTCCTGTATGTCAATTGCTACACTGAGCAATTGACTTATGTTATATGGATACAAGGTGAAGCATGCAAGCTCCACCACTTAAGTTCATGCACTAAGATCCTTCGGACATTCATCTATCTAGACTTTCTGCGGCCTTCTCTGCAGAAAGTCTGGAGGAGCCAATGTGAGAACACAGCAGGAGATCCTCAGCAGGATTATCTGTAAACTGCCTCTGCCTGTTGCATTACCCCTAACCCCTCCGCAGATTTATGTCCGACCAAATTCTCTGGAGGTTATGTCTGAAAAGGGCTCGACAGAACAAGCCCTGTGTTAAGCTTAGTTTTACTTGCGGAAAACTGAAAACAGCATACAGCTCTCCAATTAAGCAATGATGCAAATCACCAATGAGTTTTTATGTTGGGTGAAAATATTGTATCATGAAAAAACATTGGCAAGACAAATACAGTATAATAACCAAATACATATTGTATAGTAACCTGTGTGCAACGTGAGAGCAGGTTAGGAATAGCCCCTTCAACGATTTTGAAGTTTGTACACATGTTGAATCTGGGTTTGCCAGCAAGAACTTGCGTTTGGACAAGCAAGGGAGATTTTAAATCAATCCATAATCACTTAGAGTTTGAGAATCAAGGTTAGGTCTTTGCAGTAAAGGAGAAACCACAGCTATTTTTCAAAAGCAGTGATTACAGAACTCGGAGATTTTCTTTGGATGAACCTGAGAAGAGGGCATCCTTGCAGATTTAATAGCTCTTTGTGGGGTCGGATCATCTATGGTGCACATTTAATTGGTTTAGAACTTGTAACAAGATTATAACAGTGCAGAGGAGGATTTTTAAACTGTGATTAATTTGAGACTGATAAAGAAAGTTTTTTGATGCCAACAAGCCAACACGAACCCTCTAAAACTTCCAGAGTTGAATGGAGCCTTAACGGAGACTGAACCATCAAACATTCTAAAGGTCTGTAAACATTACATATTATCTAATGGGTAACAAGCTTGGGGTTTAAATAACTGAAGATTTAGCTTCAGCAAACAGTGGAAAGATTAGAGACAAAGAATCTGGTGTAGCCCTGTTAATGTTATACACACAGTACAGTTAGGGTAGGAAGAGGGCAGGGTAGTGCAAAGCAGCTAAGCATATTACCAGGGTATTAAAATGGCCTTTGGGTGGAAGGTAGTCAACAGTGAACAGCAGAGGAAAAACTGCCTACCTTTGCAAAGTGAGTTGCAAATCATTGATTAACTGCACTATGTTGCATGCAGACCTCTGTCAGAGCGCACCAGTAATTACTACCTTTCTTACAAAATTATAATCGTTTGGTCCATTTATGTCAATCCAGGACAAAATGTTTTAGTTAACTCTCAAGTGGAGCTCTGCCGAGAGTGGGCGAGGTGGCAGGGAATAGAAAACTATCAGGCTGTCAGAGTGGATTACACGGACAAAGCACCTGCCTCTACAGAAGAGCGGGGAAACAGGAACTAAAGCCACAGTGTTGTTCTTCACATCAGTGATTGTGGATTTCAGACATGAGCATAATTATTTGAAAGTATCTAAATAAATCAATGAGGTAGATGGTCCAGGCCTGCAGTGAAAAGAAGAATTCTGTAAAATGATTTTAATGAGTGCAAACCGAACACAAGCTTCTTGAATTCTAATCATTTACAGGAAAGATTAATGTAAATATGGGTGAGGTAAAAAAAAGTTGCTCAACCATGTACTTTTGTCAACTTTGACATTCTCTCATAATTAGGGATGAACTAGTATGAAAAAATACTACTCGTTTTTCTGAGACTGAAACTATTCTTATCAGCTTGACATGACCACATGACAGGTGAAGAAAAGTGTGTCGATCATCAGGAGGGACTGGAGAAACAAATTTGTGATCCCCGAAAAGTACTAGGTATGCCAAATATAGGGTCTGATATCATTTGGGATTTTTCCGATCCCAGTACTACATTGATACTGGTGCCAGAACGAAAAAAACTTTTACTTAAAATACAAAAAGTACAAAACAATGATAGAGAAGAGGCTTTTCTTATTGCTAAGGCAAATCAAAGGTTGAAATTTAAAATTAACTGTTAACAGCTTAAAGTTAATATAAATGTACAAATATAAATAATTACAAAACTCGTGACATAGTTACACAACAAAAATCACATAATCACAATAAATAAATCCTAACACAAATAAAATACAACACTAAATAACAGTTTCATTGCTTAATACAGTAAAATACTACAGCTCCCCACCGCCGGGAACAGGGACGCCAACATTGCCTACTGATGTACTTGACATGGGGTCATGCAAACAGTACTATGCATCCCTTTGCTTTCAAATGTGTCCTGTGCATCACTGGGTGCTTCATCAGGTTTTCCGTGTTCCGAACTCAGAATTACACAGAATTGTTATTCATTTGCTGCATGTCGCAGTATCGGCAACCCTTCACATGAAATACAGCCATACTTTCGACCGCTAAGCTTTCAGCATCTTGTTGTCATGTCGACTCGAGTTTGAGGTAACTACTAGCTAACCCTAGGCTAACGTTACATGCAGCCAGAGACATGTAAAGAGTGTGTTGCCACCAGAGTTAAATGTCATGGGCACATGCGCTGATGTTTATGTTGCCTGTAAGCAGGGCAACTATAGCTTAGGCATCCAAATAAGGTTCTGAAATCTGCATTATGATTCGCTACAGTAGGTACCGCCTGAAGAGGAACCGGTGCCTGATTGGCTGATCGAATTTCGGTACCCACCCCTAGCCAAAAAAGGCCCAATGTTTCTCCTTGTCTACCTCTTCTTTATCCATTCTGAGGAATAGTTGTAGTGCAGGCAAAGTTCAAGTGCATCTACCAGGTTAAACTGGAAAAATGTAGATACGCCAGCTCACAGTGTAAATATGTGATAGATTACAGGGTCAGGTTCTGGGTATTATTGCGTTACAGGCTATAAAACTTTCAACATCACCCAATCATAAAAGTAATATTGGTATTCATTACTTCCATGAAGGGTTATGGTTTTTTATATCCCTGAAGTTGTCGTCCATGTTTGTCTTCTTTTTCCAGAGCGCATTTTGACATGAACTCAGCTGGCCTTGCAGCACACAGTCATTTAACGCACAGGTACTGAGAGCAATATATACCTCAAATAAGCAATGTCTTCCCTGTCAAGAAAATGGGAGCATATTGCACCTCAGCCCACCAGGTCCCTTGTGGCTACACTGCATCTGGGCTCTGGAGTCAGTGGAGAGATTGCTGTTTTTCACGGTCTAGCATTTCTCTGCACGTGGGATGTTTGACCATTAATGAACAATGGTGAGTTTAGAAAAAATCTATGAGCAGACTTGGGGTCAACAAAAAGAGCTAAAAACACTGCATTAGCATTAAAGCTTCTATATCTTCTTATAATGCCGATTTGGCAAAACAGTTGATTCACACATTCAGCAGACAGAGCAACATTAACATTCGTATGGGCGAAGGATTCTGGACACAGGACAAATCTAAGTCCAACGTTCACACTAGTTGTTTAGGTATCAGAATTATGTCTGGTTCATTGGTTCTACCGTTTTGGCTAGCTAACCGCTAACTATCGAGCTATCGGTGGGCAGGTATTGCACAGTGATGTTAATCAGTGCTGATGTAAACAATGGCAATTAGAGTGGTGGGAGTGAAACAACAACTCAAATCAAAATTGCAAACAGGAAAGCCAAAACAAATTAGCTGAAATAGGCTTAAGTGCAGAAGTGGACCTGCAAAGGTGAATGATAAGTCTCATTGAGTTTGTTGGAACAATCCATTTCTTCTGTCAGGTTACACATAATAAATGTTTTCATATGATGCTTACTTCCGTAAAACAGGCAATGTCTTTCTTTTCTTTGCAATACTTTTCTGCAAATCTCTATCTGGAGGCTTCCTATCATTATACTCTGAGCATTAAAGTGAATGCACAATCATTCTACACTGGAAAAAAACCCATTAACACATCTAGATAGGCAACCACTCACATAATAGTGCCTATTTGTGTAAAGGGAATCTCATTTGAGCTGAGTAAAAACTAGAGTGAGACCAGTTCTTGCCATTTGTGCTTTTCACTCCTTGAAAAGTTATTTCTGGAGGTCAGGAAACTGCCTGGCTAATTGTGTTTGTCAGCCATGTCATTTTCAATGACAGAATTAAATGTAATCTGTGCTAGAGCGAGCTGACCTGTTATGTCACACTGAGCCATTTCTTTCTGCCTAGGTAGGCATGTGTCAAGGTCTGTTTTCTGCTCTTAGATAAAGCATGTGCACATACAGAGAAGAGAAGTGTCTTCTGCTCCTGCTAGAGATTCAAATGGAAACACTTTAAATCTAGATTATCTATGAAAGGTTAAAGTGGCCACCTGCTGTCCGTCATGCATTCTCTGAATAATTCATGTGAGATGACGGGCCATAGATTCAGTCTTTACGGCTCCTCTTTTCATTATAGATTGGCATATTAACATGCAATTTCTGAATCCTCACTAATAAAATGGTGAAATTCTGGCTTTGGGGATATAATTATTGCTCCTCATTATGCTCAGTATGTAACGTTTAAAATCAAGTCGAATTTGCTTGATATTTCTGCAGCATTAGTGACACAGCTTTAATTTTGCAATCACAGACATCCATTTGGTCATTGTGAGCTTAACCTGTGAAGGATATGTACTTTGTTTTGGAAGCCTGTGCTGAATTTGTTATGTTGATGACTTAACTGAACCATATTTAGTTTTGGGATAACTCAGAACCATAAGAATAGCTCTGACCATTCATTCAGGTATGTGTGTGACTGCTACAGTGTGCAGAGATCCCACAACATCCTGCGGCTGTACACACCATGCAATTCTCCAAACTTCAATATTCAATGCAGCATTTAACACATTTTTCGTTTTCAGGGAGCACGATGAAAACACGACCAGTTTGTCTTCATCGTATGATTAAAGCTGTGCCATCTACTGCATCTCAGAGGATAATTATTTAATTAAAAGAGGGAGAGATGGTTAAAATCAATGAAAATAACCACCTTAGACAATACTTAGACTTAGACAATACCCAAAAGGAGTGCCTCAACAAAGTAATGATCATTTTGCATTGACTTGTTTCAGTGTCAGTCATAGAGGTCATCGACAAAGGGGCTCATACTTGCCAATACTCTCTGCACCACTGTAGCTAACATAATAGTTTACTTCCATTGCCCTCAGACCAAATGTATTTTACCATCAGTGAAGGGTGGAAGAACTACAGGGAGAGTTTGTTTGAGATAAGTTTAATTCTCCTCCCTCAGCCGGGGGAACTGTTTCGCAGCAGTGAGCTATCAGGGTTCGGAGCCATATTTTGACAAACACAGTCCCAGCATATATGCATAGAGGACGTTATGGATTACTGCACATTTATTAACATGTCAAAGTCAAAGCAGATTTGTATGAGCCACAGTCCACATAGAGAGACGGCGGCTCAGGCTGCTGCTGATAGTGCTGCTGCCTGACTAGTGATTAGTCCTGCTGAGCTAACTGGAATGAAAAACACAGAGTCTGAATAGAGTTTGATTGGTAGTATTTGTGTTCCTACTACACTCTACTACTACTAAGTGGAATTTGTTCACTTATTCAGAAGGGTTCACTGTAAACTGCTACCAACATCAATGTGAGGAAAAGTGTGGCTGTGTGTGTGTGACAATGAATTTCAATGTTAAAAATCTAAATAATATCCAACTAAGAACAAGAAGAATGGGTCATGTTTTCTGTATTGAAAGGCCCCTTTAGCAGCAACCTACTAGAAAAATGTAAAGAAAAAACAACAAAGTACATAAAAATTACATGTTTTAATATTTTAGTAATTACTAAACATTATTAGCTATTTCACTCACAACACCTCTGATGTCTCAATGTGCATATTAATTCTGTTTATATTCTGTTTTCAAATGTAGAAATAGAAAATAAATGGTCTAATTAAAAGCTGTCATGTAAATGGTCTGTATTTATATAGCACTTTTCTAGTCTTGATGTTCACTCAAAGCGCTTTAAAGCACAGTTTTTGCCATTCACCCATTCATCATCTTACACATACATACAGTGAATCAAGGTACTTATGATCAGCTTGTTCTCTATGAGAAGGGGCAATTTTGGGGTTCAGTATCTGGCCCAGGGATAAAACCGCCAACCTTCTGGTTAGCCACAGCCCCCCCATCTTCAGCCCCAGACACTGTCCTCACTTTGCACTCTGCGATGCTCCACAAAACCCCAGGTATTTCCAGAATGTAGGAATTACGAGGGGTGAGCTAGTGAAGTAGCAACACAACATGTAAAATATGAAACTGTGGAGTTAGTGGCAGATCCAGACTCCGTTCCCTTCCAGCCGCTGCACCAAGCTCAGCCAAACCAGATGATCTGATTCAAATCCTCCTCCAACTCCTGCTAAAACAGCAAACAAGCTAACGGACAAAAGATAATGGACCGTTACTGGAACAAAACTACTAGACTTGATGCATCAAGGAGACCAAAAGGTGGAACAATATACAAATGCTAACAGAGCAACATTAGCAATTGTCACCCCCCAGTCTGAAGATGTTTCCCACAGCATCCCCATATATCTTCCTCTACTTGCGTCACCCATTCCAACAGCACATCCATGAACGGCTAGAATTGCTGTCACTCTCTATGTTACATGTAGGTGTTCGCATCCTATTGGATAGTCAAGCCTAAAGTATGCATTCCTAAATCACATTGTGCCCTAAGGGCCCGAGGGAGATGGTGGTGGTGGTGGGGGGTTTATCCAAAAATTTAGATTTCAATATTTTGGCCCTAGTTGCTTGTTATTTTATTAATAAACTTATTTATACACAAAAAAGCCTAATTTGTTCCCCACTTAATAGAAGAACATATGCACCCCAAGATATAATAACTCCTTCTGCAGGCTGGACAGTTTACATGACACAATGTCACAAAGACTGTAAATCTCAAATATTTATTTTTATTTCACTTGTACTTTAGTATTTAGTACTCCATACTTCCATTCTTGATACATTTCAGAGAATTTTTTTGTATTTTCCACTACATTACATTTACTGAACAGCTTTAGTTAATTTAAAATGAAGATTTTAAACAATAGATAATATAACAAGCTGTTAAAACACCTAGTTAAAGAGAAAACTAGTAGTTTAGAAAATCGGTCGCTTCTAAAAGACAAATTTAGTTATTTCAAACGCTTTGATGATCCAGTATCTCACCACGAATCAGAGAAACAAGCTCACAATATATCTAATGTCCCTGTATATAAAACTCTTTATAATGTATTTTACTTCAGCTCCACCTGCTGCATTCACAGCTGCTTCAGCATAAATGATCTAATGATGTCATAGAGCTAAATAAAATTATATAATAATCTGTCAAGAGCCTTTTTCACACACGAGTGTCAGATAATATGCAAACAATTGGGTCCAGACTATGCCTGGAGTTTTTTTTTCACATTTAAACGCAGCAGGAGATTCTCTGCTCAGACATGTTCACAACAACAACAAAACACGCCACGCTGCTCACTCACTAAAGCCCAAGCCAGGCCACGCCCATGTTGTAACCATATACCAATGAACATCACTCCTGATTGTTTAAGCAGAGCTTAGCTTGCTGAAATTCAATATGGACGCCAGTTCCTTTTAAAAACTAAAAAACTCAAGGTACCAAACACAATGCAATCAACATCAAATATGAAACATCAAATTGGTCTTTCTTACTGTGTTGTTTCCGTTTCCATTTAAATGTAAACCGCTGTCAAAGAGGGGAGAAGATACTCTGCTGTGATCCGTGGACGGCCCAGGAGAACCTGAGAAAGAAAGGAGAATGATTCATGTTCTTAACAAAAAGCCTACGGAAGAATAACTGTTAAAATATTTAGTCCTGCTTCACATTGGATCTGTTATCCTATTCTTACAGAAACAAAGACAATAAGTCAATAATTTCACCTACACCTCAAACACCGTGGTTCAGCTGATAGTCTTCAGGGTTATTATTGACTGTATTCTGCTGCTCTGCCTTCAAGCCGAGCAGTGTTGATGTATGTGTGAATGGTGCGCAGCATCCAAAAGAGACAAATGTTCCTCTTTGATATGATACTGGCTTGGCGTCAAGGGGACCTGCTTTCTGATTCGGTCACACTCTGATAAGTGTGGCAAACTGCTCCTGGCCTCTCCTGCTCGTCATTTGTGCCATTGTACACAGTTTAAAAAATGTCTTAGAGTGAATACGACTTGAACCTTTTCTCCCTCAGTCAACGAAACATGATTCACCGGCCAAAAGACCCTACAAAGCAAAGCACGAGCACTGATGCTTTCCTTTTAACTTACCAACAAGATGTGAGGGCGAAATCTCTCTCAGCTCTCACTTTGAGGAGAATGTGTTTATCAACCCAAGCTAATGACTTGTTTTGTCCAAACAAGAGAACCCAAATCATTCAGTAACAAAATGTCCCCAGTTTCAACTAATAACTACAAAAATGATTGACTGTATCACTATAAGACGGTGCAATCACTACCCAAACAATGAAGTAATGTTTTTTTGTTGTGAACATTTGTATTATGTAATTAAATAGCTACAAATTAAAAATTATGAACTGATGATTGCACACATGAAGCCTGAAAGTGTTTCAGCAAAAGAACTACATATTCTTCCACTGCAGTAACAAGTAAAGGGCGTCCTACTTACTTTAATACCATAAAATTGCCAAATTTTCCACGTATTTCTATTTTTTCTTTCCAACCTCTTCAATTTCTCACCTCCCTCCCCTGCATACAATATTCAGTCTCTGTTTGGATTTTCTTTAAGCTGCTGAGCTAAGTACAGGAGCAGGAGGCTGCAGCTCGGACATTCCTGCTCATGTAAGGCTACTGAACATGTCAATTTATTACTTTGAAATAAACACTCATCTACTTAACAGCTTAGGAGCATAAAATTGAATCTCCTAGCAAAAGTTATTCATCAGGTATATTCTTAAAAAGAGTTTATTGCTTTATTTATAAAAATGTAAATGTAAAAAAAAAAAACATGGCATCAAAACAACCAAACTCTTACCGAGAGGCAGCTTTAGAAATGATGGCATTTCTCGCAGATAGCGAACAGTGATGGTGACCTCATCTCCTGCAGTACGCAGGAGGTGAACCTGACAGCAGGAGAGAGAGACTGTGAGTGATGCACTGAGATAAAATGTAATCTCACAAATGAAACAAGCCACACTGATGTCAAGCTGGTCGCCGCAACAAAATGTAACAGGAGATGAGTGAAGAATATATAATCTTGAGTTGAAGCCCGGCTGAAGGGGGCTTCACTTATATCATCGAAGTTGGAAGCTGAAGGCAGGCGTCACTCTCATGCAAGGGTGGCAGCAAAGTGACAGCCGACAAAACACAAAGTAATTAAGCTCTGATTATCTGATGTCCGAGAGATGCAGAATCCTCAAGGATGTCACGTTAGTCTCAAAGAGGCGTTCAAGTACAGCTGGGTTTAAAGGAAGAAATATTAAATGTGTCTTCCAAGCATCCTTGAAGACATGGGAAAAATGGGAAATTGAATGAAAAAACTTTCGGTCATTTCTACACTCCCTAATCACAGCACATCTGCACATGGTCTCCGACAATGTGTGTTAGCTGTTGTTACTTTAGCCTGAGCGTCTGTCAGAGCTGAGAGTGTGACAGCCTGCCATTAAAAGCTCTGGATTGTGTTCTGAAGAAAAACTGCTCATTATGTGATTTGACACTCTGAAGGGGAATATAGTGAACAGCTGTTTGGGTCTGCACGAGGAGACAGAGATGACAGACATGGGAAGGGAGTGTGTGTGCATGTGTGTGTGTGTGGTGGGGCTACAGAAAACAAAAGGGAAACATTTCACATCAAGGAAGCTAAATTCGAGAAAAACTGAGCTGCAAAAAATAAGTCTGTGTCAAAAATTCAGCTGAACATGATCACTCTCGATTCTTGTGCAGCTTTTGATAGTGATCAACTCCTTTTCAATCTTTTCAATTTGTCACAGTGTAAAGCAAGAGAAAAACCGCCTCCTGCCAAGATGACAACTCATGTTGTTGAGGTGCACCTCAGAGTCGATAAATGCAGGGATTAGGTTTTGAACCAAGCTGAAGGATGGAGCAACAATATAGACAGATGGAGCAGGGTATTGCCTATTATTACAAATATACTCACAACTTCCTCATGGGTACAGTGTTCTACATTTATGCCATTGACCTAAAGAAACCAGAGAGAGAGGAAAAGCAGGTAAGTACTTTTGTAGTGGAGAAAGTGTGTAATTTTGCAGCTCTATTGCAAGAGTGGCCCTTCTGGGGTATGACCGGGAACCCCTGGTGCCCCTTATCAGAGTCAGAGGGTCATAAATTGGCTTGATAGTATCATGGATGGATTGGGGTGACCCTTGTTAACCTTTATAAAAAGCCAATTAAACAACAACTAAAAGATACACATGACCTAAGCGAGATGCAAAACACCCAAAAGCAAAGCAAAAGCAGACACAAGGAAATGCAGCACTGCCATAAAGAGATGCAAAACAACAGCAGTCACAAAACGACCAAGAGATGCAAAAGGTTAGAAAAGAGGCCATGGCCACAAAGAGACACAACAGCAATACTAAATGTTTGCAAAACAGGTGCAAAACCATGAAGACACATTCAATGACCTCTAAGGCTTAGTTCAGACCTGGTATTGGAGAAGTGGTCAGCGTTAAGTAAACTTTAAAATGTGTCCTGAACAGGGAAGTGAAACCCGACTACTCCCTTTGCCCGCTCTATATGCAAATTAATCTGTGGATAGCAAATTATGAGTTAACAGATGTGTCTGATGTCACTGTGTTTGTGTGTCGTCACAATCGAGCGAGCGAGAGAGCGGGAGAGAGAGAGAGAGAGAGAGAGAGAGGAATCAGGAGTGTCTGAATGAATCTCAACGTTCTGCTGTGATTAGACCAATTTAAGAAAAGTATTATTCACTATGCATTGATGATAGCGATGATATTGTGGCGGAGGCCACAAATGTATCAATGCATGGACACAGAGTACAGTGAATTAATTTTGAAACTGTAGCGGGTCAGAGGAAATCACCGCTGGGTAGGTGGTCCTTCATATGTGGCCCAGGACACATTTGCATTACCACAGCAAAAAGAATGTGGACACATGTCCCAGACCAGTTCTGAGTGTGGTTTGTGATGATCGGATCTCAGGAAACACCTCAGCCCTGTACTGAGCGCAGACCACTTGTGATCGGATCGGTCATGACAGACGTTAATACCAGGTCTTGAACGGGGTATAACAGAAGAAAAAAAACACAGAGATGCAAAAACAGCCACATGGAGATTCACGATGATCACGGAGTATGTGTATCTAGACTCTGAGTGTTTTACTCCTGTGCAGAAGCCGTTAAGGTCCTATTACATCTTTCCTGGGGCCCGTGTCTCATAATTCATCCTTATATTCCCTTTTAAAATATTTAAAGTTGTTTATTTGGCCTTCAATAAAATAAAGCTATTGTTAATTATTTTTTTATGTTGTTATCACAGAGAACCAGGGCTTTGAGTTTGAGTCCAAAAATACTTCTTACTCAATTTACAACTTCAAAAGTTCAAAAGTTTATTCAAATGAATGTATGAGCCCTCCCCTGGATTTGCTGCCTGTCCTCCCTAACGTATGGAAATAGATGCAATATTCTGCAGCTTGACAACTCAAATAACATTTCAAATAAATATGAAATATGAAACAATGGTGAGCCAAATGTGAGAGCAAATGCAAATCATATCATAATGTAATTCATAAGAATTTCCAGTGTGAATCTTAATATTAATAATGCTTGGCAGTCCAATGAGTCTGCTTGATATTCTAGATAAACAGCAGAGCCAATAAACCTGCCAGGCGGACTCAAATTAAAAGATACAACTAATATCTGGCAAATACTAGTAACATCAGTTTTTTTATGAATATAAAGAAAAAAAGCTTCTTATTTATTGGTGATGCTTTTTTGACGAATGAGATGATTGTTTCATTTAATTAAAATCTTGTGTCACGATTCAGTATATATGAACACTTGTCATTGTGACATTTACAGATTTATTAGATTCAAATCATGCAGATAAAATAATATATTAAAGGCAATTCATATCCTTCAATGAAATAAAACAGTGTCGAAATTAAGATGCAACAAGTCAACACTCTTGGCTGTGACCCAAATCAACCCTGCAGCAAATAAGTCATGAACTAATGTACCAACCTGCAACACAGCATCCCCGACGAATAGCTTCCCCGACTGATCGGCTGCAGGCGTCAATTGTCAAGTGTCAGAGGTTAATGAAAACATTAGAAAATAATTGCTCATTTCATACATGGTAATGTGGCGAGAATAGCAATCAGTGTCTCTGTCTGACTAATCGCAGTCAACATCCTGCAACTCAGAGAAAGAACACAGGAAAGCATGAAATTTGAAATTAATAAGGACATAAACTCGTTTGCGAGCAGCACGGGACGAGACAATGAAGCCTCTGTTGAGAAAAGATTTGGAAAAGTTCGGAGAAAACAGCTCCCAGCGTCAACTGGGATATGAGGACATTCAGAGGGATGTGGGCAAATTACAGGGGAAATGATTCACATGAGGCTTTGATAGTGAATCTCTGCAGGATACTGAGAGGTCATCACTTCTTACATTTAATTGCCAACTGTTTCGTCTACATGGTGTTTCTCTTTACATACGTAGTCCTTTGGAGGCTGACTCGCTGATCATGACCAACTGACTTAGTGGAAATACACAATACAGAACGAATAATAAATGTAAAAATAACACAACCTTATCTTCCTTTTCTTTGAAAGATGTCTCATTATGCAGTAGTTACCCAGATGAAAAGAGCATATTCATATTTTTTCACTACCAATAAGTGTACAAAAAGAGCCCAGGTGCAGTCAGGACATGTTCAGGTGAGCTTGGCATCAAGACTTTTGTTGTCTGTGTGGGGGACGTGACAATAAAATACAAATTAAATAAGACATTACATAGCCTAGCATTTCCAAAGCCGACTAACATACAAAAGAGATCAAGGTCTGCATCTTTCAGAGGCTACACTTGAAGACCAATTGCGTCACAGCGGTACGACTAGACTGTCCCAACTCAAGGACTACTTCAAATGTGGCCAACAAATTTTCATTTCATTTCCTCCCTGAGGAACGAAGGCTCCAACGGGCGAATCTTTCCCGGCCCAAACTATCCTTTAATTAATAATACTTCCGTTTTTCAAAGAGTTAATGGCGCTAGCAAGCTACGTGATGGTTAACATGTTAAAAAAAAAACAAGGGGCTAATTTCGCTAGGCCTTCGCAGTCTACGTGGCCCACAGCTAATGTCTCTTGTTTGTATAACATATACATAAACAGTAATGTGTAAACTGTAATTCTGGAATGTAAAGTAAAGTACGTACTGAATAGATTTCATAGCAATACTTCCATAAGACTTGTCGTCACAGTGACGCTGACATGCTCACTAACTCTGTGGAAATTTTCATTACACAAAAACCTGAAGGTTGTAGGTGGAAGTGAACAAGCTGCCATTAATGCAGTGGTCTTGTAAAGCACTTGGAGTCTAGGAACTTTTTTCTTTTTTTTCAAGCAAATTGCTTAAATTACACTTACTGTTCTAGTTCCAGAAAAAGGGCCACTACATAGAGTGACCCGATGAGTTCTCAAGTAAGCTACATGCAATACGTTACTGTTGGCCTCCAAGACTCTTGCTAGCTGGGGACTCTTTTCTGGCTTAGTTAAGTAACCAATTACACTAATTACCATTCTTACACCAACATTCATGCATTGCTAAAACAATTGAATTTGACTGTATTAGGTTTCATGGTTTATTGTTACACTTTGGATGTGTTAGGGTAAGTGTGTGTGGGCACGAAGGGGCCCCCCCCCCGTACCAGAGGATTAATCTGCGGAGTTGAGGGCTGTTAGCTGATTGATCCTCTGGTACAGAAGGGAGACACACACGAGAGACACGGAGACGCACATTAAAGAAAGACACGGAGACACTGAGAGACACCAAGCTGAGCTGAGCTGCAAAGCTGAGACGCCAGCAGAAATTGCTGGCAAGTTTAGGTTGAATTTTGAATTAATGTTTGCTCTGTGTTATAAATAAAAGATGCTGGAAAGCAACCTGTTCGTCTCTGTCTGTGTGTGGGAGACCCCGGTGGCATCGTCAATAGCCACACTGTGTCATCCTGATTCTAGTCTTGCTGAGCGAGGCTAAACACATTCTGACTGCAGCCAAACACTGAACACACAGATATTACCTCAGCCATTTAGGTTAGGTTTTCACCCCTGTCTGTTTGTTCATTGGTTTCCATGTATTTTTTTTTTGTAAGCAAGATAACTTACAAAACTACTGGATGGATTACAATGAAACTTGGTGGAAGGATGATGTACGGGTCAGGGAAGAAATTTGAGTACAGCTCAAGTAATTTTTTTCACTTTCTTTAACATTGTAAGATAGGGAGTTTTTTACCATTGAATGCTGAGAGAATAATTCGAGAATCTTGATTTAAATAACGGACATGTTTTGGTGACGGATATTTATGAGTTTGTACAATTTATTGCAGATCCAAATAAAAGGTGGATCTCGTGAATGTAAAAGTGGTTTGGGCCTTGGTGCAGGCATGCACTCTACTGAGTGCCACTCTATGATATACTGTTTATACTCTCACAAAGGTACGAGAGCCAAACACTCAGATACCTCTTCCTTTACAGCCAAAAACGAATTTATTTAAAAACATTTCTCTTTGATTGTGTCTTCAACTGATTCTAAAAAATTAATGATTAATGAAAATGAATGAATGAATGACAGTTCCAATGTGCTTAACACACTCAACACTGCATTGGAAACCTTTTCAAGTCCACATCACAGAAACACACATTATCACAGATAAACGCTTTCTTACCAACTTGATCTTTGAAAATCTTTGAAATGACCACGGGAACGTTGTGCTCTGCACCTCCCTGAAAAGCAGGAAGAGAAAGATGAGCGGGGGTCTCTTCGTTTCAACTTCAGCTTCTCCATAATCAAACGTATCTGCTTACTTTGATGCTTAAACCCAGACCGCCGGTCGCTTGTCTTCGCAGTACAACAGTTCTGTGCTTTAGAAAGTGGGAGTTTCTTATTGGCAAGAGGATATTGTGAACACTGAAAACAGTATTCTCTAGTTACACAGCATTAATTACAATGGAAAGTCTCGAGCCCTCGGGCGCACTTACGTTTAATTGGGATTCACTTCCACTTGTGCAAACCACATCCAGCTTCTGTATGGTTAATACCTCTTTGGTCAGTTTCAGGCAGACATCATAGGTATTGTTGGTCTCCTCATTGTACAGCAAAGCAATTCCAGATTTTGTCTGTTGGAATTGAGAAGAGCATTGACATTTTGCCAAGCAGAGCAATTATGTACACAATGAACATTTTAATCCTCTTTTCTCTCTGTGTCATTTGTGTATGACAGTCTGCTGGTCGACTTTGGGTTAATTGGTTTTGCTTGACATTGTTAAACTGTGTATCTTTGTGTGAGAGAGAAAAAAAGATTGCATGCTTTAAATTTCATATCGTAACCTTACAAAAAACAGGATCCACAAAATTTCCGGGATATTATATGGCAACTTAACTTTAAAGTACAAATATGGCAATGTCACACTTAAGGTTAAGACCATGTCTGTGTGGGTGACGATTCCACATATACCTGTAAACATAAACCTTTGCAGCACAATCCCACCCTCACATTTAATGCATTTTCTCTGATCTGGAAACACCAAATGAAAAGAGTCAAACCCTCGAGCTGCTGTAATGAAATACAAACAGCCTGAAGATTTTTTTGTCTAGAGATTAAGTGGCAGATTGATTAGGTGCTTTCAATGCCGAGAGCCACATTTCAGATAGTAAGGCTCAGTGGTTCCCAATCTTTTGTCTGAAATACCCCACACCCCTTTAAAATGAGCTCAAGAATCCCTTTATTCCAAACATATTCATTTGAAATGAATTTTAATTGGATTCAGAGTATTTCTACTATTTGACATGGAGCAGCACAAGCTAAAATGTTTAAACTATTTGGCTGTTTCCCATAGAAATACATTTTTTACTACTTTTCATAGGAACAGTATGTGGTGTTGACTTGCTCAGGTTAGACTGAGGCCATCCTGAGCCATCGGCCTAACATAGCTTGTACTTTATTTATTTATGACAATAAATACAATACAGATCTACAACCAGTGTGTGAACCTATGGTGTTTTTATTAAATCCTTAACACAACTGTATTTAGACCGGAATCAGAATCAGAATTTGTATATCCGGTCATGCTAGGAGTGTGGCAGCACCTGCCAAATATCAGCATGTCAGCATTGTCACAATGAGCATATTAGCATTTGACAATAACATTTAGCTGTTAGCGCTGTGAGTAGTTACAGTCTCACAGAGAGCGGCTACAGAGGAACTTTCCTACTGGAACTTTCCTCAGGAACTAAGAACCTTTACAGGAATGGTTCCAAGACCACGGTCTAAATAAAGTTTCAGGAAAAAGTTTTTACCCTTAAGTCCCTACTCAGGGGCACTACTTCATGATACAGGAACAATTGGGGATGGGGCTTGCAGCACTGAAGATGCCTGATTGGTTGGCTACTCTCGGGTTTTATTTAGGACAATTTATTCAATAGTTCATAAAATCTGTTTCCTGGGCTGTTTTTATTGCGCTTTGTTGCTTATGTTTGTCTCTATTTCAATCCACAATGGCACAAGTTGTAGAGTTGCTTAATTTATCACCATCATTTGTGAATAGTCTTCTTCATTACCAACATTGGTAGCTGGTAGCTTATCGATTATTCATACATCAGGCTAATTTGCCTAATATGCGCTGGTCTTTAGACAATTGTGGAAATGCATGCAAACAATGGTGTGCAGGAACCATTTAATTGCTTGTAAAAGGTTCCTGAGACTAACGCCTGGGTGCGATGGCTGCATCTCTGCTCTGCCATGTCTCACAGGCATGTATTGTTCACATTAGTGTTGGGGTGATGGACGATTCTATCACGATGTTGAGCCCCCCCCCCCACGGATATCGTGATCACAGATGAAGTGATCAACCGTTTATATGGATCAAAACGCTTGGGACAGATTCTATAGATTCTATTCAAATGCTGTTTAAATAATTTGGTTATAGTAATAAGGTAATCCACATACAGTGTTAATTTGGGTCTTTTCATATGTTTGGACAGCAATTTGTTTACAGTTTTTACAAACTCTGTCACACCATCTCCATCCTGCTCTCCATATATTGCCTAAGTTTACAAATTCTTTAGGTTTTACCCAGTTTGAGTTTACAGATGTCCGATGACACTGTGTGTGAGTGTGTGTGTCGGTGTGTGCCTGCACGTCAGCATGACAGACTGAGGAAGAGAGTGAGCGGAGTCAGGGCGAGCTGAATCTATTGAATTCAATTATGAAAAGTATCGATCATTATGTGGTGATCAGTGTTGATATTGACATTTAAACTGTATCGGGTCAGAGACATCAGCTGAGTCGGTGTCTGTGTGTCACTGTGTAAGTGTGTGGGTCTCTGCGTGTGTGTCTGTGAGTAAAGTCCATCGAGATGTTTCACTGCATACGTCGTCCAACCCTAGTTCACATCTGCTACTGAGCTGCTATGTGAGGTTTCTGGTATGACTACAGTATTTCCTTAGATAAAAGTAGGCCTATGTACTAAATGCCAGGACTGTATGAAATCATGCATCTTCCAGTCTTACTATAACAATAAAAACCTTGTTAAAACACACGGATGGATTAAATCAACTGAAACGCAAGAATGCTTTTACTTTAAAATGGGTACAAGAAGTGTTGCAAATATTTGTGACATATTAGACAGACATTGAAACTGTGGGGATAGATTTTTACTCCCTATGAGCCGTGCAGCACAGAGAAAACAGGTGAGACTCGGACAATCTAGAAGAGCAGCGAGGCTCACTCAGGCAGTGTGTCCATTCTAACCTGATAACATGGACACAAAAATGTTTCCACGACACACTGGTGGCCCGGGCATAAGAGTTCCAGAACAGAGTACTCCCTAAGACCCTAGTTGGATATATGTCACTACTACTTGGCAGAATGACCATTGCTTATTAAATCTAATGGATGTGCATGTAAAATAAGGTGAACAGTAAACATATTAACTTCCACACTCAATGCAGCCTGATGTGCCATTTTATTCTAATCTTTAAGAATAACTGCTTCAGTCTATATATGTGTGAAAACAAGAAAAAACACAGCAGTAAGATAAATAATACCCTTTCAGTCACAATCCTAGCTGTAATGTCTAATATATCATATAGACAAACAATTACGGCTCCCACCCAATTCCCTTGATGATGCTATACTGAAGGGGTGAGTTACATTATTTTCCCGGGATTCATCAAACCCCAGCCACAAGAGTCAATAAGATTGATGGATGATGTGACATAAACAAATGAAAGGACAACAGTTCATATTTGATGGAAAAGCAATTACCATTTCAACCAAAGATACTTGACTGAGAAAACAGCTTCATATGAAAAGAGTGGACACAATAACTGGAACCCTGCTGAATGTAACACTACAAGCAATGGCCTCTAAAGGTTATCCGCATGTTTCAACATGGTCTCACCTGGCAATTGTAACCCTTTTACTCATCCATGGCTTGGCTATTACTACTGCTCTATTATTGTGCCAAGGACAAATGCGTCACCCTCATTTCTCAAAGAGGAATTACTTTTCATACATACAAATGCACAATGAAGATTATTCTAATATAATTATATTTTAATTTAAGGGTAAGAAACACACATTTCATTACAAGAAAAAAGTATCTTCTCCCCACAGGCCATCACTCTGATGAACAACCAGTCTACAGCGTCAGGATATCTGTACATTAGTCATCCACCACAAACCCCAATGTATTTATTATTTAATATACTGTTCCTCAATTCAGGTTTACACGTACACATTTCCAACAATATAAATCTAAGCGGAATGTATATACTGTACATTATTCAAATGCACTACCGTGATAGGATTCATGTACCTTGTGTATTTATATGCATCCTGCTTATAATGATCCTTTGCACTCTGCACCATATGATTCACCAAATACATACAAGTAACTTGTATGTTATCGATCCATTTTTGTTTGAGGGTCTTTGCACCACTGCACTATTGTCCTCTGCTCACAATTCGTAGTTTCTGTTTTCTTGTCCCTACTTGCACATTATGTTTCCTGTAGTAGTCTGTTGTGAGTTGTCTGTCTATTTTTGTAAGTACACTGAGTGCAGCTACACCGGAGTCAAATTCCTAGTATGGGGACTCATACATGGCAATAAAGCTGATTCTGTTTCTAAAAAGGGGAATACTTGCAATTGAAATCATTAAAGTACAGTTGTGTTAAATACTTTTCAGGTCAGCTATTTAAGAGAGTGATCCTTAGGGAGGGACAAAAATACAAATGTTACTGGTTTGCTGTTCTGCTGTTGTTTTGCAGACAATATCTTGGTTTGAGTAGAATCGCAGAACACTGACCCTTTCAGAGACAACGTAGTCTTGAGTGGTCAGATGGGTGAAAAGGTGACAATCAGTGTGTGAGTGAGTAAGGTCAACCAATTCTCTCTTATGAGACTATGGAGGCTCCGTTCCCGCAAAGAAGACAAGGTATACATTAAAGCTTCATCTCACAGTTTTGTGGAAATATATGGTGGATACGATCAAGAGAAACAAAACAAGAGGAAACATTTAATGGTAACACAAATCAGTCTCCACAACTGGCTGGGATCACAGGGGGAAACTGTTTCACCTGCCATTACACCCAACACCTGAGGCACGAAGTACCGGCTGTCGATACTTTTATTTTTGATTCTATAGTCACACAGATGTTTATGGGCTTATTGAATGAATGAATTATCTTTACTTACTTAGCTGTTTACAGCAGATCCATCTCAACAACACAGCGCAAACACACACTAAAACAGACAATGTTGTCAAACTAACAGGACTCTGTCATATGCTATTAATAATTTCAGTTACAAATGTTTTAGAATGGTGCTACATGTTCATGTTTTAAAAATAAAATATGAAGTACTGAATCTTAAAATTTAACAAATTAAGCAATGCAACTTTGTAAGTTAAAAAGCATGCGCCAGTTATTCCTGATTAGCAAAGTCAATGCCCCGCCAATGCCCATAAAAGGGCACAAGACTGCAGAGCCGTGTGCACACAAAGACAACACAAATACTAAAAAGAAAAGAAGTCAAGAATTTCTAAAAGAACAATCAAAGACGTTGGTACATTGGACTCAACTTTTAAAAATAAGGTGAAATATTTAGCAGTGTCAGCAGTCGATATAAAATAACAACTGAAAGCAACCACGGGTTTTCTCTCATGTTCGGAAGAGAAGGGTGAGTTGAGGGTATTCAGCTGCAACATGCAACTTTACCACTAGATGTCACTAAATTCTACACACCAAACCTTTAAAACTATGGAACATATGACACATTTAATATGTAAACTCCGGTGAGTAAATACCTAAATATGAGTGAGTATGTTAATGAATGAGTGTTCTCCTCTTCAACATGTCTGTGTGAAATCTGTGACACACTAAAATACAAATTTTCTAAAACAAATATATGCACTAAAACCTGTCTGTCTTTTTTAAGAATACCAATAACAATGACTGATTATTTTACATAAGCATATCAGTAGTCAAGTGCTCTTGAGTGCGCATTGATTCTCTTATTACATAAGAGCAAATCTCTGATAAAAAAAACATTGGTGAATGTCAGCATCTTCTTAGAAACTGCAAATGTAGGTAGTAAGAATAAATTTCTTCCAAAGACAGGCTGGTGAATGAGGCCCAATTTTCTTAAATCAAATGTGCTTACTGCACTTATTTTTTATGACATAGGCTAATTTAATAAATAGTTAAATGCAAACCCAAGGACTGCACCATGGACACATTTTATTTGGGTACTGACACTTCGAAGCGATGGTTACAAAGAGAATGAGAAACTACATCGTTTATTTGTCCACTACATATCTAAAAAAAAAGAACTCTTTCCGACAAACTCTTAAAATCAAACTTGAATTAATTCTTTGGGCCCTTAACAATACACATGCCAAATGGGAAGCCATTAAGATTAATGGTTGTCAAGATATGCGAGCCCACGTACAGACAGATTGCTGGTAATAGTAGATAGATTAACAGTGAGAGTCAATGCTGACTAGCTTCTCATTACCAAGAGAAACACAATGGGTCATCAAAGATTTTAAAAGGGACAGATGTTTTACATTTCGTAGTGTAACAGCCAGATGAGGGAGAAAGCCTTTTATGAACATTTAAAGGCGATAACAGTTCAGCCTATTGGATTCACACTTGGCATGTGTTGAACTTGCTGTGATTTAGATCTGTTCATTATTAATAAACTGACCAGTGCTCAGTAGCAGCTTGGGTCATCAACGCAAGTGATCTTGTTAATCATGAAAACAGCACGTTCATGACAACGGCAATGACAGCTGAGTCTCCAGTTTGGGGTTCTGCGTACTGAGATGAGCTTCACTGAAGCCTAAATAAACAGGTGAACAGCTTTTTGTGCAGCAGTGGTGGTGGAGCCTCAGAGCTCTGTGGACTGAGTCCCACAGCAGGTCTTTCCTTGGGGCAGCTCATTTACTACTGTCCCTTTTACGGTTTCAGAAAGAAAACTGCAACCAGCATCACCACAGGCAAAGTAAACAGCCCATTCCAAACAGGCAGGTTTAGAACTGGTACAGCACTAGTTATTTATATTTCATCAACTAGTTTGAAGAATTACATTTTCAGCTGGGCTGGGCAATTATTCAGACAACAGCTCTACTGATGCTGGTTCTTTTGTAATGCTGTGAACCTTTTGGCTCGATGTATAGCCTACTATACTGGACTAACCTTATGGGTACATCCCTATTTAAATACCTACAACAATTCATTACCCATGGGTTGATTATAAAGTTGATTTGAATGCAGTAGTGGGTGTTTTGGATTCCTCTGGTGAAGGTGGATTAGTTTCATATTTTCAATTAGCGATAGGGCCCTCAAGAAAGAAATCCTTCATGTGAGAAAATGTGTGGGAAGTGGGAACTGATGTCCCCAAATAAAGTAGCAGCTCTCAGGCTTATCATTTATCGGCCTTGTGCCTCTGCCAACTCGTTCATGTGTGACTGTGCAACTACGGTGTCATCCTGCAACCTCATCTCATTTGTATAGACAGAAAACAATAGAGGGGATAAAAGCAGCCTGGTGGGACACCTGTACACAAAACAATCTCGTTAGACACCACACGCTGGTTGCATATTCTCTTTAGGCAGTCTGTCATAAAGTCTTTCATCCAGAGGAAAAAACAACACCTTCAACATTCACATCACACAGCCCCTGCAGACGCACATGTATTTGTAATATATTCAAAACTGAATTGAGTTAAAATCTCGTGACAGCATATCGCATTCATTGTGCTGACTGTGGACAAATTGTGTCCTCTTCTCCCTTGAAACCCTTACAGCCACACTGTGGGAGGTGAGGCAATAAAACCTAATGCAATTCAGCACAATGGCACAGCAATATATCCTGTCTTTGTGAGGATTCAATTGTCCTTTTTTGTGGTTTTGTATGTTGTCCCCTTAAGACTTTATATTATGCTTTGAAGCTGTATTTGTTTTTAATGTGTGGATCAATCATATTTTCTAAAAGATGATAAGCTTTTGAAAAGAAAGATGAAATGTTTTTCGAGACCATGAAAACATCAGGCGCATGTTTCAACTGGCTTGTCTGTTAATTAATCATGGGTGTGATTTGGGTCCAACTATTGATGGACGGCATGACTGCTCCCCAAAAGTGGAGCCAAAGTAGCTTGATTGCCCCCCTAGTGGGTGGCTGCAGTATATGTCCTAAATCCGCCTCTTTCATGTTAGTGGATGGGATATGGACATACACATCAAATAATTTCTTTTCAAAGATGGTTTCTGTCATTTTAGGTAGCATTTATCACACAGCCATAAGAACGAGAGCTCATTCTTCCAGTAAGTTTGGTCGGGGCTTAAACGTCATGACTGACAGATGAGACTGACTAATGATTGGTCAGAAGCGTGTAGCTCTGGCTCTGACTCCAAATGCGCAAGACTGCAGCATACATGTCTAGGTGTTTGGCTTAGTTTTTGGATGCTGGGATGAAGTGGCGATGCGTCATCCATCTCTATATGCAGTCTATGGGCATAACATGAGCCAATGACAGTCCCATCTTCCACCCACATTATTAGACAGATGCAGTTGCACCTTGGCTGGCTGCTATTATAATGGTGGATTTTCCCAGTAATAAGAGAGAACACTTCTCTGCAGATGCTTTCACAGATGCATTCACCCAGTTATCCTCTTTTTCTATCACACATCATTTAAACACTGTCGACTCAGCCATCAGGGACAATTTTAGGACATTTCTCAATGCGAACTGGAGGAGCCAGGAATTGAATCCACTGACCTTGTTGATGGTCGACCCTTTCTACCTACTGAGCCACAGCTGCCACCTGTGTGTGTTACAGGCTGAATGTAAGTGTGTTGTACATCTTCCTATACATATACCGTAATTATAAGTGTCCTTAAAATAAAAGCAAAATAAAAAAAAATCAACCCATTGATCTCAGACCAGGTTTTTGTTGGTCTATCTGTTGGTCAATGCACCAACAATGTGCCTCACCACACCTCGGGCACTTCATATGGGTACATTGGATAAGAAAATGAAAACTGCATCAGTCTTGCCCCCACTTTGCACTGTGTGTAAGCTTTGAAAAGTATTTACATATGAAACACTGATAAACTGACCTCTGACTGTTAAATATACTCACTGGCAGTCTTGCTTTAAAAACCAGAATAGGACTTCAGAAAACAGCTGTTTTATTTCATCAGTTGAATCTCTCAGAGAGAGTCACCTTCACACATTCACCTTGACCGATCCAATACAGGACCCCATTCAGGCCAGATCCAAATTATATACTTGAGTCTACACTAGACGTGGATAAATGGAAAACTCACTTTTACATCTGTTGATTAAATGAGAATCCCTTTCAATCATTTTAGGTTGTATGTTTGGTGGAGAATACTACTTAAGAGTTTCACAACACACTTTGTCACTGCTTGTGATATTAATTTACCCTGTCATGACTCTTTTTTTTGGTTTTGCAGTGGGTAAAACAATTTCTTCCCAACTGGGTGGGGGGTTAAAACTGAGATAAAGCTGCAATTGCATATAAATTGCATAAGGTCTTGAAATCTGCGATTCACTCCAAGAGAGCAACATAAATTATGAAAGACTGCAAGTACAAAATATTTTCAAAGAGCATCTCAGCCTTATTAAATCAAAAAACACGTGAAACAATTCCGATGTTCACAACATCAAATTAGAGGCATTTACCTAATTTAAGACCATTTAAAGGTTTTGTTTGTAATTCCATCTCTCTTAAGTATAATGCGTTTAAATCTCAGCACGGGTTTGTGAATGAGCTAAAGAACAGACAGAACTTCAACCCTGGAGATTTCTGAACTCAGGAGTAAGTAGAGGCTGACTTATATTTGATGTATGAAGCTTCTCCTTGTGTACACGGTGCACACACTCAGTCCACCATGAATTGCATTGCAATTTGACATGACAGTTGGTGATTAGACAGATCGGTCACACTAGCTCGGGGAGTGCTTATGAACAAGTCACCAGTGGAGGTCACATTGGTTGTGTGCCTGAGGAGAAGTATGTGTGTCTTTTTGTTGATGCGTCGACTGTGTTTCCATTACCCAGAGAGCAGGCGCAGATAAATTAAATATGATATGAAGGACATCTTAAGTTTGTCCTCTTTATTATACCATAAAAGTTTTCCATCCATCATTCAGCACAGCAGTTGGCTTCACCGCCAAAGGTCAACACAAAGCTTGGGTCAAAGTGTAGCAAATTTGAGCTTTCGACACACACCCCCAGAAACCATGTAGTCATTGACTGCACCACACAGACATCGGAGCCTCAAATGACAAGCACTTACTGCAGGTTCACCTGGCAACTAACACTGCAGGGCAGCATCATGTCCTCATCATGGGCTCTGACCACAGCTGCTTGGGGTCAGTGAAGGCTCAACTATCCTAGAAAAGATTGGTTATAAAGAGAAAGAGAAAACTATTCTGCTGCCAATGCATTCTGGATTCTTACTCAGTTTCAATCTCGTACCCTTAAGTGAAAAACAACAGCGTTCTTTAGTATACCAATGAAGAATTTGAGAATGGGACAATAGTTGATAACAACTCTGGAATAATTATTAACACAGTCTGCTGGTCTACACACTGTGATTTACATTAAACACATTTACATGGACATCAATATTCCAATATTAACTATAGTATAGTCTGAATAAGACTATGCCATATTAAACAGCATTTTCTAATTACTTTAACCCAAATAAGGTCATATTTAGAATTAGCAATAATCCAATTAATGAATTATGTGGAGTATTCCTAGATTACACTTATTATGTAGGCAAATATTAATATAAATATATTATTATAATATAATATATATTATTAATATACAAACATATAATACAGATATAATAAAATAATAATATTATACTGTTATCTAATAATATACTCTATATCTATCTATATAGCACTTTTCTTAACAATTTAACAAAGTACTTGACAAGAAGTGAAGCAGAAAAAAAAAATCAAAAAACAAAGTTGACTAAAAGGACATTGGCCATATAAGAGATAAAGCACTAAAAATCACGAAAACAAAAGCCGTTACCAGCTGCTTGATGGTGCATGCCCAAAGTTTTAAGTGTAAACAGGTTTGAAAAATAATGAGGAGTTAAAACGTTTGCAAAATTGGAAAGAAAACACTCAAAAGGGTAAATGGAGCATTGTGCATTTAACTGTTTTAATTGGGGTTTTAAAACTCTGGTGGATATGTCGTACGGCGTAATGGACGTAATGTTGATGTGAGGCATAATCTGACTGCTCTTAAATGGGAATATTAATGGGACATTCTATAAGCAACTCGTGTAAACATCATAGTCGCTGTAATGTCTTAGTCAGAATAAGGTCAATAGTCAGATTATTGGTGTCCATGTAAACATGGTTACTGTGTGCAGCTGACCACATTACATGGGAGTTCTGTTCTGCCAGAGCAAACATCCCAAGCACCAACAGTCCTTTTTTACAACAGGAAGCAACAAGGAAACAAGATTTGAGAGAAGCATCACGATGTTTGAAATAGTAGCACCTCTAAATTGTGTGAGAGCAGCTGCAAACTGTCTCCACCACCATCTGAGCTGTTTGTAGTGTTTGTACCGAGGGATCACAGTAGTGGCACCACTGGGAGGGCTGAAGCACACTTTTCAGTGTTGAAAGTAGTGAATCAGAGAGAGCTTACTTGGTTTAGCACAACTGAATCAGAAAAACATGAGGAACCAGAGCACCAGGATGCATCTTCTCCAGCTGTTATGAGTCATTCTAATTGAATATTTCAGAAAGGGCCCAATCCCAAGTATGGTCAACAGTATATGAAACACACAGCTCAAACATACAGACTGGTTTTACCTATTTTTTCTGCACAATTACTTCATCTTGAAGCCTGCCTTAAAGAAGCAGGACTGGGCTTCACAGCATTTTGTCAAATCCAAATACCTTTGAATGCCTTATCAAATCTAATTAGGATTTTTCCACTTTCATGGAAGATAAAGTTTTAAATAATTAAAACTCAAAGATTCAATTTAGATCCGGTTACGTAAAGTTGCACTGTTTAGAAAAACATTCAGAATGAATGCACAAAACACTAATGGCTGAGAAAAATACCAAAATTACAAAATATTGCATAGTCTACAATACCCATACCTTACAGGCTTGAACAAAGGATAAGGGGTTATTTATAGTTTACTTTAAAATGGAAGAAAACATCCTTAATGGCTCCAAAACAACCTATTGTTAACCACTGGATAAAAAACATGAGTCATGCATGCGCTGTGCACACACTGATATGTCACATACAGAAGATCTTAATCAATCCTACAAAAAGAGCTTAATGTCAGAACATCTTTCATCATCTGTCATTTACCGTTGTTGTTCCTTTCCTCACTTAGCCACATTGTAACACACGGGTCAAGTTTGTTTTCAACTGTAAAATCACATCAAAGTAAATAAATGATAAAGAAATAATTCTACTTCCAGGATCTGTAATTTGGCTTTTGTTATCGGGGGAGGAAGAAACAGCTTTGTTGTTTATTCTGTGAATATAATCATTAATTTACAGCATAAATGTGAAAAGATGATTTAATGTGTCTGACAAGCTGTAAGTAAAAGGGCACTTATGCACTCAGAGAGTGTATACCTCCACTAAGTGTAACTCTAGGGGGCGATATGCTTAAATTTTCCAATAGTCCACTGTTAGCACAACAACCGCCAATTGATGATATATTTGTGCAAGTGCGTGTGGGCGTGCATGCGCATTGGCGCACACTAGTACCAGTGAATGCAATTATGGAAAAGCTATGACCACTTGTGATTATATCTCACTTCCCCACCCTGAGGCAAATATACAGGACCTTCCTTTCTTTGGTTAAGACCAAATGATGTTGTTTTTACTCAGTCTGAGTTTACAGATGTGTCAGATGACAGTGTGTGTGTGTGTGTGTGTGTGTGTGTGTGTGTGTGTGTGTGTGTGTGTGTGTGTGTGTGTGTGTGTGTGTGTCAAAGTGTTGAGTTAGAGCTGAGGTGAGGGAGCAGAGTGAGAAGGGGCTGAATAAATGAATGAATTCACACATCTATGAAGAAAGATGTGACCATTAAAGTCAAGTTTCAATCATCATGTGGTGATGAATCAGTGTTGTTTTCGTGGTGGTGGCAAAAACCAATCCATGTATGGTCACTGAGAAGCTTAAAATACATTTAAGCTGCAGCGGGTCAGACACGTCAGCTGTCTGCATGTCAGTGTGAGAAAACAGAGTCAGGATGGAGTGAATGAATGGATATTAATATATTATATAATAAGTGACATTTTGCAGGTTCATTAATGCAGTTCACTAGGTTCTCCAGGAGGCAGACCATCATATCAGCGAACCTCTGATCGACGATTAACAACAGTTCAGTTAAAAAAAAAAATTACTTTGTATGAATCTGCTCCAAATGGTATGGGTTCTTCCTGAGGTCATGTCTACCCCCCCCCCCCCTTCACAAATGTCATGGGAATCTGTTCAATCATTTTTGTGTAATTCTGCGAACAAAAACGTTGATAGTAAAAACTAAACACTTTGCACACTGTAATACTGCGCTTAATACTGGACATACCACTGCGATTATTAAGCTGATAATGAATTTGGTAATAAAAATTTGATATGTTACCGTATGTGCACATGTCTAACATCTTCTGTTTGTTTCTCTTGCCTGTATATGTCATACAGTGTCCTGTAAGCTCTGCGGGCTGGGCATCTTCATGTGACACTTCACAATTGATTTATTCATTCATCACCACTCTGCCCGTCTATACACACACACAGACACACATTGTAGAAAATCCTGCATGCAGTTAACCAGATGTTAAAATTCGATTTGAGTCATTAAACATTTTAATGACTAAACATTTTGTTTGTTACAGCTGATTTACTCTACCAACATTTACAAGAGTCATTACCGGCTTGATTTTTTTTTGTTCTTTACCAAAAACTTGTATTTTTTTTTTTTACTTCTGAATCAGAAATAGATTAGTATTAAACAATGCAGTGTAATTGTTAAGTTACAATTGCACCACATGCAGTATAGGAAAGAGGAAGTAATAATGATATAACTGACAGCAATTGATAATAAATCCACTGTAAGTGAAAGGAAAAATGTATAAATGCAAATTTTCAGAAAGTACTTTGACGTTAGCATGCAGCAGTTAAAGGTCCTGGTTGTGCGGTCCACAAACCGAGTGATTGTGGAGAGCCTCATGAAGCAATCAGTGAGTCTGGAGTGGGGCGTAAACAGTGTGGATGACGTCACACACAGTTGCCGGGAATGTAAACAACCAAGATGACATGATGTGAGAACTGCCAGGGAGTTTGAACGCAGCCCCACAGCTTCAACGTCTGAGCTGCAGAAACTCTCCTTTACGCTAATGTGCCATATTTGGTTCAACAACCCCACCGCTTCTTCTCTCTCTGCTCTCCTGTTATTCCTATTGTTCCAAACTTAGAAGGTGTTGATGGGATCCGTAGCACCGTCCTGTAGCCACGTCTCTGTGGACCACAACACATCAGTCCCACTGATAACTCACTAGGGCTGCTAACTTGTCCATGCAAACTGTCCAGCGATCTTGCAGACAACAGGGTGACAATATAATTAAGATATAAACTAAGAAAGCAAGCAGGGGCAACTGCAACTGGCAGTTGAGGCACGAACAAAAAAAAGAATATTCTGACTTACTCTAGTTTGTTCAGTCAAATCTGGCAGGATAAAGTATATCAGGCTTTCTCTGATGCAGTACATACTGCATACTAGAGGTGGGGAAATTTGACGAATCTTAGGTGCATCGCGATGCAGACGTGGCCGACTCTGCATTGATGTAGAGACATATATATTTACCAATGTCCAGCCACTGCATGATTATAACCATCGTTGCTTCAGGATCAGGACAGACACAAATTAAAGGTCCGTTCATCTTTTACCGTGTCAGGTTCTCCTTTCTGAGTGTTCTCCCTCCACTCTCCCGCTCTCTGACACTAATCAGAAGTTATTAGGACCTGAACATTACTTTGTGTTTGTTGATTCGCTTTCGAGTTTATGAGGCACGCATTTAAACACATGTGCACTGTGCGCACGTAGTTCATCAAAAGGAGACGCGCGCAGCCAGGACATCGGGGTTCAAGTGACCGGAACAACTTGGATTCATTAACCGACATCATCGATGAATAACTAAAATACATGGTTATCAGTTTTTGTTACGACTGAGACAAACAGACACACAAACAGGAGAGAAGTACTTCTGGCAGATTATCACACAATGTGGAGTTTTTCTCAGAATCTCTTGTTGACCAGCAGAGTAATGTGCTTCGATGCTGCCAAGGGGGCGCCAGGCGGAGCCACCCTGATACAGTAAAGGCTAAAGATGCAGCACACAAGTCTAAACTGAATGAATGTCAAATCAATGCGGAGAGCACTGACTGTAATCAGCACACTTGGAATAACAGTAACATTACAAATACTTTTTTAAAGCACAAATCATGAGGCCAGTGATCATTACATACCTCTAGGAGTCACACAGTGATTGAAAAAAAACATCATGTATAGAAATAAAATTCTTTGATGCATCGATAATCGTTTTATCATCAAATCGTAGCCCTCTGAATCGGAATCAAATCGTTCGAATCTGCCATATTTTGGCTTCATTTAAGGATAGTGTTAGCAAGTGGAGAAATGTTATCAATTTTTTGTACGGACTATGGAGCTAACAGTTAGCACATCACCAACAAACCAAAGCCCTACAAGTAGTTACTACGTCACAAATTTTATGCAGAGCAGTTAAAACCACTTTAAGCTAGGGTTTGTAAGCCTGTAAAAGCTAACAAGAGCATCCTTCACTTTATGCAACTGAAAAATCCAATCAATTCCCAACAGCCCTCTCATCAAAGCTACGCCCCCAAAACACATGAACGTGTACTGCCTGACAACAGCTGGAAGCCGAATTTCCTGTAGGCAGGCAGGTAGGTTAATGACAGTCACGTATGCCAACCACTCATTTCATTCAATCTGAATAACCAATTGGTTGTGCTTAGTCCTGCAAGGGCTTACCAGACATTTATTGATGGCTATTGGGATGGATGTATTCATTCATGGAAATTAGTGGAGCCAAAGTCAAACAGCAACTTGAGGTTCTGTTTCAGAAGTAAGTAAAGTAAAACTCATCTGTCACTACATTTGTATGTCCAGCCTTGGAACAGAGCCTGTTTCTCAACAGTATAGCAGCTTGATGTGTTTAGATAAGGATGTTAGTTTTTGTGCCATCATTCCACCTGCGTATCTTAACAACCCTGACATTTCTGCCACCTCAACCACTCCGGTTTGATATGGAAATATTTGACATTTGAGTTTACTTTGGTTGCAGTGGAAGAAAACTTTCCAGACACTGATAACCTTGAAAAGCACCACAGCTGTCAAGTGACACACACTTACTAGTGACACACAGACATCGCCAGCAGCCAGAGCTTAGTGCAACACTCTCTAGATGCACACTCTCTTTTTTCATCCTGATCAATCACATAACGTCTGGAAAACTTCCACCCTGCGAACGTTTTCTACCCTTAATCCACTTACAGCCCTCCCCACTGAATCACCCTTTAGTTCCATCAGTTCAGTTTAACATTAACAAACCCCTCATCATGGATTTCATACAGTTTCAACCATGATTCATGAGTTTTGATCAGTGGAACTGTCTCTGGGCCATAACCACACTTCACTCCCAATTTTGCCTCTGGCTACAGGCCAGACTACAATAAAAGCTCATCCATCTGAACCTAGAGGTTGTTAATGAGTATGAAATATTGAAAGGCCTGAAAAATCCAACCAGCTCCCACATCCTGATTGGCATAAATCGTTTAACCATATACAGCAACAAGAAATAACAACTAATGTGCCAATTAATTTACCAGTTTTTTTTATACTGATGGTCTCATTATGCTGGAATGGTAAGCTCAGACTCAGACATATTGATACATGCAGTCACTGCAGCTCTACAACGGCTGAGCAGTGTGTATGTCAAGTACCGGATAATGCTTGCAGGTGTCACAATTACTACTTTTGTCAAGCTGAGCACTTTCAACGGGATCCTTTAAAGATCTTTGCATTTAAAAATCCTACTGAGCTTTAGCAGAAAGCATAAAAAGCAAAACCCAGCATTCAGCGTGTCTTCATTTTGAGGTCAATTAAATCTACCCTGAGATTGTGTCAGCAGCGAAATGGCTACAAATGTAAATGGTAAATGGTTTATATTATAGCGCTTTTCTAGTCTTGATGACCACTCCAAGCCCTTTACAGTACAGTTCACCCATTCACACACACACATTTGTGCATCTATTAGCAGCAGTTTTTTTTTTCTATGAGGGGCAATTCAGGTTTCAGCATCTTGCGCAAGGACACTTCGGCATGCAGATGGGGAAGACTGGGACAGAAGTGCCGACCTTCTGGTTGGAGGACGACCGCTCTACCCCTCAGCCACACATACCATCTTAAGGTGACACAATAATGTCAATTATCATTAAAGTTTCTATTTTATCATTAATTGTCAAAACATTTTTTATTTGAGAGCTTCAACTTACAGCTGCATTTGCTATATGCATAACAACCATCAGAAATGGATAGGTAAAGGTCCTATTCTCTTTATTTTGTTTTTTGCAACACTTGTTATACAGACAGGTCTGGCTTCCACAGCAAAAGTGCACACACCCATATTTTGCAAATCGTGAGCCATAGCATTTTTGCCAGTATGCACAATTCAAAGTTGCAAACATGCAAGTTTGAGAAATCCAATGCTAAACTATGGCAAAGTTACCTTCAGTTTGCAAAAAACAACATACAATGCTGCACATCATCCATCATCTTAAACTAGACAACTTTGATCATTTCTCTGAACGTGGCTTTACCACGCTGCTGATTACTAATTACTTTAAATATAACTATTTTCACGCCTGTCAATCAAGATTAACCCTTACCTCAGAGTGACAGCAATAAAGAGGTTGAGCAGCCCTTCACATGCAGATACAACACGACAACGGTGGCTTTTTAAAGGACAGTATAAGGAAACAGTCGGCAGTCATCTAATTTACAGTGATGGATTATGTTCGTCAATGGAGCAGCATGTCTCTCATTTGTTTTGAATATGTTTCTACCAGCAGCAGCTTATGCCTCAGGGGTAACCTGCAGCAGGACTGTGGTACAGTACATACAGATTCACCTATTAATAATTAAAATGTCATACAGCATGTTTATTTTATTTCATACAATTAATCAAAGTGCTAATAAGTATTTAGAGAAATTATGTGCCAGACTATTTCTTGGCTGGGTGCGGTGACTGCCAATGAAAACACACATTGTGGTTTTCTACTTTGCTCTTTGTACAGATCAAACAAATGTTACGTGTTCATTTCTGCTACCAGTCATCTTGCTATGCTAAGTTAGCCAGCTGCTGGCCGTAGCCACATATTTAGCCTGCAGCCATGAAGGTGTTATCAATCTTGTCATCTAACTCTCGGCAAGAGAGCAAATTACTGTTTTCCTAAAATGTCAAACCTTGACTTCAAAGCAAATCATTTATTATGGGCATTTCAAAGCTTCTCATACAACAGTGAAGCTGCTGAGCATTAGAAAAACGTGTTTTATATGTTCACCAACATTTGAGCGATACATATTTGAACACAGACTAGAAATCAGAAGAAAGGATTTGCAGGAAAGCTACTTGGCATATAATGATGTGTAATGATGTTTCTATGTCACAAATCCTGCTTTGAATTACACGTTTACTCAATAACTGTAGATTGATTACCTCACATGCTTTAGGTAAATAATTCCCCTGTGCGTCAGTAAATCCACTGTATGCAGTACCACGCTGTAAGTCAATATCCTGCAAGGTCAAAACACTGCAGCTATGGATGGAGCTCTCCTCTAATGCTCAGCACTCCTAGGGATGTGGTATGATACATCTCCCGCGATCCGCCTTGTTCAATCTTCCACTCAGAGTGGCTCTGTTGGGAATCAAAACCACTTGATGTATTTCCTCGCTATTGTATATTCATTGTTTGAATAGGCTTATCGCACAGAGCTTTACTGCTCAAATATCAGCACGGTGGACGGTGTCCATCTAACATGAGATTATTGAATGTGGTTTGGTAAATGTGAAAAAAAAAAAAAAACTACATGAAGGGAATTACTCAAAAAATTATCTTTTCTTTAAACACTAATGCACGTGTTTTTCTCTTTCACTTTCATACAATACAGACAATTTATTAAGGAATGCAATATGCAGTAATAGGAGCCTGCACTGAGTGGGGAATAGGTGCTCTTATATTGGCACTATGGGAGGGGTAGTTTGGGTGAAGGTAGATTTTAAGGATTTACTCTGGGATTGTTTATTCTTCCAAACATAATTTATTCCCATTTCAATGACATATTCACACTTAGACACCAGAACTGTTGTAGTGCATTTCAAAATACAGTTGTTTGAAGTTATAAGTGTCCACAACGATCCAGTATCAGCTGCTACAGGGACAAGGTAGGCTTCTTTATATCTCACTTAAAAATGAATTGGGACATTAAAATGCATAACTTTCCTGCTTTGAATCGAAATAAAAATGCTAATGAAGCGCTGTGGGTATTAATAATGCAGAGGATGAGTTTTGCTTTATTTACTAGGGAAACATTTCAAGGAGGGTTCAAGATAGTGACAGGCCTATTTGTTTTGATGTATCAAGATTTATGACACTACATATCCTCTTGACATTTAAAAAAATTAAAACACCACCTAATTAAGACTTTAATGAGTCAGTTGAATAATGGAGTTTGACTGTGCACGATACTCTAACCGTCTACATTATATGTATATTTGCACTTCCTACAGAGACTAATTATAAGCTTAAAAAAGACTAATTTATGATGTAACAGTGGAGTCTGCCCTTTGGCCCATTACACAACGCTCATTGGTTCCTCCTGCCGTTAGCTCTTATGCCGTCAGGAGATTAACATAGTTAAGTCCCGATCCATCGGACAGGAAATGAAATATGTATATACAACTATTCAGTACAGTATTACTAAAAATGTTATACAGCATATATAGGAAATGCTTTAAGGCATGAATCAACATGTGTACATTTGTACTTTAGCTGCATTAAATAACACAGTTCATTTTGAAGAGCCTGTCTCCAGTGATGGCAGGAAAATTGAATATTGCCTTTTGTTAAGAAACTGCGAATCAGTTTTACAATAAAAATCCTGGTTGTTTTGTGTCCTTTACAATCACCCGAGTAGCTCCAGGACAATGAAAAGCAAAAGAGAATAGGGCACATGTTCATGTTCCAACAGGAGGTTAGAATGATTTGAGTTCCTGAATACAAAAGCATCGACTTTTACACCTCACTGGGGTATAATTATGCTTCTACAGCTCTTGCTAAGAGAAGCCCTGAGGCTTGTGACCACAGGGGCCTAGACATTTTATATATTAATGTTACTTATCTTTATGCCTTTAAAACGGGGGCAGCCAATGTTTGATTGTCTGATAATCATATCGAATCCTCTCTATTTATTCCCAATTGTTGTGATCTAAGTTTTGGATTGTTTTTGCTGCTTGTTACTTCTCTAAAGTTCATTGACCAAGTAAATATCACCAGTAGTCAGCCACCAAGCAGCCTTGGGTTTGAGCCTTTATGAAGTTTGCAGATTCTAACTGTGCCTATGGGTTTTTAGGCTTTCTCAAGTTGTAAGTCTCAAGTATATATATATATATAAAATATATATATATATATATATATTATATATATATATATATATATATATATATATATATATATATATATATATATATATATATATATACACATACTTATAGAACATTTTTAATTCTTTTTTTCGACTGACGTTTATGTCACCCCTTTGGAAGACCAATGAAATTGATCATTTTGGGGAAGAGCGAGAGGTTGAAAAGAAGGCGAATCCAGCCAATAGGGTCAGATGGGCAGCAATGATTTTGTTGGTGTCACCACAAAACCTTTGCATAGTAGTGTTGGAGCAGTCAGTTACCCTTGTCTGAATGTCCTTACATTTTGCAATTGTTTGGTCGACCATCGCTGTCCACTGTCGCTATAGCAGGATGCAACAGACATGATGATGTCATTTTTGACACTGGGTGTCAAGCTGGAGTTGGCAGTAAGCACCAACAGGTAAGAAAGTCTGTACGTATGTGGCAGCACATTTCTGATATCATAAACAAACAAAAAACATAAATCCAGCTCAGCTCTTATCCTGGCACTTACTTCATAGTAAGTTTCAAATGCAAAATGAATTGCCCTTGTGCACTTAGTTGAATAATGGTGTAAAAGCCATTTATTTGTGGACCTTATTTGTCTCCATAAAACTGTACATTTGGAAGGTATTTTACAGCTTGTGATACCAGCTGTTCATAAATGCCTTTTTCTTTGCTCAGGAACCTCTCCCATGCAGTGGATGACAACCAAACACTTATCCTTAAACTCATCCTTCTTTTTAGCAAACTCTTCTAAGACTCACCTTTGTGTAGTTTGTTCAAGTATGTTTTCCATTGTTCACTTTGCTGTGGTGCCCTTAGCCATAATGGGCTCATAACTTCCCCCTGAGGCTTGACAGATGGCGAGACCCACAGTTGGAGCTTGTTTAGTTTTTCCTCAGTGGCCACAAGGGGTAACAATGAGTCTATTTTACACTCAATAACTGACTTTGACAAGCAACAAAATTGGTGAGATTTATGCTCCATTGAAAAGGTTTTCAAACTCTATTTGTGGGTTTTGCAATGGAGAAAAAACGTTTAATTTTGCAACTGGTTAACCAACCCAACTCCAATAAAAAAGGAGCTCACAGCCACTAACCTGAGCTTTTCTATGGGACCTTCTTGGACAGTCTCCCATGAAGTGGATACCTGAAAGGGTCTTGGATCATCAGTTTAAAATTAGCTGGTAGTTACTAAGATCTTAGGAGGGAATTTACAGATTTAAAATGAACTGATGCGACTGGAGAACCTCTTCAGCCTTTACAATGACAGGGCCTCATGTCAATACCTAAACTTACGTTGTGCATTTTCAAGTAGTATTGCTTGAAATAAGAGATGGGTGGAAGTCTCTCACAGCATGAGGAGTCAGGAAAACATTCTGCAACCCTGCCTGTCCATCACAGCTCTAATATATCCTGACATACATTACAAACACACAACCAGACCTATATGCTCACATACACTGCAGGCACAGACCTGTGTATACTGGAACTACAGTTCACTGTAACTGCAGAAGCACCTTTAACATCAAATAGCAAGCTGCATTTAATTTACCTCTTACTTTCCTCTCCTGTCCCCTGCATCGGTTACTAAAATCTTCACACTAATGATTCAGATATAGAGCTGATAATTGGAGGACAACTTATATTTTTGACTTGCACCTAATGTATCATGGTGATAACAAACAGAGGAGAGGAGTGTCTCCTCATCTCTTTTATCTAATTTATCAGTGATTGCAAATCACTGAACTCGATGTATCTGCATGTTTCATTTTTAAAAGAGCTTGTTAGAAGCGTTTTCTGATTGAAGGTCAATTTCAAAATAAAATAATGAAGAGAGAAGGCTTACATAACCTGTTTATGAGACTTGGCAGAAATTAGCAGTTTAAGAACAGAATCGCTGGAAAGAAATTGTGTTGGGACATAATGCCCTTTTCTATTTGGCAAAGCACTACATCTGGCTTATGTTTTCCAGAAACGGGGGCCTGTAATATTACAAAGTCAGATACGTAGTGTAAAGATAACTTGTGACATTCTGCATGAAAAAAAGCATCTGTATGTAATTAATTTAACATTAATTTGTTGAGCATATAATTTGGACCAATAGAGACGTTCAGTTAATAGTTACCTGTAAAATAACAGTTTAATACTGTGGAAGAGCAATCAAGTCTATGGTTAACAGCGCAAAATAGCACACCAGGTGATCATACATGTGCATGATGGACTGAAAGCCTCACAAACAAAACAGTTTGTGAGAAAGTCCCCTGCAACAAAACTCTGCTTACTGTATAATTTCAGCCAGTCAGTTATGAAGAGAGAGGTGTGTGTATGAAAACTGAACACACTCTTAAGCAGAGTCAAGCTGCTGACCTGTGTGCCCTGAGGCTGAGGTATCCAGCTCTAAAAGCAAATGTATTGTGAATAGAAAGTGTCCACAAAGCAGGACTCTGGAGAAAGCTGAAATTAAAGATGCCATGTGACCAGTGGAGGCAATAACAAGCCAACGACCGAATACCATCAGAGACATCATAAGGGAGGACACAAAGCAGGAAAAGAATCCTGAAAAGAACAGTCCATGAAACCATGTCCTGGCACAGCCAAACTGGAGAGCATGCTGAGGTGGCAGTGGGTGCAGACTTCAAATAAGCATGGAAGAGGAGGATATTAAAACAAAAACTTGTGTGATGCATGAGCTGATGACATGAAGTCACAGCACTCCACTAAAATTGTTCATAGAGGATCTATAGAGGATCTATACAATGCAGCCATCCATTTGGTCCGTTCTGACTCAGCTCACTCTCTTTCTCTCTCGCTCCGTAACACACACTGACACACACACAAATATTGACATCGGACACATCTGTAAACTCAGACTGACTTAAAACAAAATCATCCGGTCTTCGCAAACACAAATGACATATATAATTATTTGCATATAGAGCGGAAAAAAAAGTGAGATTTGATCCCAAGTGGTCACATGAGACATTCAGGATGCATTCTAATGCTAGGTAAGAACAGAAGAACTATAAGAACATTTACGATCAGATCTCACAGGATGGATGTTAATACCAGGTTTGAACAAGGCCTTAATTGAGTTGTAAAAGAGGTAGGTTTGGCGAAAACTTGAGCAAGCACAGTAGAGATATAACCCGTGTGGGGTGTTGGCCTTCTTGTGGGACAAACTGATTCGATTTTTCAAGTGATTCTACACATGTTGTGTTTATGTGCCAGTCACCAAACATGCAGTTGTTCAGTCTATTTAAAAAAAAAAAAAAATTTGCAAAACTTGATCAATCTGTTCCATATAACTACAGCTGCCAGATTCAAGATGCCCACTGTTTCTAAAAGTGTTGCCAGACAGCTCACTGCTGTATTGAGTGTACACAACGTTTGAGATAAATCTCCGTCAGGTTTTTCGTCAGAGGCACTCCTTCGAATCGGTTCTTCTCAGTCTCCAATGACATACCGATGTCTCCTGATGTGGGTGAGTGTTCCATTTTGGTACGGCTGGATCTTAGCACAGCTTTTGACACTGTGGATCCCAGAATGATGACATAAAGGTTCAGCCAGTGGGTGGGTTTCTCTGGGAGTTCCCTGGACTGCTCCCCCTCATATCTCTCAGATAGGAGTTCTCTGTGTTGCTCCCTACAGGTCTGATAGTACTGCTCTGTCCTGTGGTGTACTTCTCTATACCTGCTTTGCATATGCTTCCCTTAGGTCACATCATTAGCTAATTCAGAGGTGTCATCACAGTTATGCTGATGACATTCAGCTTTATATCTCCTTTAAACCTGATAACACAGGTCTCTTCTGAGCAACTGCTTGACTACCATTAACTGGATGTCTGACATCTTGTTGCAGCTAAACACACATAAGACAGAGGTTCTGATCATCATTTCAGGTTATATAGCTCCCTATGTTGCTGAGAGTATTTGGATCCTTTCTTCACCTTTATGGTCAAATTTAAGAAATCTCTATGTTAACTTTGAATATTCAGAATCTGTAGGTGACTGACAAGATTTTGGGGCCAGAAGCCTTCTGGTTTCAGTTTCTACTTTGACGAATTATGTTAAACAGCCCCTGTGGAGAGAAAAAGAGGCAGAACACTTTGGCCTGAATGCATTGGTTATTGGCTTTTAAATGTATCTGCATTCATATTCAGATAGCCGTTAATAGTGATTAGCCAAAAAGTTGTAAATGTCGTCTCTCTAATCTGACTCCTTTCTCGAGTCTCACATTGCTAGTTGGACTGTAAACATCGTATGGCAAACGGAAGACAGAGACTTGGACTGGTCGCGGATATCATCCGTCTACACAGGAAGCACCAAAATATTGTCCGTTGCCCCTAGCGGCTAATACATCTTCAGATGATAGAGATTATCTTCAATCAGGCTAAGCATTTTGATTACCATATTTATTAACTAATTGTGCTTACAACCAAGAAATATTGCAGTATGTGTTGTGTCTGGAGCTGGAGATGATTGTTCACGCTTTTGTGTCCTCCTGACCGGACTACTGTAATTCCCATCTCTACTTAATTATCTCTGAACCGTCTACAAACAGTCCAGAAGCTGCTGCGAGGCTGTTAACCAGATCCAACAGGACGACATACCAGTGGGTCTGCTACTGGCTGTCCCACACTCGGGGGTGAAAATAATTTAAGAAACATTAAGAAACTCTTTCATTAGGCTTGTGATCTGCAGTCTCTGTAGAATCTTTTGAAAAACAGACCCATCTGTTCACATTGGCCTTTGTTTCACCCAGAGATGTCTAGTGCTTGTCCTTTAGTTTATTTCTTGTGGGGGTCCTTGGTTTCCTGTGGTTTTAGTCTACCTTTTTATGGTCCTCTCTTACACTTTCATCTTGTGGTTTATGCTTTTATTGTTGTACATTTGTAAATTTTTATGATCTTTTTTGGGAAGCACGTATTTCTCTGAAAGGTGCTATACCAAATAAATGTATTATTATTAAATGTTTTATTGAATGTGCAGTTATGGCTCTTGCTCCATTCATTTAGATACCTGCTTGGTCTTGTTATGTTGAAATAACTGCCCAGGGTATTGCAAAGATGGGTCCCGAATGGTGAGACTTGCCTAAAAGGACTTTGTTTTTCATGCAGTCAAAGATGGGTCATATTTAACCTAAGGGGGTCTGTTAACTGAAGCAAGAATGAAATAGCTGCGAGCGACAATCTTTGAGGTCCAAGCAGTTTGGGTGAATTTAAATTCATATTTCTTATTTAATTGTTCATGAAATGTAGTTTTCATCAGTCGCCCAAGACTTTCAAGATTTGGCATTAAATCAGGTGGAGTGAAGCAGATTTAGATTGTTAAACAAAAAGGTTACTCCAGAGCTATTTGGCAAAGCATGGTGATCTCTCCTTACAAACTTCACTCCCTCACACTGTTGAATTGACAGGCTTGAAGATAAACGTCTCCGTTGTGGCTCCACTTCAAGATCTTAACTTCAAGGTTGTGTGCACTGCTTCATGACATCATACACCTATGTATCAATTGGCATGTTGATTGAGGTTATCAAAGCAATATTTTTGATGAAAGCAGGAACAGGTTTCTATGAATCACTGTACAAAAGCTGAACTGTTGACGATTTGTCAAAGAAAGAGAAGCAATTTGTATATATAGTGCCTGTTTGATCCGATCCTTCATAATTTTCACTTAAGTCCAAACCAAAATGAGAGGAGTAAAAGGTGCTTCAGGACAATTTCAGACCAATTGCAGAAACCAAAACTAACCGGATTGAATCAATACAATGTAGCAAAGACGTGACCTTTGGTCCGGATTTTCTTGCATGAAAACGCCCCAACAGAATGTCATAAAGACATAACCAAACATTGCATTGGTGTCATAGAAGCCCTAAAATGTACTAAGACATTTTGATGAATATTCTTTGGCTTGTGAAATCCCAGATTGATGTATGAAACGATCTCTTGAACAACCCAAGATCAGGAAAGATTTGTCATGATTGGATGAGCAGAACTGACTAGGAATCCGAACAAATGCAATAGGGCTCCAGCAGCTTCACTGTTTAGACCCTTTAAAACTTTACATAAAAACAAATGAGGGACACGTGACACACTAACGGAAGGTGTTCATGGAAGGAGGTAGATACGTAAGACAATCATTATCAAATGTTATGTAATTATCTTCATTGCTAGTAAGATTGTCTTGTAATTTTTAGGTACGTGTGTTGCATTTTATTTTAATCAACCCACACAAAGGATATGAAAGGCTTTCTTGTTCAAGTAGCCTAACCACAATGCCCAATTAAGTATGACGCTGTTAAGAATGTCTGTGTATAAACGTCTGTATCCCATAAAAGAAAAACAATGGTAATGACAGCCATTGTGTAATTGAGGAACCAGAACAATACAACAAGCAGACAATATCTTATTTATCTGGCACTTATTGAAACTAATTGATGTCGATTACAGATATACACAGGCTGCTGGTTAATACAACCTTCTCAGATAGACAGACAGTGCTGACCAAGACAAGATATTAAGTTATAAGAGAGAAGCTACTCTGTGTGTCACCAAAACACGCTGGACCCCCCACATGTGAGGAACGTCACACCAGCCTCCACTCACATATCTACAAATTTCAAGTTCACTTGTTCGTGGATCCGATTACATGACTTTTACATGACAGTAACTAGCCTTGGCGGAATTGGCATAGCCTCATGGTGGACTCGGCATGAACATATTGATCATTTATAAACGATACACTGCAGTGGTTCAGAGAAAACTGCTGTGAACTTGTAGCGCGGCACAAACAGGTCGCAGCCGCCCTGGAAGATGTAACGTTATTTGCACCGGCGATGGACGGAGGGTTACTTATTAAAGCTGTTTATAAAAGTTACAAACTGCTTCGCGTAACAGTGCCACGGTTTATTCAAAATATGTCGGACATTTACATTTGAAATGCAGCCGGGAATTGACAAGTATTTATAAGTCGAGGGACGAAGCAGATAGTGGTTTAAAAGACAGTCGGGGCTCCGTGGATCACACGGTGTCAGGGGAATCAAAACGACTGATCTGTGACTGAAGTTCGTCGCTGTGGAAATCCCACGGCGCCGGTTCACTCACCGAAGTTGGCAGCGGGAGGCTGGCGGGTCGCTCGGTCAGCTCAGCTTTCTGTTTCCCGGTCACATTCATCTCCCATTAGAAAAAGCCGCGTTTCTCCGTCCGCTCACTTCGACGAGAGTTTCTCAAGTCATTTATACCAGCGATGCGCCGACCGACCGCGGGTATTATTCACCGGCGTCCCGTTCCACGACCCAGGCGGGCGGAGACAGCATCCCTGTCCGCTCGAACAGGCGCGTTGGGGTTTTATATACAGAGCCGCCGTGTGTGTGTGTGTGTGTGTGTGTTGTGTCGCTGCCTGTGTGCTGGAATCACACCCGTCTCTCCCGCTGCAGACAAATAGTCGACGATCTTTGTTTGCTCCTCAGCTGTTTGCTCCTCAGCTGAGTGTGAGGCTCCTCCGCTGCTCATCCGTCTGCATGTCTCTCCACCTGCTCTCCCATTAACCATTCCTGCGTCAAACCACAGTAACCCGTTCACTCTGCACTATGGGTGCACCATCACTCACTCGTGTGTTCATTCTCTTTCACTGGAGTCAGGAGTGGCAGCAGTACAGCTGTGGGGGGGGGGGGGGGGGGGGGCATATTACAATCAGCAGAAATTATAGTCTTTGGTTCCCGAGCTGCCTCTGGTGAGAAAACGTCACCACACAAAACACCAGTATCAGGAGGATTGCAGCTCTCCCATTCGACTCAGTTCAGGTGAAGCTCAGCTAAATGAGTATTGGCACAAATGAGTTTCTGTGGACATGTGGGAACGCTCAGGTGCTACAGAATTGAGATGAGCCGGCCTGGCTCATCTTTTCCGTTGGAGGGGAGGTGGGTCAGGGATGATGATTTGAGCCAGTCCTAACACTGACTCCTTATCGCTGGCTTGAGGGATCTGGCTCTGCTGTCTGACTCCTGCAACCTTCAGACTGGCTTTGGATTTAAGGGGCACAGAAAGGTTTGCACACAGAATATGGCAACTCTTCCAATAACCGTCACTCTTGTGTGCACACAGTACCTGAGAGATGGTTTCACTTTGTAGGATTACGTCTATCTACCAATTCCAGAAATCTCTGTCTGTCTGGATGTGGCTCGCATATCTCGAGAGCTGTTATCCTAATGGGCTTCTCTTGTGCATAGTTAAGTGTGATTTGTACGCATACTACGTTCAATGTTAATAGAATGTGAATAAGCAGGCAAACAGCATCTTGCAGTCAGAAGGGGTGGAGCAGCGTGCCTTAACAGGCAGTCTGCAGACATGTCTTCTTCTATGTCCTCAGATAACCTACAGGGTTTTCACGTCCGGTGATGAGTAATGAGCACAATCAGATCACCTACAGGGACAGTGTCCCTCTGTCACTGAAATCCAACTGTACGTTTGCCAGACTAACTCATACAGCTGGTGTATTCCAGAAATGAGAATACATTGTGCATTAACATGTGGTTTTTGTTACCGATCAAGAGTAGACAGCTCTAAGTTCATTCTTTTAGCAGTGGAGCACAAATGTGTCCTGGGCCACATATGAAGGACCTCCTACTCAGCTGACATCCACTCACTTTCACTATGAGCTGAACCTATTTTAACTCTTACCTGCGCCCATATGCTGATTTGTTTGTGGCCTTTGCCAAAATCAACACTGACCACGACATCGTGACAGATGCTTTTCTGTAAGTGGTGAAATCTTTCTTCACTGCAGCTGCACGAGATTCATTCAGCGCCTCCTGACTCCCCTCTCTCTCTCATGCCGACACACACACACACAAACAGTGACATTGGACACATCTGTGGTGTCAAAACAACATAATTTGGTCTTAACTAACACAAATGACTTACGTGTTAATTTGCATGTAGAGCAGGGAAGTGACATCCGATCACAAGTGGTCCCCGGAGACACATTCAGGACATTTTAATACCAGGTGTGTATGGGGTCTCTGTGACTCCTATATCTCATCCTTTGCACAAAATGGCTTCACACTTGGGGTGTGTATTGTTAAGAGCCCAGGGAAGTGCAGTGTTAAATTTGGGGGGATTTAGACACGTGATGTATTTCAATATTAATAAAATGTGAATAGCCCTGTCAGCGCCCTGTAGCAGCAGGTTGGTTGATCCAAACAACAGCACGTTCACAACAATGGTAGAGTTCACGACAAGGCAATGAAAACGGATTCTGTAGTTCGGGATCCGTGCACTGAGTTAAGCTTAACAAACTTTGAATAAACTGGTGAAAGCTCAGCAGTCGCACTGCTTCAGGGTTCTATGGACTGAGTCCAGCAGCCAGTGTTTACTTGCCAATTACTGCAGGTCAATTTCACAGTTTCAGAGAGAAAGCTGCAGACAGTGTTACCCCAGGCCAAGAAACAGCCCATTCCAAACAGGCTGGTTTAAAATGACCACTGCACTAGTGTCTATAACTTGTACCAGACTTTACCTTTGTATTCTTTTGTGCTCAGGATTAAAGGTTTGTGTGTATCTGGGTGAGTCACATTGATGGCCCTCTACAAAGCACTGTATCACCGCACAGAACTATGATCAGAGGAATAGAAAAGGTGTGATTATTACGAAAGCCTCTTAAGCTACACTTCAATGACTGACAACCACTCATGACATCATTTTTTTTCTTTGCAAAAGGGGATGAGATGATGTTTTAGCATTGGTTATGGATTTCAGCTGAATGTATTCTCCAACTTTTTGTTGGCTACTTCAAACAGAGACGGCCTTGTGGAATTTATTATGCAGCCTTGAATTTTAGTTAAGCCAATATTCTTTTACAGGCAGAGCAGAGCTGCAGAAAAAAAAATTGCTTTAATGTATGAAAGAGCTCAAAAGTCAGAGCAAAAAATATTTTTCATGCCACACTCATGGACTCCAGAAATAGAGCAGCTAACATTATAGTTATTCTCTATAATGGGAAAGAAAACTGCAGCATTCATTCTCATGAAGTAATAATGCCTTTTCAACCGTCTGAGGCGAGGCTACTTTATGAAATATACTGACTCTACTGACAGTAGTGACTCCACTGCTGTATATGGCCTTAACAAGAACAACTGCTATGTTAACACGCTAAGTTTCTGTATCAACAGAACCACCAAGCTCCACAAATCACTAAGACAAAGTGGACCAGCAAGACCCTGACAGCTGAAAACGCCCTTTGGAGTTTTGTTTGCAACAGGCTTGTTAAAAATGGCCCATCCACGGTGCCAGCAGTCATTTGAATGCATTCAGTTTTGTTGCTTCTTTGATCCAGTCATTTTGTTTGCTCTCTTTAACCTGGCCATTTTCGGCTAGGATTAATTCAGGACAAAATAGTGGCAGCTTTACCTTGAAAACCGTTGAAAACAAGAAGGAAGAAGTATTGCTGAGGGTTAACCTTCAAAATAACACATTAAGATAACCGGCCAGTAGCTAAAGACTGAGAATAGCAAGCCTGGCCTTATCCAAAGGTAACAAAATCCACCTCAGCTCACAAACATGTTATATCCATAGACTTTACATACTTCTTCACATCCTCCCACTATCCATAGACGTAGCTAAATATCCTGGATACGAACGCTGCCATTTTGCGATAATGACATAATTTGGAGCCAGAGTCTGCGCAATAGCAATCCTGGTGTGGAGCTGGGGTAGTGGGGTCCCGCCAATACACCCGCTCGACCAATCCCGAGTCAGTGACATTTCACTCTGTTTTCAAATTGATGCGTATTTTTTAACTTTTTAGTTTGGTTCATGCCTCATCTGCTAACATTTAGGTTGCACGGTTTATGTCCTATGCTACAGCCAGCCACCAGGGGGCAATGAAGACCCTTTGGCTTCACTTTTGGGAGCCGTCATGTCGTGCATATCTTATACAGTCCATGGTTATATCTTACGAACTGAAGTGTAACCGGCAAGTTAGTTTACTTTAACTTTAACCAAATTCACCCACAGAGGACATGAACACCAGCGACAGATGTTTTACACTTTGCATTTGAACAAATTAAACAATACAGATGAACATGTTGACTGTAGTGAAACTAAAGTGAGCTGTAGAAGTGAAATGTATAATATTATATGAATTCATGAGCAGTGACAGCTTATAACTTTTTAATATGAAACTAATTTTTAATTTTAAACCACGGCATCATGATGAAAAATAGCATCTGCTCTCACTGTGTATGAAAGAAAAACATCAGTATGTCCGGCCATCAATCAGTTATTTAGTCCCGTCGCCCCCCCCTCTCAGCTGTGAGCGTGTTGCTCTATATCTTTCTCTTGCATCTTTAACTTCTGTGGGGCTTTGAAGACCTTGTGCCAAAGCTTCAAAGTGACAGACTTTCTCCGATATAATCTAAATATTCTCACTTTTATGAGGTTGTGTTGCACGTGTCGTACTTCTTTTCTAGCCGAAAACCTGGTGTTAAAAAACGATACTCCACAGAAAATATTTACAACCAGCTTTTTTTCAGGATCATTATCTCATTCATGAATCATGGCTGCTGGGCCAGTTTCTGCTGGATTTTGCCATCTTGACCTTTATTTGACTCTGCGATTGAAGCTAATGAGGCACAGGTTCCTTGGTATAGTTGTTATTTCTCCACTCAATTCTGGAACTGGTGTTTGTGAGGAGCAGAAGCCAAATTTAAACTTTTAAACTTTTAATCTTCTCCTCCCGAGGAAGCAGGTGGGGAGAACTTGTGATTTTTGATGAGTAATGCAATTCTGAAACTTTTCTGTTTGGGTTCTGAACAATACCCAGAATTGGGGGCTGCCCCGGTGTATTAATGTAAGTGAATCTAGGTGAAGCTCCTGTTTTAATCCTTTCATTTCTTTGCACAGCCTTTGTGTGGCTGAATTCTTTGCTTGGCATTAAGGAAGCTGCTCTAAATTGGTTCAGCTTCTATCTTTCTTGTACTGTACAACCTTTTTTGTTCAAATTGGAAACTCATCAGACAGTAATCCTCTGCAGACAGTAACAGGGGCAGGGTTCCTAAAAGTTCAGCCTAAGGTCTTATACTTTCTTAAATTCTCTCAGTCTCCCTCTCAATTTCACATACTTTGTTGTCATATTTGAAAATCTTATCTGAAGGTGGACACACAGTCCACTACCTAAAATTCTTCTTTCTTTCATGAGAAATACAAACCTGCTGTGAAATGCTCTAAGTGCACCATCTTGCTCCACCAAGCCCTGTTTTTTAGAGGCACACGGGGATTGGGTGCATCAGTAAGTTATCATTTCAGTCCAGATTTCACAAGAGTGCACTGGAGTAGCTGGGGTGGTGCTTAAAAGGTAAATGCTTAAAAGTGTGACGTAAGTTGCTCACATTGACATTGACCTGGTGAGACAGCAAAAATGCAAAGGAATAAACTGATTTAAGATGAATATCATGTTCTTTAATTCCATTTGGAATGCCATATTGTCTGTAGGTTCTGTGCTGCTCCCATGAAAATGGCAGCTGCTTCAGTGCAGCGCCACAGCATGCTCTGTGGATCTATACTCTCCTTGATGAAGCGAAAGCTGAAACAAAAGTTTAGTTTAGTAATTGACATTCCCCAAGCTGTATCTGTAAATGAAAACAAATCCATTTGATCAACTGACATTTTGCTTAATTCACATGATTAAGTAAGAAAGCAACTAAATCAACTCATTTAGTGAATGTGATTAAATATTTAATGAAATACTTGAGTCTATTAAACTGAAAATTGGCCATTTAAATATATTAACCATCGACTGTATAAAAGGATGGAGGATGCAGAGTCTGTGCAGTGGTAATCCATAGACTTTTTATAAAGATGGACGACATGACAGCTCCTCAAAAGTGATGCTAAACCATCTTGACTGCCCCCTGGTGGCTGGCTGCAGTATAGGTCATAAACCCTGCCTCCTCTATGTTAGCAGATGGGGCACAGGCAAAAGTCACATGCATGTTAAACACACTTTTCTTGAACATAGTTTACACACTAGTGTATGTTCAAGTCTTCATGATAAGTTTGGTTTTAATTAGTTTGATGCTATAATAATTGTTTCTTCAACCTCATGACTAACAGCTGAGACTCGCAGTTGGGTGAGTGTGTTTATCAGAGAGCCTTGATATCGCGGCTCCTCACCACGATCACTGCTGCACAGACTCTGGCTCCACATGACGTCACAAGCACCAATATGAGGGATATTTTAGCTTCATTTTTGTACAACATGAAGATTTGGCGACACATCGTCCATCTTTATACAAAGTCTAGCTAGTCATCGTGGAGTGGAGCCACTGTGTTGATCCCGATGATACATGTGTTCACCAATCCTGAATCAGTCGTAGCTGTCAATAATGACGTTTCGTGCTGTTTTCATAGCATCAAAGAAACCAAATTAACCAGAAAGATGAACATTTGAACATACATCAGTGTGATGAGAACTACCTAAAATGATAGAAACCATCTTTGGGAAAAAAATATTTGGCATATTCTTTGACTAAATGCCATCTACTAAAATGGAGGAAAAAGAAAAAAGAAAAAAAGAAAAAAGAAGCTTAATTAAGTGAAGATTATGTAAAACCAGTGTTCAGTAAATATATTTTTTAGGTATTCTGTAGTTTTTTGTGAAGAAAACAGCCTTAAAAGACACCTAATGAAAGAATTACAACCGTTCTATCTGTGTTACGAACTGAAAACTTTAAATCCTTATTTACTCAGCTTCGCTGCATCTCTAGTAAATGCACTAAGTCTTTGTGGGGACGCATTTTAATTGAAAATCAACTGAACGTTTCACTGTTCAGGGACAACTGCAACTCCCTATCTTCATCATCTGGCAGCTGACAGGGCTTTATCTGACGTTAACAGTAGAAAACATCTCTCCGTTTGCCTTTTCGTTTCATTATTGATAGGTGTTTGTCAGCACAGATGGATTTAGTGGCTCGCCGCTGAGCTAAAACGCAATCTTGAACTCATGTTGCTCTCAATTTAGATCTGCCTTGGGATCCTTGTCTTGTGTAATCCCCCCTCTCTGTCCTTACTTTTCTCCCTTCAACCTAAACTGTTCATTTACACACAGTGACACACAGTGACACACAATGACACACAGACACAGACACAAACACACACACACACACACACACACACACACACACACACACACACACACACACACACACAAACTTTATAAGCACATATCTCTTGTTACTTACCTCACTGGCACTGATAAGCTGGCACAACCCTGAGCAGCAACTTTTGACAAGTATTAAATTTAGCTAGAGACTAAAGTGTACAAGATTTTCAGTACCCTGTCACATAATGTTTGAATAAATTCCAAAAGAAGCTCTCTCTATGGATTTTATATAATGAATGACTTCTGTGTTTTGCCCCTTTTCCCTGTGTTATTATGTTTTCTATATCTTTTGTCAAGATGTTTGTTTTTACCTTGATTTTCTAAGTGCTGTCTCAATAAAGCTGTGTTCTACAAAGAATGTATAACCTCTGGGATACAAAGCCGTGTTGTTCCAATAAAGTTGAACGAAAATCAGGCCAAGGAAATGTAATAAACAGTGTAATAAAATGTGTCTGTCATTGTTATAAGACCGAATGAACTCGACTGTGAGGCAGAGAACACAGAGTCTGACAAAGGGCTGAACTCCATCACATCTTGGCCTGAATGTCCAAGAGGTAAATCCAAAGGCAGAGAGACCAAGACCTGGCTGTATGTGGCAGATTATCGTCGAAGGTGAACTGGGAGCACAGGTAAAGCAGAATTTGGTCGGAGCAGACTGAAAAGATCTAACAGGTAAGTTTGCTGTTGTTTCTTCACATTACGAACTAGACTTTACAAACTTTTGCGTAATCCTGTGTACGGACAAAAAGACAAACAGCACTGAAAGAATGTCAAGCACATCCGCCATCAAGCACATCCGCCAAGGCCCCTTAAACTCAATCAGGCTGCACCAAAATACACACTGTTTGGATAACAGTCCCCTAAATGAGCTTGAATGTTTTTTTTCCATAGATCTCTGCATTATTTCTAAAGAAGTTCACAACAATTTGAAAATCACCTTATATTTTACCATGTTTACGTAAAAAAAAAATCTTAATATAATCTGCTGGGTTCTTCCTCGGCCGATACAACATCCTTCCACCAAGTTTCTATGAAACCTGTTCAGTAGTTCTTACGTAATCATGCTAACAGACAGACAAAAGAGGACGGGGACACGTCTATAGGACCAATGGACAAGTGGACATAAACATCAGTTCCTAGCAAACATCGCTGTGGTAATAAGTTGTTCCTCTACCCGGGCAGTCTTCTCAAGACAGTTTCTGTGCCGGGCGGTATGGCACAAAAAAGTCCCAACAACCACATTATTACAATGACCTTTAAATCCCCAATTAAAAGTAAACTAAAAAGGTCAAAACTAAAGGTCAAAATGATTTTTTATTCTTAGTTTCTTTTTAAAGTCACCCAGTAGCTGCTGTTCCTAAATTGCAACAGCTTGGATAAATTGGTATTTTCTGTGCATGGAGACACATACACTTCTGTTTAATCATGGGAGCCTGTACGGTACTGGGGACAAACGGACGGGGACAGGACCTGGAATTGAGCTCTGTGGGATTTTTCCAGCTGTGTGTGGAGATGAATCATCTCACAGACAATGGTCTATTAGAAAGATGAGACCTGAGACAGCGGAGCGCTGAGCCAGATACCCCACCTTAGCGCTTAAGTGAGCCGATTAAAGTTTTATGATCAACTGTCAAATGCTGCGGTGAGGTCTAAAACAATTAAGACTAAGGAGTAATTTCCAGGCATCATTCTTTTTTTCTATTTTTAGGACAGTCTGTGAGCTCTCAGGTGGTCGGAAAATCATAGAAGAATTTACTCACAACTCTTTCTAAAAGCCTGTGAGCTCATGTCAACATGATGTCTGTGCTTAGTGCCATAATTTAAGTTCCCAGATAGATCGTGAATCAAACAAACACTGTGTTCCTGTACATTTAATATTGATCCTGATTCCTGGCCGACTCTGAAGACATTAGTCAGAGCTGCTTGACTGGAAGTATAATACAGGAGCTAATATGGAGGCAGCCAAAAGAGTGAACATCACTATCAAGTATATTCATCTATCTGCTGTAGTTTTATAACCCTTTTAAAAGTGCTGATTGGCCCGTGAGGCTTTTAATGCAAATAGTTGTGGGATGAAACACCTCCTGTCCTTGTTTACATGCATCTGAATAATGGCGGGGTCAGTGAACAAGCTGTGAGATAGCAGACGTATCTGAAGTTCACATGGTGCCTGGAGAAATGTTTAACTGTAACACTAGTCTGGATGAATTAATCAAAAAACAAGAGGAAAAAGGCTCGAGGAGGTTACAACAACAGCTAATGTGTGAAGATGTGAATTTCTTGTTTTTACTTCAGCACTACTTCATTAATGATGCACAGGAAACAACAGACCTGACTCTGCAGATCACATATCTCCATATGGCTATGGCAGACCGCATTGTGCAGTGTGTGTGTGCGTGTGTGTGCGTGTGTGTGCGTGTGTGTGTGTGTGTGTGTGTGTGTGTCTGTTTACACAGTCACATTATGAGGACTTGTCCTCCTTATGGGGAAAAAAGCAAGTCCCATCATGTAAATCATTTAATATTAAGGTGAAGACATGTTTGAAGGTTAGTTTTAGTAATTACTATGGTTAATGTTAGAGTAAGTCTCCAGGCAATCAATGTAAGGTCCTCTGAAGTCACGAAGGCACAAATGTGTGTGTTTGTGTGTCTGTGTGTGTCTGTGTGTGTGTGTGGTTTGTTTGTGTGAGCCAACACACATTTAATCTCTTGCTGCCAGAGATAAGTCTGACAAGTGCCAAAGGTGAGAGCGGTCAGTGGTGTGGTGCGCTGTCTGGTCTGGGAGCCATGGGATTTTGTCAAAGGCCTGACTGGTTTGAAACAGGTTGTTTCAATCCTGAGTGTGGGCATGTGCAGAATGATGGGACTCAGTTTAGCAGAAAGTCAATTAGATTGGGTTTGATATCAATCTCTTCTGTTGCCAGCCGTTTCACAGTGTAATATCGACTGTTGGATAACTAGCTTCACAGACAGTGCTTTGGTTCTGGACAGGTACCGTACAGTATCCAGCACCAGACATTCAGTAGAGTTCATACCTCCGCAGAGGCCCAACAGTCCCCTCATGAAACAACATCTTAATTCGCTAAACATGGATTTTCTTTTGGATCTGCACCAAATTCCACACACTCATCAAAATGACTCCAATAAACAAGCCTGTCTTTCTTCATCAAGAGCCATGAAGTAATCTGTGAAAAGGTCTCGTAATGTTAAAGAAAGTGAAGAGAAATATGGAAGAACGGGGGGGGGGGGGGGGGGGGGGGTGAAGCCTGACTGGGAGCTCGAGCACACTGCACACCCACTGTCACCTGCGACCTGCAGCCATTAGATGATACTTGCTGTTAAGCTGTATATTACACTGTTAATCACACGGTATCCATGCCCGAATGCACACAGTGCCTTTTGACTCGAAATAGGACCGTAATTCATAAACTTTTGGCCACAACCTATAAACACAGCATTGGCCCATTGCATTTATCACCATGCATGTGGCATAGATAGAAAACACTGCTTATTTACACTTTCAGAGGAGCGACCCCTGCGAGCTAGTTCAGGCAGCCAACTCGAGCTGCGCTGCTCCAATCATGTGACATACCTCACTCTCCACAATCATCTATAATACACACCCACCTTATCAGGCCGTCTATTTAAGTAGAGAAAGTGTCCCATCACTCCCTTTGCTTGCCCCCACTGCTGTGTAAGTGTTGCTGCCAGTTGCTTCAGCCCCTCCACCACCCCAGCATCCACCTGTAGGCTCCGACGGGGGGTTAGAAGTATTTGCTCATCACTCCCATCATATCTATGTGATCATATGGGGGAGTGATTAAGTCGGAGCCTAGACGCCAAACACTAAACCTGTTCTACTGTTGCAATAAATGTTTGAACGTGAGTTTTCTGACTGAACTACATTAGCATTTATTTTGAGTCATGTTTTTGGCATCTTGAAGTGTAAGTTCAACATTCACAGATTTTTTTAAAGCTCTGACTGGATTTTCGCAAAGTCCTCAGGGAAGAATCGACATCTTTAGCTGCTAAATGCTTCACTATGTCCACCACCTAGTTGTTAACGTTGTTCCACTGTCTGTTACTGCAGGGCAGGAAGAGTACAGCAGCCTCCTGGCTACTGATGAGAGGTGAGAGACTCCACTAAAATTTAAATTCCGTGCTGACACATTGTTCTAAAAAAAAAAAACTAAATAAAAGGTCACCAGAAACACGAATCCAAAGGACATTTTTTTATTGCTTGAAAGTGAAACTTTGCAAACACATTTTCATGTGCACTGCCCCAAGTGGCCAAAAATGTGCTATGTTAATAACATGTTATGCTTATGAAACCCAATATTTTTTCATTAGTTTTCACCCCTGTCCGTTTGTTTGTGAACAAGTTTACACAAAAACAACTGCATAGAATAAGATAAAACTTGGTGGAAGGATGGGACATGGGCACAGGGAAGAATGTTTTACATTGTGGTGTGGATCTGGATAAAGGTCAGATGAGCCAATCATTTTTACCACTTTTTTTTTTAACATTTTCACAGATTTCTTGGAGAATAATTCATAGATCTTGATGAAAACAATCAGGCACATTAGGGAAGTGATATCTATGAGTGTGTAAAATTGTTGCAGCATTGTTGACTTTAAGGGAACTGCTGGGCCTTGGCAGAGGTATGTGCTCTACTGAGTGCCATTCGAGTTCTCACAACAAACAACAAGCTTTTACTTTACGGCCATTTCATACGTTTCCTATACTGTATATATTTACTAAAGATGTAACCATATATTCACATCAATTAATATAAAAATGCTGATAAGTGCAACATACTCAGATTACAAGTACAATGTAGTGGAAAGAACTGCTGCTTCTGCACTTATTGAGACTTACAAGCTTTTTCCACAACACGTAACCGCCTTTAAACTGCCAGCTAGTCGTCCCACAGGGAGATTGAACTGCTACCTTGGCATTAGTACTGAAGCACCATACTCTAGCATACATAAGAGAGCTGCAGCAGCTGCGGCAGATGTTCAGGAGCTTCAGAAAACGTGGCGGTCAGGGAGGTCCCCTCCAAGTGAGAGAAGACTCTCGTCTATTCTGTGTGGCGGCGTTTCACGGCTCGGCCAGCGGATCACTAACCGAGTGTTTGAGACACAGCCACATTCAGACCATTACACTAACCAGCAGCTTCTCCTTTCAACACTCCAGCCATATTGTTACACTCCATTATTAAATCGAGGTAAAGCTGATGAAGTGGAACAAGCAATTAGAAACTCAATCAAAAAGTGTCTCAGATCTCAGCCTGCTCATTTGTATTAAGACAGTTTAGTTGCTGTACGTCATAATGGCACTCCGTGGTGTTTAATTGAATGCAGTTCGGTCGTTATCCCACACAGGCACATTTGTTCTGCAGGGCAAGATGTAGGAGACGGCTTTGGAGAGCATTCAAACACTCATAAAGGTGTGTGTCTCTGCTCCTTTCTATCCATCATTAGGCTAATGAGGACATTCAGAACAGGCTGATCATTTAAAAAAAGATGAGAAAAAAATTGCTCTTGGTAAAAAAAAAGCAATTTACTGGAAAGAAATTAAAAACCTGAAATCATCTGGTTTGTTACGATAATAGTTTGTATAGAAACATAATCAGTGTTACTTGTGTCTTTAGGCTGGGATGTAGCGCACAAGATGAATCTTTAAAAAAAAAAAAAAAATTAAAGTTTTTATGTCTAGATTAAATAAAGTAAAGTAGGTAAAGTCATTAGTCGTAATACTGTTTTGAATGAGTGGTTTATACCTTTTTGCATTTGGTGTTCTTCTCAAATAACTGTTTTTCTACATGTAGTACTATCACCTCCGTATTCCGCTTTTTCTCAGTCCAGTTTCAACTTTGGATAATTGAAATGTTCAAAATCTAAACAGAGAAACTGGTCCGAACTGAAGGGCTTTACTAATTCCAATAAACAACTTTTTTATCCTTTATATATGAGTTTTAAGCTATTGATGAGAACAATTTTGAGTTTTTAGATCGTGTCATATTCCTGGTAATGATGTGCTTAGAAACGCTTTGCTTACTACAAAGATGATAAAAAGGTTCAATAAGAAAAGTGACACCACCTCCATATCTATAGTGATGGGGTCCGTTAACTTGTCTTTGCATAAAACCTGGAACCCGAGGGAAAGAGTTTGTTTAAAGAAAAGAAAATAATTTAAAGTTAAAAGTTTAAAAATGACTTCTTGAGGTATTTATAGAGGTTTGTGTGCTGGGCTTTGTTACAACTTGTCAATTTTACTAATTCTGAAGTCAGACTAAATGGTTCATGTATTTATGCTAAGCTAATATCTCCTATAACCATAGCTTAATATTTAATGTACTGGACATTAGAGGGGGTATTGATTCTGTTATATAACTTTAAAAAGTGAATTATTTTGTGAAATACTTCAAAAAATTATCTTTAACCTATTTATAGTATTCATTTTTTTTACAAAATCCATATTACTGATTAATTAAGCTGGAAATAGTTCTCTTTAAAGATTAGCAGTATTAGCTAACAGTATTAGCAAATGTTTTAACCACTGACAACACACAAACATAATTCTGGAAAGAGATATGTATTTTTTTCTAAAACTGCATAAATGAGCTATATATGATTCTGCTAACGCTACATAGTCAACACTAACATTAACAGCCGTTTACTCACCAAACTAGCAGAGACTTTCTGAGTCACATTCATATCTTAGCATTGAAAAACAAGTTACGGATGTTAGCATGCTAACAGCTAGCCCCAGCCCGGCGAGTGGGTCGCTGTAGTGATGGTCAGAGAAGTGGCTGCTCCGCTTGTCTTGTAAAAATAACGACGGCTGAAGTTGTTGGCAGGCGAAACTCACCATCTGCTCCAGGAAGGATCCCACGTTTGGCGGCAGAATGTTTTTTACATAAAAGCCCCTTTAAAAACCCCGTATGTTTTAAACGTACACATTCTGCAGATAAAATATTCACACATATTTTCAGCGTGATCTTCTAGACTTTTATAAACATCTCACACATCACAACTATGTTTTCCCAATGCTTAACAATCTGAGCCCACAACTAATGACACTTCATGCTGTCTGTCAGTTTTCCTCGACTGGACACACTCAGTGGAAACTGTCCAGTTTGATTCCAGGCCAGGACGACAGGCAATTCAACACATTCAACATGGCCGTCACTAGTTTTTTATGTGTTCCCTCCTGTTTTTATAATTCAGCAGCAGGACGGTAAGGAACCGGTCTCATTAGGCAGGGGTTCAGTTTGTGGGACCTTTGACTCCATCTACTGGTCACTCACTTGGCTCTCGTGTTAAAGTGTGTTTACTGTGACAGAACTGAAATACCACACAGAGATATCAAAAATTGAATAGAACCTCAAAGGCATGTGTGTGTGTGTGCAGCAGGCGGAATAAAAATCTAAAATAACGTCCGGCCCAGGCGAGCGAGAGCAGAGACAGGGGCGCGCTCTCACACTGAGCTGTCTGGATGTCCTCAGGTGACACGGCTGTAATCTCACAGCAGACATCACAGAGGAAACCTGCAGTTCACTTCCTCTCCACTGTGCCACTGCTCTCCCCCTTCACCCGCCAACGCACAATCAAAAATGCAAACCCGTGGAACTGAACCAAAAGTGGAGCATGGCTCGTGGTGCGGTGGGATATCAGTGGCAGAGATTAGCGGCGGTGGTGGTGGTGGTGGTGAGGCGGGGGTCTTACAGTGAATTAACTAAACTCTGCAGTGAGCACAGCAGGGTTTTTTATGGATTCGGGGGGAATGGAAAGAAACTGATGGAGGTTGTTTAAAATGACTGATTTACACATGCAATTTACCTAAAAGCCCAGAACAAAAACAAATTGCTGCCAGAGGAAAGAAAATGTATTACTGTCGACGCCATTAAAGCTTTGATTCAAACAATATGAAGCATTTAAAAAACTGAAAAAAACCCATTCCAAGTTAATTTGAGTTCCATTTTAAATTCTACACACCTAGCACACAAAGTAATGGATTTCATGGATTAGAAAATGAGCAGCACAAGCCCCAATGGCTCTTAGATTACAGATAGTGTTACTGCATCGTGGCTGGATGTCTCCAAACAGTCGAGTTGCAGAACAAATGGTCATATGGTCTCTTTCTGTTCCTGAGTAATGGTATTAAATCATGATCAGATCATTTCAGTATTTCATCCATCACGCATTTGTGTTAATTTATGGATCTGGTGGAATTTAATATGTACAGAGCAGGAAATAATCTACTTCCTGTTAGCAGAGGCTTTTGGTACGTATGTGCCGTCAGTCTGTGGGATGGTTTTTTTGGAACAGACTGAGGGAAGAAATCAAACAAAGCAAATATCTCAGACAGTTTAAAAAGATGCACCAAGACATCTTTTATGAGAGGTACAGAAAACAAGAGGAGGAATGTAAAACATGTTCCTGATGTACCAGCTTCACGAGAATAGGATGGATTGACATCTCGACATGGAGGCATTAAAAGTGCTGAAGCTAAAGAAACGTAACGTCATTCAAGGGGATCAGTAAAGATTCAGAATTGCACCTTGAAAGTGTCGCAAAAGATCTTAAAAAGAACCGTCAGAATCGAGCAGAGGCCGGGATATCAGGATTTTTAGTAACTGGTAAGAGTCGAGGTCCTAAACCCACGATGCAACCTATAACACATCTTACAAACTCCATGCATCCGGTTGGTAACATCAACTTCCTGTGCCAGCGGAAGCCAAGATAACCCTGATGATGTCACAGTGACATCATCAGGCTTACTTTTGCAAAGGGAGAGTAGAAATTAGTGTTAAGGTGAATTTAAAGTTTGGTCTTTGGTCCTCGTGTCGAAAATGTCATCATCCACTGATGTCCAGAAGGGTAGGCAGGGACCCCTGTGCAGACATCCGCGTGCAGCCCAACATCTGTGACCACGTCGACTGCACACGCAGCAGAGGTACAATACAGTATCCACCTGAATGGAATGTGGGATCAGGTGCACATGTGTGGAGCGGCAGACCGACACAAACCCTCATTTAGGTGTGAATGTAACCGTGACCAGAACAAGTACACAACTCACAGTGGACACTGAACGAAGGAAATAAGGCCAACCCTTTAGAGTGGACCTTTAACAGAAGTTTTACATCACTTTAAAAATGGAAGTTACATCAAACTGAACATCTCAGAATCATAGATTAAATCTCTTTAAAATTGAATGGCAATATTTTTATTAAGTTAGGAAATCAACACATTTAAGAAATTCATTTATATACACTGGTTCTACTGTATGGATTTTAAAAAAAGAGACAAAAATATGCTTGACACACCAAGCGACATGTTATAGACTTTGCAATTCACAGACCCATAAATAAAATAATCATTGTTCAAATCATAATTACAAGTTCATGATATTATCACTATCTCAAACCTCCCCGTATTCATTTGTTCACCTCAAAAAAATAAAATAAAATAAAATATAAATCAAGAACACTGTCACTGAACTGTTCTTCTGGTCTTAAAGGACCAGTGTGTAGGAGATTTAGTGACATCTAGTGGTGAAGCAACTAAATACCCCTCCCCTTCCTAGCGTGCAGGAGAACTGATGGAGCCAGTGTTTGTTTTGTCTCTTCTAGGCTACCGTAGAAACATGGAGACTCTGTAGATATAAAGTGTTCGTTCTGAGGTAATAAAAACACTGATGGAAATATAATTATGAAAATTCTAATCATGAAAATTAGATTAAATTTCTTGCTGACAGATCCCCCTAAATCCAACACACTGGAACTTTAACTGTGGTAAAACTAAAAATACATAAAGCTTATCTACCATGTGTTCCATGGGAAACAAAGAAAAGGCAATGGTTTAAGAAATCATTTCTCATGAAATATCGGTAAGCCTTAAAATAAACTTTCAAGCGATTTCAGTAAGGTCATTTACAACAGGTAAAAGAGGCAGGGTTTTACCATTAAAGCAGTCAAATAATACTAACATTTGCTACTTTGTTCAAAATATACAGAGAATAACCGCTGAAAAGTGCTTCAGTTGGAGCTGCTAGTGGCACGCACCACAGTAAACAACTATGCAGAATTTCACAGGGTTTAGCAGGTAGAACGGGCATGTTTGTTTGTTTGTTTGTTTGTTGCACAGTAGTCACCACTGCCGTACAGTAATCCAGTGTTTGTTACCTGTAGAGAATGTTCAGTTTGCACAGCTTTCATTACAGTGGTTACACTGAGCCTTCCTCAGTGCTCCTCTTTGTCGCGGCCTTTCTTCTCCTTCTCATCCTGCAGAGCCGTGCCCAGCTTCTTGATGAGCACCGACAGCACCTTGTCCAGCGGGTCCATCACGCCCCTCTGCAGCCACTTGGGAATTGTAGTCCTGGCGTGGTGGAAGCCAAGTTTCTGCAGGATGTAGTCCACACCCACCGGGTCAATCTTACGTCCCGTCCAGGAGATGAGCCTGGAGAGAGAGAGACAGAGGAGATGTCCAGTTTAGTCAGGACCAAATGTTTAAAAACAGCAGATGTTAATAATCACAGGATTATATTAGTCTTTTCAAATTATTTGTCCATATGTTCTCACTCACAGTAGCTAAACACAAACACTCAAGTACTTCAGTACTTTTTACTCAAGATCTTCCGTTCTCTGTTACCTTTTACTTTACCCCACTACATCAATTTATTTTTGTTGATAACATACAAAACAATGGTTTATAAAATAAAGTATTGCCATCAATTCATCAACTAATCAGTATTAAAATCTTGATCAATCTCAATCAGCTGTAACATAAAATGTAGGTTACACAGTCCTGCATCTTGATTAAGGGTGCTCCGGTTGATCGGCCACTGATCAGTATCGGACGATATTCCCACTGAACCCATGAGGCAAAACAAACAGCTGTCAATCATGAAGTGCAACTCTCCATAGAGATGAGAAGGAATTGAGAAGGCTCACTTGTCATTTTCTTCATTAAATACTTTTGTATTCTAACTTAGGAAGTTATTTGAGGACTACTTTTTCGTTTCTGTCCCGGAGCTGATGCTTGAAATAGATAACTAGTAATCAGTAGCAATGCATCCTGGGCCACATTGAATGATCATATACACACCATGTAAGTACACGTGAAACACGCTGTCTGATCACCAATTGCTTCTCTGTGATGCAAATGACGTGTTTGTGCTCTTGTTGAAGCAGCAGATGTTTGTGTTCCATAATATCAACACAATCCCTTTAAAATCTGCTGATTGAGAGTTGTTGAGTGAAGAGAAACTTTATAAACTTTGTGAGATGCTGCCTACAACTAATTCCTAATTATTTGAGCCTTCTTGCAAATTCGGCAAACGTAATAAATGAAGTTATTTCTTTCTTTCTATCACGCGTGGTCTGTCTGATCGGGTTGTATAACTTCCTGTACTCCGGACCAGGATGTGTGACTCCCGGGTGAGAGCCAGTCAGAGCCCGGCACTCCTCTCTCTGGTATTAATGCCTTTCTTTGTCATCTGTCTGTGATGTGAACACATCAGATTTCCACACAATCAGAGAAAACACCCTTGATCTTGATGTTTTGTAGAGAATATACAAATAGAGTATTTTTTAAATGTGATATTGCTGCTATTACATGCTCTACATTGTCCATTGTCCATTTACATAATGATGTGTGACAGCCTTGTTTATCTGGATCTGCATGTTTGTTCTTTGCATCATTATCAAAATGTGGCGTGAGAATCTTCTCCTGTTTGTTTTGAATGACTGCTCGGACTGAATTTGATTCCGTCATAAGAAAGGGCGCGGGCCTGCTAAGAAAACACCAAACATTTCTGCTGTGCGGTGAAGTCGCGCTGACCTGAGAGTCGGCTCCAGGTGCCACGTGTTGCACATGAACTCCCTCCAGTCCACGGTGGTGTAGTTAATGCCGTCGTCCTTGTCCTTGTCCTTGTCCTTGTCTCCGGAGCTTGAGCTCTCGTCGTGCAGGGCTGTTGGGCTCTTCTGACCCGGCCGAGCCGCAAACATCCGTGGGGCGAAAAGCGCTGAGAACACAAACGATAAGACTGTCGCATCAAACACTCCACTAGAGTAGAGCCCTGCCCCGGGTCGGTACCCACAGGGAGAAACATTGTGTGATGGGTAAACATTTTATAAATGTAGCATTTGAGAACTGAAGAAATTAAAATGATGAATTGCAGAATTTGAAACATCTAAAGCAGCTCATATGAAACCTAGTCAGATTAATTTGATTGGAAAAGCCTTTGACATCCCCTTTGACCACTTCACTTCCACTCAAATAGCTGTCAGCACCAACACTGAACTAGCTAGAACATTAAAACAGATCATAAAGACAGAAGAAGCCAGGGGTGAACTCAGTGACTTTGCCACAATGTATTAGCTTCTGATAGCAGCGAGCTGAGGAAACACATTGACAGATACAGGTGCTGCGACATGTCACAGAAGCTTTTCCAAGAACACAACACATCCAGGTGACAGGTCGGGTCACAGGTCATACGTTTAGGGTTCCGAGTGGATCGGGGTTTCACTTGGAGATAATAGTGGGTAATGGGTCGGGCCTCTAACAAGACAAATACATTCTTCAACCACATGCAGAGGTAAATCACAATGGGTATTCATTAATATCCTTGAAAGTACAACCCTGATAGTTTGGACTCAAGGTCTTTGCACACCATTGTCCAATGTTAAAAAAATAAATACCTCACGCTGTGTCAATCAAATTTATGCTCAGACTCTTGTCCATCCAAAATATTCAGAAGGTGTTGGATTTGTATGTTTTCCACATGTGCCAAAGTTGTTGCTTGAGCTGTTCAGGATCAATAGGATCACAGCAATTTGTTTTCTCCTCATGTGGCCTCAGTGCCGGTAGCGTAGCAAACTGGACAACTGACATCCTGAACTAGATTTGGAAGCGATCGGGCAAATTTCCCAGCTCCTTGATCAAAAGATGAAATCCAGAATACTTGTTCCTGACTAATTCTCAGGATTTGATGGACCCAATGTTTTTGTGAGAGGACCACAAAATCCCCCTCACTGCTCCACTCAATTTTATCTTCAACTGAAATTTTTTTGAAATGACATAATGGAGTCAGTGTGCAAGGTTTCTGTGTGTGATTTTTAATGGACGATGGGTAAAAAAAAAAAAAAATGCATATGAAAAATATGAACTTGGTTTGCAAAGACCTTTTAACTCTGTTCACATTCAAATCTCCATCTGCCTGATTTCACTGATCAGAAATAAATCAAACAGGAACATTTTCAGTGTTTGCCTCGTTTCTCGGTCTGCTCACACTATCAACAGCACAAAGTGGTGGCTCTATTTTAATTGTCATGAAGAATGCATGGACGCTGGCATTAAGAGTGGTAATTTGTTCCTTTGTGACAAGAGGAAAGCCATTAAAATGCTGCGCACGTCGGGCTCCTTGACCTCCCCACTGTGTGTGAAAATAACACTCAGCTGCCTACTTTTCATGCTGCTCTATAATGTGTCCGGGAGCACACAAGCAGCTCTGCAGGTCCCGAGGCAGACAAATGTGCTCCATTTATTTGGTTATTTATTCTAGTTATTTATAATCTTCTTTGGATGGTTTAATGAGTCATGTTCTTTTTATTTTTAAATGTATTTTTGGGGCTTTTTATCCCCTTTTTTGATGGATAGGACAGAGTAAGCTTGTGAAGGGGGCACAGAGAGAGAGTGGGGAACGACATGCATACATGGCGGAATCAAACCCGGGCCTCTGCGGGGTCTACCAGGTGAGCTGTACGCCGCCCCCCCATGAGTCATGTTCTTAACAAGCAGGACAATTTCACTGCCACACCTGTCGTAGGTGACCCATGACTTTGTGTGCACAGTTGGAAGTAACTGGGTAAATGAAAGATTTCGGTAAAGACACAAACCTTTCTCCTTCTCCTTCAGGTAGGCTGAGACCAGGTCGTGCAGGAACATGATGAGCTCGGCGTCCATGGTGACGCAGATGTGGTCTGTGAATTCTGTCACAACGCTGCACTCCACCTTGGGTTTGCTGTCGGAGTCTGGATAGAAAAAAAACCCATCAGGACCAGAAACTAGTCATTGCTTCTTTTAATGAGCAAAATTTGCTTTGTATACACGTTTCTTTTAAATCTGATTTGCAAAATGTGAGTAAAAAAATAAAATGAAATGAAAATCAAACATAAACTTTGTGTTTAAGGTTGTTTCCTAAATTTAAAGAGTTTCTATTTCAAAGTCAACGACGAGGCTTCATTACCAACTGGCTGAACATGCCCCGGGCTGTTGTTTAACAATCAGACATGATGTGAATATAAGCTTTTATATGACAATTTACACAATAAGTATTCCAGACCCTGTTTCTGAAGAGAAAGAGTATGTGGTTTAAAAATATTTGATACTTTTACGAAAAAGAACAAACTTTCTTTGTACAAATACAACATCTGGCGTAAAGGTGGGGTAAGCGATTTTAATCTAATATAATATCTCCTCACGGTCTGGTAGCTAAACGTTCTGTGTGTTCTGAAGAAAAATCTGGTTTAAATACACATCTGTGGTTCTGTATCTGGGAAACAAAGAAAGCTGGACGACCCGAACAACAGAGCACTGTTCTAGCCAATCAGCAACAAGGTTCTCAGTACTCATGCTCGGGGCAGAAGGGGGACGGCAGCTATTTCCATGACCATGAACCGTATATGCTGACGGTAAGCAAATCCTATTTCTTGAAACAATTTCCTTCAAAACATACAGCGTGAACATCTGTGAGGTAGAGACCACCGGGGGTTGCTTCCACACAGCGCTGCAGGCCACGGTGACCACACACACCAGTCCATAGATTTTGGATTTTGTCTTCAGATAATGCTGATGTCAGTGGTGGCTAATTCCAATTAGTTGAGATCAGTGGTTCATCGTAGCAATGTCCTGTTACCGTACCTGATAGAGAAGGCTCTTCTGGATCCTGGACATGGATGGACTTGAAGTCCAGCTGCATTCTGGGCAGGGCAAATATCGTCTCTGTCTCGTGGTTGTAGCTGGAGGAGCTGCGGAAGCTGCTCAGCAGACTGGAGCTTTTGGCAGCTACTCCGCTCTCTTGGTTGTTGGCTTCCACGTTCCTGAGCAAGTTCAGCTCTGAAGCGAGAGATAAAACAAGTGAAAAGTCTTTAGAGTTTAAGGTCATGTTCACACTCCTCTGCTTCGTTAAATACTATCTGCACCTATTTTACATTTGAGATAACAGGCGGCTGCGAGGCAGACAGAGAGGCGCTCTTCTGAAAATAAAAGCTTTTTGTCAGAGCTGTCTGAAGAGGAGAAAATTCTGAGAGACTAAAGCCAACCCTTTACACCAAGCTGTCAGTTTATTAGGTACGTCTTACAAACTAATGCAATCTAATGCAACGGCCCTGCAGTAAATCCTATCTTCATCAAGGTTATATTGATCAGTTTTCATATGAAATAGTGAAAGTAGAGAAACACATGCAAGTTTAATAATAACTCAGCAATCAGTGACCAAAGAAAAAAGATTGACAGTTTTTAAATTAAAAGTACAAAAGTCTCATATCAGCTGAACTTGTGAATGACATTTTTTTTTCATTATTGACTCTTCCACTTTTTAAAACTGTGTTAGTGAGGAAACTTATTTTTATAGGGAATTTACACACAAGCTGTAATCGGCTCCGAAAGAATTTCTCCTTCTTTGTTTTGACAGTCTAGAGTCTAGACAACGCACCTATTCTAGCTCAATGTTCTGACGCTAACCCCTAAAATGATCCCACTGAGTTCCACTTTGTGAGGCTAAGTTATTTCATATTTGGGAGAAGAGAACAAAATCCGTTCTCAGGTTCAGCAGATACTATGAGTATTGAAATAAATATTGCGTCTCCCTGTGTGTGACGACATTAGGATGGAATGTAGAGACATTGATTTAAAGGCAAAGCAAAAATAATAATTGTTACCTTCGTTCCTCATGGCAGTAACGTAGTTGAACCATTCTTTGACTGTAGCGACACCATGTGGAGGGTTTTCATGCCGCCGTCGGGTTATTTTGGTTATGGTGGCCATCGGGCTCTCGAGTGCACCACATGGTTTTGTGACCATGGTGTTGTGACCAAGATGGAAATCCAGTGTTTGAACGATGTAAGTAGAAACATCTATGGAGCCTGGACAAATCAAAAACAAATGTTAGACATTAAAAACAGATTAAAAAATAAACGTATAAATTCATATCAACACTACAATTCCAACAGGAACTAATGACGATTTTCTCTATCTTGTTTATTCAGTGGCTATTTCTTCAATGGATTATCTAGTCTGATTAATACTGCTAGGACGATGTTAAGTCCCTGAAATGAACATTTCCTCCTCACCGTCCTCCCAGATCTTCTGAGCCTCAGTCCAGAAGGCGATGTTGGGCTCTTCCAGGTGGAACAGAGCCCAAGACTTGGAGCGGAAGTTGGGCCCGTGGAAGCAGGCCAGGGTCATGTGATTGCCATGGAGGCTCATTGAACCGCCCAGCTGCACTGCGTCCTCGGGCAGGGGCATCTGGAAGAGGGAGATGTGGCAGCCCGCGATTACCTTCAGCACCCCGGGCCAGTGGCGGTGATGGGCCGCGTCCATGTCTGTGTGACAAAGACAATAAGGAGAGGCAAAATGAGAAGACAAATAAGCTCTGAGTGGAATAATAAGGCATCTTGCTGGAACTAACAAGATCAGATTTTATGTATTATAGCTTTTTTATCCTCATATAACCTACTATCTTTTTTTAATCTGTGCTGCTTTGTTTTTAATTATCTCAGGAGCATGTTTGATTACATTCAGTTGTTGAACAACCTTGTCAACTGTTTGAAAAAGCGGTATACAAATTAAGCTTATTAGAATTTCAAATCATTTTGCTTCCTACAACCAGCAGGACCTGCCTCAGACACATGCTGCGCATATCTTATTATGCCAGAGTCTGCATTAAATATTTCACACAGCAGTATAGAAGAAGAATGCAGGCTTACAGAGCTCAGCAGCTCCTTTCTCTATGTTGATGACGGGCGTTTTGGGGGGCAGGTAGGGCCCAGGGCCCCAGGTGGAAAGGGCGCGCTTGCTGGTGTCGAACTGCTGAGTGAAAAACTCCTGCAGCTTCATGCCGATCTTGATGAGGTCCGGTGTGGTGGAGCGTGAAATGATCACCTGGAAAATGTCCCACTGCAAGTCTCCATGGACAAAGATCTCACTGGAAGGAGCAGAGGAGAGAAGATGGGGAGGGAAACAGATGACTGAGATTAAAACGGTAGGAAACACAGGGAGGCAAATAAAGCAGCTAGAAATATTATGTCGTAATATTAAACAAAACTGCATCATGAATGACTCTTTGCTCCAAACATTATGTGTGTGAAACATTCAGAATTGTTGGCTTGAAGATGTCCACATCTGACTGTTCCTCTTCATCCTCTGATGTTATGGTTTCTATTTTCACTCCTTTGTCATGTTATTCTGACCATATGCAGACATGAGGAGATAATCTTCTTCCTGATGGTAATACTTTAACTTGACTACATGAGTAAATACACAGTTTAAACAAATAAGACTATACGTGTCTCATGTGAAACGGCCCTTTATGAACATCGAGAACAGAAGAACTCTCTACACATCTATTTCTTCATCAAACAAAGCTGCTCCTTTATTAGAATCCACCAAACAGTTCACTAATACACTCGCTAATACAGTAAAGCCCAGTGTTGTTGTGCCGCCGAAGCCTCAGCTGACATCATTTCATACCTTTTCTCTGATAGGCTGGTGTCAACAGAGCACAGGTTGACCTTCCACTCGTCCTGCAGCTGCAGGTCAGCGTTACTGAACACTCCCATCAGGATGCTGGAGCCCATATAGTCCACCCGAGCCTCCGTGGAGCCCATGGTGATCTGGATCTTATGGCTGGGCTGTTGGTTTGGGTGTTCAGAGATGTGGGCTAGAAAACAAGACGGTCAGTGTTTAGCACTGTGGCACCGAGTTGCTGCTTGTACAGTGAAATGAAAATCAAACACGATGAGGGAAATATTGAGACAAAAGGCAAAAGATTTTATTTCAAATCTATTTTTAGGACCAGAGCATACAATGGATTGAAAACTATTAAACCCTGTCAGTTCTTTTATACAGTTTTTTGTAGCCAATTTTTGAAGTGTGCTTTACGTTGTATTGATGTTTGGTAAGTTACGTTAATGTCGCTGATGCTATGTAAGTTGCGCAACTAAGGCCAAAAGTGGTATTCACTATAGCCTTATGCAGTTTTTAGTTGTGTCTCAAATTAAAATAAGACCGATTCATTGCGCTTCAGAGACGTACCGTTTTTCAAAGTGGTAATGGTGCTGGCAAGCGACCACAAGATGTCCAATGCTTGGGTATCAAGCTTTAAATCAACAGTTCAAGCTACACATGTTAAAAAGGGGCATTAAAACTTTCTCGTCATGTCCAAGTTCACAAGCTTGTTTTTAAATTAGTCTTGCAGTGCAATCTGTCTGTTGTAGGTGTTTTTTAAATAGGTCTTTAATCAAGTTTTGAAACACAAACAGAAAATCTCGTCTTTTTTGCGGACTTCAGATTCCCTCAAGTGACTTTTTTGTTGCTACTACACAGATTTATTGTCACAGACAGAATTAATGTCACATTTAAATGACATTAAATGTCTGCAAAATGTTGTTACGATACTAAATTGAATTGCAAACAGCATTAAAAAGGAAAACACTCAAATTACTCCCTGGCTTCCACTTCTTTTCTGTGTATTATAAACTGGAGGTTGCATTCTAAAATCAGTAGGAAAAAATATTCACACTGTCTGCTACATAAAACTGAATTGAATGAATGAGCAGTATCTGATGCAAAGCTGCAGAAAGGGAAATATGTTAAAATAAATGCTCATATGCACATGTCAGAAGAAATTTCTTTAAATATATTCTATTTACAAATGTGTGCAACATATAAATATGCATTATATTAGCTTACTTAAAAACTGCATGCAAAAGTGAGAGTAAAATGTGGAAGTGTTTCTACGTCTATATTTTATTACTGTTCGGCTCCAAGTGCTATGTCAGAGCTCTGCACTAAACTCGGGCTCAACCACATCCTACAGTTTATGCTCTGGGAGACAAAGAGTCACTAACGAGTTGCAGAAAAACAGCAGATTTCTGAAAAGTCAATGCTTTGTTTACTCACAGACCATCTCCAGGGTGTTCACGTCTATGTTGCCACCCACCACCCCGCCCTTGGAGTCGAGCTTGGAGCGGCCAAGGCCGACAGACATGCTGATCTCTCGGTCCCTGTTACTGCCGACAGACAGTCGGCCCTGACTCTTCAGCCCGCTGGTGGTCCAGCTGCGGGAGCAAACACAACAGTGAGGACATCCTGAAACGCTGCTGAATAATGCAGAGGTGCTCTCTATGAAACATGAATGACTTACCCGGGAATAAACACATAACTGAAAAGGAAAAGAGCTCGACCTCAAGTGCTGGCTCTGACTGACAAATCATTAGGTCATTATATGAATGTCTGTATGACTGCACACCATTATCTCATTATCTCATTGTGTCAATTCAACATGTGTCAAGTAGGATTAGACTATTCATTAATGGTACAACTTTGTGGTTCACCTCTTATATCAATACAAATATTTCTTTAATTAAAAATGATTTTTGGTTTGTGTGTGGTCCAGGTATTACTCATGTTGTGTGGACCTAAATCATTATGGTTACTTGTCTTCCTTATGGGGACAAAAAAAGTCCCACAACATGATTCATTAAAGTTTATGGGGTAAAGACATGTTTTGAGGTTAAGTTTAGGTTAAAGTTAGGTTATGGTTAACGTTAGGTAAGATGAGTGTCCTCACTAAGATAGAAGTACAAGGCAGTGTGTGTGTGCGTGTGTGTATAAGTTATGAACTGAGCGATACAGGCTCAGAATATCACATGATGGACGGATGTGTCTTGGTCAGTAAAAGTAAAAAATGCAGCAAAAAGTGATTCCAGGTTATTTTTCACAGCTTTCCTGAGTGACTTGAATCCCTCCTCGACTAGTTTGCCAGAATTTTTACATTTCCGCATTTAAGTTTGAGGCCAATTTGAAGCAACACCCAGAGGATTTAGCTATACAAGACCTGAGGGTGGAAATTATACGGATACCTGTTTATGTATAAATATTTATTAATTGTTGCATCATCTCTCTGTGTTTGCAGAGAAGGTACTGAATGTAGGGTTATATCTTATTTCAACAGTTTCTCTTCCACAAAATATAAAATTATATAAATGTAAAAACTTTTTGAAATAACATAAAATATTGGGACAACTGGACTACAAATCAGTAATTCAATCATCTTTAATATGAATACAAGAATAATCCTTTTTTTTATCATTTATATGATGTCAATAGCAATAGTTTGACCTCGTGGAAAATATGCTTAATCACTCATTTTGATTTAGCTTTTCTATTGTACATTAATGCTTCGATTTAATGAAGCCGCAGAAAAAAAACCTACAACAGGTGGGCGGACGTCAAAGTCCACAGCATAATCTGATTCTCGTTCATGTTTACTGTTGTAGCATCATCATTGTTATACTGTCTATATCATTACCGCCACCTGGTGGACGGCTTGTTTTAGCCATTGGTTGTTCGTATGTCAGCAGGATAATTTGCCTCCCCTGGTGGAAACGCAGGCAAACAATGGTCTGCATGAACTTTTTAGTTCCTGGAAAAAGGTTCCTGGGACTTCCAGTTGCAGCTTTAGATGAAAAGACTGATGCCACTCATGTCTAAATAAAACTACAGCTGTTTTGAGTCTCTATGCTAAGCCAAGCTAACCATCTCCTCAAGCTAACAGAGGAAAAATGATCCACATGAAATAGTTCTGAAACCGCTACTTACGTGTTGTTTCCCATTACGTTGCTCATATTCATTTGGACGGTGAGCTGCTTCAGGTTGATGGCGAACACCACCAATGTCTCCCACGGCGCCCCCTGCTGACCCGCTGCTTTACCATTTTTACTGAAGGAGGGAGTGGATGTTTTTGTGACTGAATCTGTAGGAAAATTAATAAAGATTAAAGAAAAGGCGATCGAGAGCAGTTCATAATTTCCATAATTTTATTTACTGGTTTTGGACTTTGCTCTTAAAAATCTGAGATGTGCTTCTGCATTAAGATTCACAAACTTTACAGTATAATCCATTTCTACATCTCATTCTGTATGCGGGAAACACTGAGGAATGTCGGTAATCACCTCTCCGAGGAGCAGAGGAATCAGACACACTCCTGGTGCGACCGGGTGCGGGGGACTTGAGGTGACCCAGGCCGCCTGGGGACATGTTGCTTCCGGTGGAGTGCTCTGAAAAGACGTTGGGAGACTGGGGAATGTGTGTCCCGGTGCTGCCGTCCCATGTCCTCCAGTAAGCTTTCCGGCTGGACTCTGGGGACAGATGTTGCGTGACGTTTTCAGCCGAGTCTGGGGTGGCGGGGCCAGAGGCTGAAGCAAAGTAAAGGTTGAGAGATGTAAGTAAAGGACAATCTTGGAAATGTCAATGGGAAACAGTAGCAGGAAATGTTGGCTGAGGGAAGGTCAGCGTGATGAGATATTAAAAATTAAAACTAGCAAAACCTGCAGTGGATTGGAGACAATCGAAAGCTAAGATTTGAAAAATCATGAATTTACTTGCACAGTTCTGCATTCAACAATGAATGAATAAATTAATATTTAACCCTGTTTTTTTTTACAAAGTTTTATCACTGCTCACAAACTAAAGTCAACAATGAATAGACCAAAAGTTTAAACTTAAAAAAAAAAAGTGAGTTTTGTCAGAAGCATAGAAAAGCTCTTTGTTCATAGAGATTCCGGATGCAACATATAAGCCTAAATTTGGCCACACAAGTTGTGTTTGGCATGATGTCGGATAAAGTTCACAAGATTTTCCACAAAACAGAGAGGGGTAAATATACTATTAGCCAACCAACAAACACAGAACGGTCAAAAAGTCACCTGGCAGGTTTATTGTCTGGTCTCCGAGGAAGAGGCGCCTGGCGATGCTTCGGCGGTACCAGGCTCTGGGGAAGGCCAGGATCTCACTCAGTCGTCTCATGTCGTACTTGAAGGAAGCCGAACCGATGTCACACACAGCTAAGAGGAGAAGATTATATTTGTTCATATACGAGACATTCCTGTAAAATGTGCGAACAAATGTACCTTACAACAAATCTATAGGGGGAGAATTATCACCCTTACATCAACCGTCTTTTCTGCACTCAAAAAAATATCCAATTCATCTGCTCAAGCATTTACTGAAGGATAAATCATCTGTATTGTGTTGGATTATTATGTTACTTAAAATGTTTTTCTCATTCCTCAAAGATTCTACACTCAAAGTATTTGGTTCTGTTTTTGTTTCACTCAAATGTCCTTGACTCTACTGCTGCAATACATAACACTATGTGAGTCCCAGATTGGAGGAACTTGCAATAATAAAAATAAAAACTGTGTTGGAATGAACATTTTACACTTCATCAGCAGATATAAGCTTCCCTTGAACAGTAAACTGAAGTTCCTTAAAAAGACCCTGGGAGCAGCATTGAACCTGTGGCATCAGCAACCTTATCGATGTGTGTGGTGATAAACATACTACTTTACTCATTAGTGCATTTGTAAAATGGCGCCTCCATAGAGAGGACCCGCTGAAAATATATACGTATCGAAATATAAAGGGCTCATTCTAGGGTAACGAAAACAACAATTTGTACAATTTAGATGAAACACAGTAGTGTAAACATCACTAGGATTATTTCATATTCCATTTCTGCCAATAGATCTCTTTCACCTAAATCTTACACACTGAACCTTGGAAAGCATAAAAATATGTTCACTTCATTGTGAAAATGTAGAGGTCAGAGGATGTCAGCTGAGTGGGAGGTCCTTCATATGTGGCCCGGGACACAAATGTGGTGACACAGTCAAAACAAATGTCGCCACACATGTCTGCTTTAATCACTCAGACCACCTCTGATTGTGGTCTGAGTGATTGAATCTCCGGACGCATTTGGGTGCGTTCCGACGTGAACTACGTGATCAGATCACTCAGGACAGATGTTAATACCAGATCTGAAGAGGGTCTATTATTCTACTCTTTTGGTGTGAATTTTTTAAATCCCCTTAGCTACCCTGCATAAAATATAAATTTTTCATACCATTTAAATTTTACAGAATGTCCTAGATGAGTAGGAAAATGAATCGAGAAGACAAATAATCTACTGCATGAGGCCGCCTTCCACTGGGGCTGACGATGTACCTGAGATGTTGATGAGGGTGGTGTCCATTTTGCCGCCTTTGGCAGGAATGAAGCTTTCGATGAATGTGGGACATCCTGTTCTCCTCATCCTGGATAAACTGACCTTCACAAACTCCAGGTTGATACTCAGAGAGTCTTTCCTCCCTGTTACAGAGGACGGCTCCTCGTCTACTGTACCTTAAGGAAAAGAGGAGATAATTATGATGCTCTTTAAACTTTAATCTGTTTTTAATCTAAATGTCCTTTCACACATTAATAAGAGTTGGAAGTAGAGTGAGATAATGGTGTACCTCATTATTACTAAATATATACTGTAAAGTCAGCTGTCATGGTTATTCTAATTCATACTAGACTTATATATTAATATTTGCACATGTTTATTTAACCTGCTTTTTTACACAACTCCTATGAACAGTGCAACATCTCAGTAAAACCTCTTTTAATGCAAAATTAGCAGGTTTGCACAGGTTTCTTTAAACATGGGTAAAACCACAGAAAAAAGGGGATTGACTCCTTTCCAACTAAAGATGTTAGTGGGTTTTTTGACCAGTAGAATAGAGGCTTAAGTCTTTATCAGCCATAATATTAGACGCCGATTTTTGTGAAAACCTGTATCACTGTTTCATAAGCACACAACAACATTACAGCAGGTTTTCCCTCTCCTCGTACCTAATGGCCCCGGGCCCGGAGGCAACCCAGTGACAGCAGATTTCTGCTTTCCGGCCCCGTAGGGGTGGAAGACGTAGAGGGAGAAGTCAGACATGCAGGCGGTGAAGCTGAGGCCCGAGGAGTTACTTGGGGGGCCGGTGAGGTCCGACTGACTGCTGCTGTGGCGGCTCCTGCCTAGAGGGCTCCCCAATAACGGAGACGCTGGAGGGAGGTGGAGGAGAGAGGATGTAAGACTGAGCAGGAATAAATAAAGTAAAATATGACAATCAACAGTGGTAGCAGGTCCAACACCACACGAGATTGTTTTTTGGACACAAATGATAAAAAATAAAAAAATAAAATCACATTTTCAGAAAAGAGGAAGCCAATCAGATCACAGGTCTAAATGAACTGTCTGTTGCACACTGCTTCATATTCATGGTATTCTGTCATATTAATTCACAACCAGTTCCCTTTGGACTTCAGAGCAAACTGTATATTTACTGTACATGTGACTGGACTAAATAAAAAAGAAGACCCAAGATGCAGCAAAGTAATGAATGCAGGAGAACAAGCTGTGAGCAACATTAAATCACACAGGGCCCAGACATAGCATGGAGCGACTGCTAATAGATCAGCTCACAGTGTGTGACAGACTGAGTGAAAGAACAGTGAAGAGGACAAAAAGTGTGTGAGTTGGACCTCACACACTTTATTCTTCACAACCTTTGCTAACTTTAACCATTATTCTATTGAAACTGAATGAGGCATTGTCACACCTTTGCTTGGAGGTGGTTTAGGGATATGTTGCCCCGGCGGGGTGGAGGAGGGCGGCGGGTGTGGTGCGTCATTGGGGTGGCCTCCGGTTGGGGTCTCCAGTTCCCCACGGTTGGAGGAGAAGACCAGGTCTAAAGATGGCAGTTTGAGCATACACTCCACCCTGGACATGGGCAGGCAGCTGAAGCGGATCTGAGAGGGCTAGACACAAATGAAAACCGAAGATATGAATTAAAAACTACAAATACACATCTGTTTTTTTTTTTTTAATTCACAATTTAGTTAGAAAAATGTGGAAACTTGATGTGCAATTACACAGACATCAAATACGTAGGTAAGAGCATGATGTAGATCACTGGGAAATTTCATAAAATAACTGCATCTCTGCAAATTCTCTGAAAACAGTAAAATGGTAAGTTGGTATTTTGCAATATCCCCATCAAAAAGCTAGTATTAGTTCTAATTAGTATTTCTACCCTGTGTGCTGAGCATGACTCATCTTGGAATTGACAAAGACCACAAAAAACGAAAATCAAACAGACTAATAAAACTGATCTGTGTTGTCTCTGATCTCCTCCGCTCTGTTTCCATATCAGTGGGGCACCTACACACAAACGGCACATTCAGAGTTGTGTGTGCGTGTACGTGTGCATGTGCTTATCTTGACTAGGAAATATTTTATGCAGGAAATGGAGACATGAAACTATAACAGGGCAAAATATGACTTCTAATTATCCAATTCAATGGTACTACTATGAGTAATAATAATAACAATAATAATAATAATAATAATAACAATTTAATAAATCTATGAAAGAATTGGTTAATGCGTGATCGTTCTGACCACCTTCAAGCAACAAGATCATCATCTATCAGCACAACCATGTTAAGTATTAGAAGTTAGTCGTATATTGAACATAAATGAGATTTAAAAAGCAATAACAAATGTTAAATAGAAAATTGACTGATTATTTTAATAATTATTATTCTAACTTTTCTTTAGATACTGCTAAAATAATAAATTAGTGAAAATCAAATGTTGTGACAGCTCTAATGGCAATAAACTATAACCACTAAAATATACACAATATAAAGTATAGTGCCCATGACACAGAAACACTCTGGAGAAACTGGTACACATCTTTTTTTTATGTCACCTAATAAATCTGATTTTATAAAATGGGATTTTTGTAATTCGTTTTTTATTTAATTTAATCAAATTAATTATTTTTAAAGTGTTCTGTTTGATATATTATTTACTTCATTTTATTTCTTTTGATTAAGGATTTTTTGACATGTTAATTACAATTATTATCTTGTTTTCTAACTTTGTTTTCAAAAGTGCTATATGAATGAATAAATAAATAAGAAGTATGACCCGAGGAGAAACAAGAAAAATGTACCAAATTCAAGACATATGGGTAAAGCTAAAAAAATTTAACTCATCAATAGGATCAGATGAACGATGAAAAATGCGTGAACAAGTTACTCAAACTAATTTTATTTGTTAAGGTTATTATCTAGTGCCGCAAATGTTTGTGAAAAACTACACTGAGCGAGCTGTGAGAATTGCAGTCAGGTTGTTCGTACCTGGACTCTAACATAGACGACCACGTCCACAGGGAAAGAGGAGTAGGCTGAAGTGGAGGAGGAAACCAGGGAGGTGGTGGATTCCTCCAGCTGTTCCACGGGGTCAAACTGACCCATGTCCTCCTCCTGGGAAGCTACAGCTGAGAGAGGAACACAAACACACAGTAAAGACGTCTTTCATACACATGTACAATAAGTATCCTTAAAGATCAGTTGGTGCAATGAAACAACCTGCGTAGCTCCTCTCCACTGGAGTGATAGGAATGGTCTCCAGTGCTTTTTCCAGGAAGTCCAGCAGACAGGGACTGATGACCATTTCCTCTGGCAGAGTCTGGAGGGCCACCCAGGCATACAGCTTGGCTGCCTTAACCCCTCCACTGCCTTTACCTTTGGCTGCAGACACATGAGAGCTAGAGTCACGGCTAAGGTCTAGACCAAACGTCTGCAACACTTCTGGCAGTTCATTTCGTAAACTTTAAATTAAGCGGAATCACTTTAACAGTAGTTTCTGTCTTTGGTGTATTTCCCTATGTGGTGCACATCAATATGCATGAGCCACTTTGATCAAAGGTGCCCTCTGGATTCATGCCTTAAAAATAAAGGATGTAATCACATGCATTTGATTCGGTGGGTCTACGCGTGGATGTAAATCGTCACATCGGAGAGACGTGGCACTCTTAAGTTCGCTGATTACGGATGGTGCTCGGGCATGCAATTAAAAATGAGGGAATGCTCAGTACCTGATGGAATAGGTGGGGGCGGGGGAGGTAGGAGCGAGTTAGTCTTGCTTTGGACAGCATTGGGAGGGTTGGGAGGGCCGATATCTTTCATACCATACAGCTTTGACTCTTTGGAGAGCGTGCGGGGGAGAGACGATCCACGTGAGGCATTGGGCGACTCCGTCTTCAGGGTCTTGGAGTTGTAGTGCAACTGCAGGGAAAACATTACAAAATAAATAAACAGAGCGCAGTAGAAACTTGTGGATAACTTGGATACTGAGGGAGAAACTGACCTTAACATCTACTCCTGGAATGTAGAAGACTGTGGTCTCCATGTCATTAGATTTGGTCTGCAGAGAGGAGGGACATTTCTTTCCAGCTAACAGATGGGTGGTGGAGGTGTAGGTGGGCTGCAGCTTCTTCTTTTTGGGGGGAGATTCTTGGTCCAGACTCCTGAGGCTGCGCTCGCAGCTCCTATAAACCCCGCAGGGATAGAGGCTTGTCATATGTAGAAGGAAGGTGTGCTTATGCCTTATTCTGTTTGGTTAGCTGAATATAGAAAGTTGTACTTCTTGTTTCCACTGAGAACAGGCTGTCACCTCTGTCTCAGGTACAGCATTAAAACTTTATCTGGCAAACCATTCCTGTTTGATTTGACTTTTTAAGCAACATTATTTAAAAAATGAATTGGTTAAATTCTGTAGTTTTCAGAATGAATAACATGAATTTCATCGTACCTCCTTAAGGAAATGTCCTCGTGCTCAGGCTGCTGAGTAGTGGGGTGAAGGACACACTTCCCACTGTCAATCTCCACACGGACATCCAGCTCAAAGTCAATGTTTCTCTCAGTTGTTGGGCCACCGAAGCTGCGGTTGGCAGGCGTGCTAGGCCAGCGCTCGCTGAAGAGCTGACTCACGGCAGAAAAGCCAGAGGACTTCCTGTGAGATGCTTGGCTGTGAACAAACAGTTAAGAGGATTGTTTATTGGTTTTCGAAAACTGCGAAGCTGTATTCACGGTTGAAAACATTAATCATAAAAGCAAAGCTTTCACGCAATTAGAACATGAGATTAACGGCGCTTTCCTTAAAACGTTATCACAGTTATGCTTGAGTGGACAAAAACAAGACAACTCACACAGGCCTTCGGTAGCTCTGTGGTTTCTCTCGCTCAAACTCGTCTTCCTTCTCGGAGTCTTCGGAGGAGGAAGAGGACAGGTCGTCGCGCCGCATGTCATCATGCTGGAAGGGAAGTGTGGGTGAGAAGACAGCTGGTGTGCCAGGGGCACTGAAAACTGAGTGCTGGCCCTCGCCAGTGGATGAAGAATGAAGATGAGGGTGATGATGAGGATGAGATGGCTCATCAATGGAGACTGACAACAGGTCGACCTCTGTCTCCTCAGGAAACTTCAAAGAAGGGCAGAAAGTCAAACTCACACAAGGGGACAGTTTATACGTCTGTATAAAGCTCTTCCTATTTAAAGGCATCAATTAAGAATTTTGCTGATGTAGTTGATGACTTAAGTAGGAAGGTAGCCAAGAGATCGTAACTTTGAAGGAGATAGTGTTTTGTAAATTGGACCATGAGGATCACAAGTTTTTTCTTGTCTTTATTTATAGCCAATCGGTGTTTGTTTCAGTTTTATGACTGCATGTTACAAAACACTACCAACCTGCAACTGTTCAGAGGAGGTGAGAGGTCAGATACTTTCAGTGGAAAGAAATTAAACAGAGAGTGTGACAAACAGGAAGATGACCAAAGACATGACACCCCCACAGGACCAAAGGAAAAACACACTTTCAAGAGGATGACCATGGCAAAACACCGGAGTCTGCGAGCAGAATGTCCTTAATAGCAGCAGGAGAAGAAGCCCAGCTGTCAGCAACAACGACAGATGCCCGAGAAAGGTTTGGAAAGAGGCTGACTGCTGCTGGACACTGATAAATGTGTAAAGAATGAAAATGTGTGACGAAAGCAAACAACATCTGAGACTAGTACAGATTTGTGACCAGTCTGAGGATCAGCTCAACAACATTGGTTGTCCTGATTTTTTTAAATCCAAGAAACCCCAATCATGTTGTTAATGTAAGTTTGTTCCTAAATCAGTGAACAATGGAAGTAGGTGGTTAAGATGACAGAAGGAAGGACAGAAGTGAAACAAACTTGGTCTGCTGCCTTTACCAGAGTCAGTCTGGGTCTGTCTTCATTAAAGAACGATTGAAAGAAGCCAGATGGATTTGATTATTTACACCAAGCAGGGAAATACCACTAAAGCTAAATTCTGTATTCAGTCTGGGTTCATGGGAAATAAAACCTTTTCTTTTAAATTTACATTTTCACCTTCATGATGGTTTCTGTCTAGTAAAATGTTTAGGGTAGAACATATTTCTCAAAGTCTTGGATTAAAGGATACAGCTAATATTTTTGTTGACAGAGTCAGATACAGATCAGTCAAAAGTTCAAGCATTTTCACAAAATGCACCTTGGTGGGAAACTTGGTAAGTGTTATAAGTTCTTTACAGTACAAAAACAGGAAGGTAACACTGTTTAAGCCTTCAGCCTTTCACACAGGAGACGAGTGAATCAGATGTGCAGAGGGGGAGAATAAAGGAATTACCAACAACGTACTTTTTCCCCTTCCGATTATTTTAATTATATAAACTATTCATAATTTGTGATGTTAGGCAATAACTGCTATTAGACAACATCATTTTATAGCAGAATCAGTGTATGTGGACAGGTTGTGTCAATCGACAGCTGACAGACTGTGGTTCAGAGGCCACCCATGCATCGCTGTTAGAAATCAGTCCATGTGTTAAGGTTGAAGATAAGTTGATTTGGATGTTTTTATGCAGTTTCAAGACAGGATGAGAATATTAACCCTCCATAATTCATTGAGCAGCATACCGACCATAACCTTGCATCTATAGGGGGAAGCCTTATATTTTACGAGCAAACTAATATCTGAAAGCACACTTGGGTTTCAGTCATCCAAATATAGTCAGGGATGAGCTGCTATCTCATATATCTCTGGGGCAGATGAAGCATCAGGTTTTTTTGTCAACAGAGGAATAATAAAGTGTGTGGAACTTTAATATTACTTTTAATACCACATTTAAATATAAATCCAGGTGATCTCTGTGCACCAGGAAGGAATCATAATATAACCAGGGACACAAAGTGCAGGGTAACAGTGTGTTATTATGCAAATGAGCACACTGTTGTATATCTATACACCAGAAGATAATATCTCATCATCCTGTCTTGATTTTGCATATTATAATCCTGTCAGCACCGTAAAGGAAATCAAAGTAGAGAGGAGGAAACAGAAGTAGTATTTGTTGGTTAGGATTTTTAATTAGTTAAATTGAATTTTTTGAACCATATATACCTTGAATATCTCGTCTGGACTGACTGGTGAATTTGCAGAGGCCAAGGCCAACGCCTGATTATTAATCTTCAATTAAACAAAACAGTTATTCAAAAAAGTGTTAAAAAGGAAAACAAATCCTCAGAGCACAACGGTGTCTCCCTTTGAAGCATCTCAAAAATAAACTGTAAAACTGATGATCCTATGACATCATATGAGTCACAGCATCATGTAAATATCATGGAGCATGGTGATCAACTACAGTGCGAAACAAACACAAATGAAGGGTGAGATGATAACATTCAAACTGTCAATATAAAATGGCACAAAACCGTCACTCATCTTAAAGGAGACATATTATGCTCATATCATTGTAATTTGTCTCATGTGTTCAGACTGTCCATTGCTGCAGCTCCTCTTTTAAGCCTCTGTCTGAAACACTTGGCTTTAGGTCCTGTCTCTTTAAGACCCCCTCCCGATAAAGCCCAGTCTGATCTGATTGGCCAACTAGCCTACTCTGGTTTGATTGGTCAACTGCTTCCAGTACAGGATGGAAATATCAGCCTCTGCTCTCGCTTTGCCTGGCTTTATTAGGGGTGTAGCAGAGCAACTGCTAGATGTGTACTATGTTATTTCGGGGCAACATGATGCCAAATGTGGGATTAACAAATAAACAAATGGCTGAGTAGTGTTTTTTGTAGGGCCATGAAGCTCCCTTACCTTGAACTTTGTTTTGTTTTTTAAACTTTTTAACAGATCTTTTGCATACACAAAAAGCCATACCTTAGACAAAACAAAAATAGAAAAAATATCATATGTCTCCTTTTAATATTGGTTCAGTTCGAATGATGTGTTATATCTTTCTGTGAGTAAAATGGTGCTGAAAGTGTTAAAATTAAGTTTTACCGTGTCCTGGATGTTGAAGGTGACCCGGGGTCCGGGAGATGAAGCATCCATTCTGATATCTGGCAAATCATCTACATCTCCTATTCTGGAACTACAGACACAGGGAAACGCCAAGTGGCACAAGATACAAATATATAAACATGTCAAGTTTTAATTGATATTAGGTTGCTCTTAGTAGGTTTGAGTCAAGACTTTTTTCCTTGTTGTTCATCATGTTTAGTTCCTGTTGTTTTGATTCATTAATTCTACTCTAGAGTTAATGAGATTAATTTATACAGGCTCTGCAGCGTGTGAACTGCTTTAAAGACATTAACTTTGAGATCTCTGTGTTATTCTATAACAAATGGGGCAAACACTTTCCCTCCTCAACAGAATGTACTGATTTGCGAGTCACCACATCCTCTTTGCGAGAGCGTTAATGGTAAATGTGTTGCAGAGGTCACAGACAGCGGTTACGTGGTCTTGTTTGTTTACAGTAAATGCTAGTTGAAGCACCTTTAATGGTATCATTTCTCTGATTATACAGTGCCAGGGCTGCAATCGTTTGTTACCTTTGTCTGTCCATCCTTTTTAGAGGTGGCCTGCCTGCGGCTGCAGAGATGCTTTTGGAGCGGTTGTAGCTTGGTTTGTAGCCAAGACCCCACTTATCCTTTAGAGAGGCCGCCTACAGAGCAAAGAACACAAAAACAGGTCCCGTAAAAATATATGGCACCCATACTGTCACTATTTTGTATAATTTCAAGTGGATAGAGCCCGAGGTATAAAAGTAATACAACTCTAACTGTGGAGGAGATGGTTGTTTACCCTCATGCTGGAGCGACGCAGTTTCTTCCTGACATCTCTCCTGATGTCGTTGACGGCCACAGACTCCAGCTGCTGATAGCGCTGGATCTCCTGGTTGATGGTGCCTTCACTGGCCCCAAGCTTCCTGCACTCATGAAAAGAGGATGATAGTTTTAACAAGATAGCAGTGGAACACAAGACTTTTCTTTACCAGTGTAAGCTTTTAGAATGATCAATATCAGATCAGAAGGAATGAAGTTAAAGTTGGTAAAACAAATCTTACTTGAGGTCGTCGATGACCTTGGCCTGTTCGTTCAGCTCTCTGATGTCCACCACCCTCTTGGTGAACTTCCTGCCTCTAGCGTCAATCACCTGGTTCCCCATCACCATTTGCCTCCTGGGGTCAATTGTCTCCTGTTGGGTCAGAGCATTGATACACACCAAAACAAAATTATCTGATAAAAGTCATGACAAACCTGCTGATCAAACAAACCATTTTGTCTCAAAGGTTTCTGCCAGGCAGCTGCTGTAAGTAAGAAGACATCATTCCCAAACCTATGATTAAAGGTTTATTTCATTGTTATGATTCGGTTAAAAATGTTATGTGTAGTTTAGTCAGACACCACAGTTGACAAAATTAAATATCACAAAACAGAAGACACCACCACCACCTTCACCATTCCACTCAAAGTGAAAGAGGAAAAAAATACAGCTCCGATGCCACATGAATTGTGTAACACCAATTAATTATTTTCACCCGGCACTGAAGCTCAATGAGGAGGGCAGTGAAAGTAAATGCTAAGCGACACTAGCATGATATTTAGCTAGAGCGTACCACAGCATTGCTTAGCATTAAGGAATCCACAACCTTGATCTGTTAATGGCAGGTGATTGAGATTTGACGCCACCTTGCCAGTGATTTATTCAGCCCAGAGAGAACAGTGTGATGCTACATACACAGGACCAGGAGAGAGGTCTTTGGGCCCTGTCACAGCTCGCTTGCAGGCGAGGCGATTCACAATTTGAGTAGTCGGGTGACACAGACACACTCTGAGGCCTGGGGCTGAGGCCCAGGATGTGGTTTACCAGACGCTTCCTTAAGGTCAGCCGAGGGCTGAACTGGCACTCTGGACTCTGTAAACAACGGCAGGGACAGATGGATGGACAGTTGGAAGAGTGAACGACTTAACCCTCTGAAACTTTGAGGGAAGCCAGGTAGGATTTCTTTACATGTATTGATGAAATATTAAAAAGGGTATCATTCAAAATTTCAGGATGTATACACCTATTCGATTTCTGTGAATCAATATCATTCTAATGTCTGTACAGTAAATATGAAGGAAGCTATCATGAGCAGCCTGTTAGCTTAGCTTAGCTCAAAGACTGGAAACCGGTGGAGACGTCCAGCTCTGTTCAAATGTTACGAAACCTGACTGCCAGAACCTTGCTATTCAAGAAAATGTATCCCGTTTGAGTAATCAACACAAAAACTAAAGAGTAAAACCAACAAGGAGGGTCATGTGACAGAGTATTTCTTGGTCGGGCAGTGACTTCCTGCAGTCTTGATGTCACTGTCAGGTAACCAGGGAGCCAGCTGTACCTTGACAGACAGACCGTAAAACCACAAACTGTCACTTTGGATGTGCTAGTAGGTGCTTTTCAAAGATTTTCCATTTCTGCTAAGCTAAGCTAACTGGTTTCTGGCTGTAACCTGATATTTAACAGACATTTGTGAGTGTAATTGATATAAAAATATAATATAATCTAACTGCTGCCAAATGAATATTACTCTTAAAATCATATTAACAGTTTAATACCATCAGGATTGGTTAAATAAGTCGAAACAGTAAGTCAAAACTCAAGTCCCTACGACCACAAAATAAATGCAAACGAATGCAGCCTCTATTGACTGACCATGTGAATGGTGGGTGACATGGTGTCAACCTCGTCCTCATCTGAAAGGTCCGCCATGTTGACAGAGTTCAGGTCGGCGATGTCGTCAGTGTCCTCCTCGCCTGTCAGTGATGTCAGTGTGTTGCCTAGAGCATTCAGGCGCTTGCCGATGTTGGGATCCATGTGCACGTCAATGCCGCACATTTTCCAAAGCACGTTGAGAGTCCAGGTACCAGCGCTATTGCTCTCTGTTTTGAGGAGGACGATACCAAGAGGGAGAGAAGAGCACAGCAGAGGATGTGGATGAAATTAATGCAAAAATAAAAATTTCAAACAGTTGTCTCATGCTTATTGTGGAGCTGGAGGGTGTGATCCATATTTTATGGACTATGGCTTAGTCAAAAGAACTTGCCTGCGGACGGTTGCCCTGTAGTCCTGGAACATACTTCATATGTACCATCAGGGACTACACCTGCACACGGACCACATACAGAAACAAGCCAGTCAATATTTCTGAGATGCTGAATGGAAAGACACAATTCTGCTTCTACCAACTGAAGCCAGGTTAACAACCACACATAACAAGAACATTGAGGATACAGTTAGAAATAGAAAGAATAATTCGGAAGTAGCTCAGGAGCATTAACATAAGGTAAAGCGAACAGCCCATTCCAAACAGGCAGGTTGATAACGGACACTCCCTGAGAAGACTCAATTAATCATTGATCAAGTATGGGTGTTAAAAAAGGGTTATTGTAAAATGGAAACAAAATTAACCACCTCAGTAACACTTTTCAAACTTCCATATAATCGGTCACTCACAAGCATTCATGACTAGATCCCCTCGGATTTCAGGCTTCCAATCATCCCAGGAGGTCTCAAAGCCCTCTGCGAAGCGGATGCAGAAATTCTTGAAATGGCCTTTGCTCACCAGGGACTCGGAGGAGCAGGCAGTGATTAGCGTGCTCTCGATGGTCAGAACCAGCGCTGAGCTGGCATCAAAATCAATGCTGTGGTTGGCCTGGCGGAGGGGCAGGCAGAGGGAGGTTACACAGGGCCAGGGAAAATGGGAAAAGAATCCACTTCCATGTGTTCGGAAAAGGCATATTTACAGTAGATGGTAACATTTCATTCTGCCGTTCTGTATAACCACTTGAATAATCAAATAAAGTAATGATAAATGTAGTTACTTTCATGTGCATTTTAATACTTTGCAGGATTAACTCGAATCAAAACATGCTAGTTTTGCAAAACAATTATGCCATAATGCAAAAACATGCAGATGAATGACTATAAACAAGGACGGGCTCAGTATATACAGCTACAGGTGAAATGTTACCAAGCTTTGCAGTTTGTTAGATTATGTTTTTGTCCAGGATTTGAAGTGATTTGTCCATATTACCTGAATTTCTGGATATACTCTGCATTGGTACTAAAACAGGAGTCTGATCATTACCTCAGTCATAACTGGAGGCAGAGGGAGGACAATCAACTAGTGAGGGGAGCGCTCAGTTTTGGGAACAGTTGTGGTGAAGAGGGAACTGAGTCGCAAGGCAAAGCTTTTGATTTATCAGTCAATCTTTGTTCCAACCCTCATCTATGGCCACAAGCTCCGGGTAGACCCAGAACACAAGCACCCAACAAGGGTTTTCTCCGTTGGGTGTTTTAGCTCAGCTTCACAGATAAAGTCAGGAGTTCAGACATCCGGGGTGAGCTCGGAGTAGAACCGCTGCACCTTCAAGTCAAGAGGGGACAGTTGAGGTGGTTTGGGCATCTGACCGGATATCTCCTGGACGCTTTGCTTTGGATGTTTACTGGGGATGCCCAATTGCAAGCAAACCCACCCAGAACTCGCTGGAGGGACTAAATATTCCTACAGACCTAGGACCACCTCAGGATGAGCTGGAGAGCATGGCAAGGGATGTCTGGGATACCCTGCTTAGACAGCTACCTCGAGCCCGGATAAGCAGAAGACAATGGATGGATAACTTGAGAAAGGTAAATGTGTGTCCACCTCCTGACCCTCCAAATAGAGAATTATTATTATGACTTTGATCAAGATCAGACCATAGTTTTGGGGCAGTTACCACAGGAATCCAGGTAAATTAATACCCACATGCCTTCCCTTACAAAGCCTGCCATGTGAGGGAAGGCATGTGGGTATTAATGTCCTTGTTTAGTGTTAGGTATAACACTTCATACAACTGCATGGTTGTCCCTGAAAATTATTTTGGCAAGACATCAGCAACAATCTGGACATCACCATTGTCTCTTTTCTGTAATTACACACCCCAAACACGTCAGACACCAGGTCAAGCTTCATTAGTTGTTTTGCCAGCTTTTAACAGAGTAGTGTGACTTGCTATTGTTAAACAGAGGAGAACTTGAATCGTGTTGTATTTATGGAAGAGAATTGATCACAGTAAGTCATTGTCCCACAACAAGCCATCACAAGAGATGTAAGAAACTGTCGGTTACTTTTCTTGTATTTTTATGGCGGCCTACAGATGTGCTGGCCCCAGCTTCAGAGTTGATGCCCTCCGTAGCTGGTGCTTGTCCTCTCTATGGAAATAAGTGTGACATGACAGCTGGTATATCTCGTCACTATGGACGTAAGAATAACAAGACAACTGATATGGACCATTCATTAATATCCAGTGTTTCCCCTAAAAATGTTCTATAAAAGGCTAATGCAGCAGAAAGTGGAGGGATGAACCTATCAAAAATCAAAGATGTATTGTGTTGCATCAATAGATTTAACTGTTAGAGAGACTGAGAGCAACAGTGTGTGGTGTAGCAGATTAGTGGGAAGGTTTGTATGTTAAGTTACAAGCCTTTCTACCTTCTTTACACCTACTGTAACCTACTGTAGGGGAAACACTGATATCACAGCTGATAACAAGAGAACTGCTCTTTTCAGGAACAAAGAACATGGAAGCAATTGTGCTTCTCAAGGCTACTGATAAAAGCAAAATGGTCATCAAAGTACCAGAGGAGATGAAAAAAATGTGAGACTAATCTGGAATGAGATTTTAAATAATAGCAAGCAGTAGAAAATGATTTATCTTAACAAGAACTTGCTTTTAAAAGAAGCAAACCATGACCTTCGCATGTATGTGGAATACTGAAAAAAAAGTGCTTAACACTAAGGAAGATGACAAAACTTTGCTCAAGATATAGCCCTGCATTTATATGTAGCATCAAAATGTATACGTTACTACTATTGTGTACTATTGTTTATAAATCATATATGAATATATAGGTATACAAGTATCGTATATTAAGTTCAACATCTACAGCCACAAGTTTAAATGTAAAAAGATAAAAAATGAAAAAACAATCGTAGCTGGTGTACCTGTGTTGAGCCGGTGATCGGCAGGCAGATGCCCAGGTCGTTGACGGTCAGTTGCAGGAACAGTGTGCTGAAAGCCTGAGCTGACGTCTGCTGGATGCCTGGCAGCTTGTCCACCACCTCTTTTGTGGCCATGTGGATGTCCTTGTTGAGGGCCAATCGCTGCTCGTTCCAGTTGTCATAGGCTGCCTTGTAATTCAGCCAGAAGAGCACAGCTGCAGGAGGGAAGACGGGAAAGGTTGAACGGACATGAAATTGGAACATGAATGTCATGTGAAGCCCGTCGTTGTATTTTTGTTGAATGTGCGATACATGAGTCAGATGCAACCAGTGTTGAAATGGGATATACTTGAGAGCTATATTTAGTCCCAAAATACCAAAACATGCAAGTTGAAACTGTTTGTTGTCATTGTCAACTTGGATGTTTTTGTACCAAACAAATTTAAAAAGAGACATGGTCATGACTTTCTTCCCACACAACAAAAATAACTCACAAAGTCTCATGTCAACAGATTTTTCCTTCTAGTTTGAGGATAGATAAATGTTTTAGAATATGATACACAAAGTGTGCACCAATTGTAAAATTCAATATACAGTATTTAATACAAATACTCAGTATGCAAGAGGTATGGATTCATTCAGGGTTCGGAGGCTGGACTGGTACCAGCTGGGTGGGGCTGAGAGATGAGTGCGATCCCGTATGAGTCATACGGGGGAGGAAGTACGAAACGAGACGTTTCGATAACATATTTCTTAGAATTGACTGAGTGAAAAAGTCCGCGGAGTGAATGTTATCATACTTTGAGGGCCCCTACTGACCCCCTTCAAGTCATTACGGATAGTTAAAGCCCAGAAAATGTATTTTACACAATATGGGCCCTTTAAGGCACATAAGTTCAGTTTTAACATTTGATATTAGATGTGATATAGACAATATGTAAATTGAACCTCTGTCAAATGCCACAGGCTGAGCGAAAACAATCGGCCTGTTAAGTGTGATGAGGACGGCCTCCTTGTCTGAGGAGCCACTGATCTCCTCCTGCAGCGCATTCCGAAGACCAATCCGTGTTCTGAAGTACGCCACCTGGTGGAAGTCTGAGCCAGCTTCTTCATACACCTGTACAGTGAAAGGAGAAATGGGATCAGGGAGCAACCTAGGATAAGTGCAAGAGGAACACAACTTGGTAAAAAGCATCTGTGTCTGCATCTGCCCCCAATAGATTTCGCCACATGTAAACCAGTGTGAGGCTGATTTGTACCTGGTGCTTGACTATCTGTCCCAGGGCCAGGTTGAGATCCACTTGACATTTGCCAAACAGTTTGAGGTAACTGCTGCTGCCACCAGGCTGAGCTTTGCACTGGATCCTGTTGGACAACTCCAGTTCGATCAGGCCCGTCTCGAAGCGCACTGCTCGCATGGAGGGAGTGGTTGCTGTCATCTGGATTCCCTGTAATCAAGGCAGCAACATTCAGAAAATTCCTCCAAGATTAACTGACACTCAAAACACAAGGCAAGGTGAGTTTCAGACACATGCTTTCACTCAAAGTCACACCCATGTGCCAAGCATCTTTCAGTCAACTACGTTGAATGCTGCGCTGAGAACAAGTAACAACAATACAATAATGTTTGATGCGTCACTGTTCAAATAAACACCAATTAAAACTTGAATAAGTACAGTCTCAGGGTAGAGGTGTGGTCCAAATTCAGACAAAGCATTATCCTTCACCAACAAAGACCTTTTCAATGATCTTTACTAAAACAAATTTAGGTTTGATTTAAGCCTATAGTTATTTATTAGTGCAAGTCCTGTCCAGATTAGAGCTTTTATTTGACAGAATGAAGATAACAATTGACTGTCTGGAGTTCATTTCATGATCAGTAGTTAAAAGCAACTTTAAAAGAAGCTTGTAGGCCGAGTATCAAGGCAGCAGGTAGGAGGCCTTAGGTGTTTCAATTTCTGTCAAGGCTGCATAATCTAGTGGGAGAAAATATAACAAAGTGGTGGCACCGGGAACACCGTCACCTTTCCTGAGATGGATATCGATTGACTTAGAATTGTATCTGCTAAAAAACAATGCAAAGTCATTGCGTGACATGGTGGATAATATTTGATATAAATGAAGATATTTGTACTATCATTATAGAGGCGACCTGAGACCCGATCCCTCAGACCACATTCAAGGTTGTCTGGGACGCAGGTGGTCACATTATTTTCTCAGTGTGAATGCAAAGAGCCCATGGGCCACATATGAAGGGCCGCCTACTCAGCTGATGCCCTCTGACCTGCTACAATTTCAATGTGAATCAAAAGCATTTTTACTCTTCTCAATGCCCATATGTAGATTCTTTTGCAGCCACCGCAACAACAGCAACACCGCCACTAATTCAGTCAGACACTCCTGACTCCTCTCTCTCTCTCACACATACACACAGTGACAGTAGCACATCTGTAAACTCAGACTGGGTAAAAAAACAACACAATTCGCTCTTTGCAAACACAAATGAAGTATGTGATCATTTGCATATACAGCAGGGGAAGGGAGATCCGCTCACAAGTGGAAACAGGAGATTATACCAGGTGTGAACAAGCGTATTTAAAGCTGCCCACTTGTGATTGGATACCTCAGGACGGATGTTAATACCAGATCTGAACAGGTTCATAATTAACCTGAAGTTTGGTTTTTCAACACCTGTGTTCTGACTCTCTATTTTTAACTTTTACAGCTTACTACGTAAGGGCGTTCGTCTATAGTGCGTTATTCTTATCAGAGACAACAATGATCTTCATGGGGGCAACGGTATTAGTAACATTCAGAACTTTAGAAATGAACCTGTCTACGAGACCACTGATAAGAGATGAGGGTAGATCTGGTGTGAGTTTAAAAAATCTGGCTGAAGAATAACAGTGCAGCTTTTTTTCCATTGTTAGAGAGAGAGAGAGAAACACTGGTTTTATTGCTCATAACAAAAGATATGGACCAAAACCATTCGTGACTGATGTGCTGTTTCTTAGTGACAGGAGGAACATGAAATACCTTGAACATGAGGCTGAGTGAATACAGCAGGATTTTTGGCTTGTCTGCATCAGTTGAGGTGTCATGCTCGTTCCACAGTGGGATTGGTTGTTCTCCTCCTGCACGCACAGAAAAGATACAGGTCAACCTCACATGCTCTCGTAGACTCTTGAGAAATGCTCGATAACATGATATAGTGGGACTCTATCGTCCGTGTATGTCTGAAAATGTGCGAGGTGTAATATCTGATGAAGTGTCCCATTACAACTAGATTTTAAGACTTCTCCTTGATGAGATTACTTGCCACAAACTCGGCTGAAGGCTATACCATTACTCTTTCCGCTAAAATGGCATAAAACTCCCAGTTCTCCCTCTGTTGGGCAATTACATCGATCAAGCTTAGTGAGTTAAACAAATTACTATTAATATCGTTGTGGAAATGAACACCACTGGATTTCTGCCAGTGCCTTGAGCATTGTTCTGTGTGGAAAACCGATTTTTTTCAGTGACTTAAGCGGCAGCTGTAGGCTACAGGATACTGCGGGGAGCAGTCAGATGTTTAAGATTAGATTAACTTTATTGATCTGAATGGAAACCTGGGCCGTTACAACAGCGGGAGAAGTGAAAATGATAGTTCTGCTCAGGTTCCATAGATATCTGTTGGTTTGTGTCAAATCCTTTTCACACAGCAACTCACCTCAGTTACAAAATGTATGTAATAAGTGTGTGGGTCTGAGTGACAGTACCTGACACCTTCTGAATAACCTCATTGACCTCCTTCATGAAGACCTTCTGCAGAAAGACCAGGTGGTTGAGCAGATCTGTGGTCAGGTTGTGTTCAAATGAACCAATCTGCACATCAGAGAAGAAAGGGTGTGATTCCTCTTAAGCCCCTTTTCCACAACCCCCCCCTCAAATACTCACTCATTTTGGTGTAAAAGAGGTAAGAGTGGACGATCAGTTTTTACTTATTGTCTGGAATATTGCATCAGGATTGTCTTACCTCAGCCACACAACGCAGGTAGTTGCCTTGCAGGTAGTTTCCTTGCTTGGCTGGGAAGTCGTCTGGTGCCCAGCCCTGATCTGAGTGGCTCTCGTGGTCCTCCATGATGTATTCTCCTGACATGGTGACTGGAGGCAGGGTGAGGCTCGCTGATGGTGGCATGGTGGACATGTCCACTGGAGACACTTTTGACTGGAAGCAAAGCTTGTGGTTTGGCAACTCAAAAGTGAAACTTGTTTGTGCTCCTAGAGGGGAGACAAGCAAGAAAAGTTTTAATATTTTAACATTTTAACTCAATATTGACATTAAAGGTGACACTGCACACTTAAAACATATTGAGTTGTTTGTTGTTCTGCTGAATGTGTTAATTAATTCACAAAGAGAAAAAACAACAAAGACAAGTTCCTTGTATGTGTTCACGCATGCTTCTAACTCTGACAGAAGGCAAATATGCTGATAGACGAGGCCATCATCCATCATCGGAGGCTGACAGTGATCTCCTTGGAGATTCGTTGAATGTTGTTTTAACAACCTATAGCTACTTAACAGCTGTGTTATTTCAATGTGTGTATCTCACACATAGGATACTGAAGGTCATGGTTCGAGAAAATAAAGTTTGATATTATTGATATATGATTTGTTGAAACTGCAGAAACACAACGTTCACTCGTGGTTGTTCAGTATTGTTACAGAGAGGTGGTTCCAGTATCATAAATTATCTTTGACAAGCACCGACATTGACAGCAGCCATGTTTCATTTATATTTAAATTGTTATCAAATTAACCTGTGACAGCTGATGACAAACCAGCAGCCATTCAACTAGTGATGCTCAGCAACAGGTAAGAACGAGAAACGGCAGCTTTATGTTTACTACACTGCACCACTAATGCGACAATGTGGAGGCTTCACACACAACTTCCACCTGATGTGGTGGGGTGTAATGAAGTAATATTAATTTGTAACTGTACTTAAATACATTTTTATTTGTACTTAACTTAAGTAGTTTTATTTCCAGGTACTTCCAATTTATTCTTGTGCCCAGTCAAAAGAAAGTTCCTGTGACATTCCTGAGATATCTTGACAAATGGACATACAGGAAATGTCTCCTAGTTTTTAAACATGGAAGTCAACGTCACGCGTTTTTTTCACACACACCTGTCATGCCATGGCTCTTCACTCGCCCCATTTTGTACTCTGCCTTCAGTGAGGGCAGGAGGGCAGCTCCGATGGTGATGCCATCCATCATGGCGCTGAACTTAAGGACAATGGGCTTCTTCTCCAGGCCTTCAGGAAGCTGCGGGAATTCATTGGCCTCCACGGGGGTCTGATTGATACTGGATGCTTTGTCCGAGGGCTGTGGGGTGGGGGTGTCTTCTCTGTTCGGAGGCTGACTGTGAGGGAAGAAAAAAAAAAAAAGTTCTTTCAGACAGGAACAGCAGTGACTTCGCATTGATGAAGGAAGCGCAGTGTCATTTTCACTATGTTAACAGTTGGACGAAAAAATGTATCCAAACTGACATTTAGCGATGCCCAGTTTATCCAGGGACATAAATATGAGTCCAGCAGGTGTTTTATAAAGATCAGTTCTACGTGTGAGTGATTAGAAAAGAGCAAATTAGCAGTCTCTTGTTCACCACCACTGAGTGAAGCGTCTCAGTGCATTAATCGTAATCGAGGTAAAAGATTGAAATAATCTTAATATTGATTTGAAGTCATATAACCCAGTCCTAGCATCAAGTATCTCAACTTTTTCATCACATCAATCCAAAACTTTTCACTTGTTAAACTGTGAACTGCAAAACTGTATATAACTGCTTCGATTTAGCTAAGAGTGTTTTATGCAGAGCTTTAGAGATCCTGCCTTCAAATCCAGTAAATATCAAATTATAGAAAGTTGTTTTATATCCTAAGCACATCTCAAACTCTATAAATATATTAACATAATTCAGTATTGCCATGGAAACAGTCCACAGACAGGCTTTGCAGGCAACAGTGGGGGTGCGCTGTCGTAACCTGTCACTAACGTGTGGCGCTACTATCGAATGGCATTAGGGGGTACATGACAGGTATGAATCTGTCAGGCAACGGTTGCCATTTTTTAAATCAAGGATTTTAAATATGGCGTCAAGTGTAAAACATTAATTTGTTTTCATGCCATGATTGACATTAAAATATGTATATAAGAGGCAGACATACATGTTGGAAGGTTGGCGAATGAGGTCAGAGATCTGTTTCGAGAGCTGGTGCGAGCTGCGGACCATCATGCTGTGTAAAGTAGCCGGGTGCTGGGGAATGTTGATCATGATGGCGCCCACTTTGAAGACAGCTGCATTGTTGGTCTTAAGTCCTCGCTGGGCGCTGTACAAGGCCTGGGACTTAGCAATGTTGCATTTGACCACAGTTCTGAAACACAAGAGGAAGCTGGAATGAGCAATAGCACTTACATTTTCTTCCCCCTTCCAGTTGACATAAACATATAGATGAATGTGCAACTGAGGTGAAATTACTGCGAGGATGTCAAACAGTGAAACACCATGCAGATTGAGGGGAGCGGTCAGTTTTCTGGGCACAGGTAGAATGAGAAGTCACGACACTGACACACGGGTTTTGATTGACTGATGCATGAGGACTCTGGATGGTATTGGCATGGTGGTATGATATAGTAACATACAGAAACTCTTGTTTAGCTGTGCTGGTGGGAGATGTTGGGAAATCCTCCAGTCTATGCAAGCAGTTGGAAGAGAAAGCCAAGGAAAGTAAATAAATGAGGTAAAAGAGCATAAAAAAGGTGTGACACAGTTCTGATGGGGTGAGAACACAGTTTCCCACGAGCCAAACACTGAGGAGGAACATGTGGTCAGCTCTGAGGCTTGTGCTCCCTTTTAATTGGTTTTGAATACTTTTAGATAGGTTTTGGAATAGTGCAGTATTTAAAAGGCTAGGCCAGGGCTTTCCAAACGATTCAGCCTCTGATCCTAAAATAAAGGGACCAGAAACTTGCGAACTCCATTTTCGCTGGAGTTGGGAGTAGATCACCAGTGTTTTCAGTGGTACTGCAAATGTTCCTGCTGCAATTGATGCTGATGCCAATCTTTTATAAATCACTTATGGGGGTATGTTGGGACAAAGAAAAATCAGAGTCGTGATAAAAAAAAAAATTTGAATTAAAAAAAACTTGAATTTTTGTAATGATTATGGCTATAATGATAATGATTTGTAATACCATTATGGTTTCTAATTCATCCTTAATTTGACTTAATTTATGGAAATCATCTTGCGACCCCCCCAGGGGATCCCAACCCCTAGTTTGGAAACCACTGGGCTACGTTGAGCTGAGCCATCACACAGGACCACAGTTAAATTTAATGTTGTAATTTAAGTACATCTGGAATGCTGTTCTAAAGTGAAAATGTTGACAATCTGCTGATATTTATCACCATTGCTTTAGTTTTGATCCCGCTATTTCTATTTATCGCCTTCTGCATGCTGGGTTTATTAGAATCAAAGAGGGAAATATGTGAGAGCCACTGCAAACACTCTGACTTATACCAGACTTTTTGGGCAACTCTACACATCAGTTACGACTACAAAGTGCCGAGCTGTCTGCCGTACACAAATTTCAATACACGGGCTCCGTTTGGAGTATTCTGTATGAAAACAGGATTAACTTTCAGTTATATTTTCACAGTGGGAGCATCTGTTAAATAAAATGAGATGAGAAAAACACATCTGTGAAGTTCTAAACTGAATCAAAGTGGTGTGGAGATACATCAAACCCTCTCGATGCATGACTACAGAATCTTGTAACCTGATGGAGGTGGTTATGTTTTACGGAAATTGCTTTGCATTAAAAACAAGAACTGCTGTTTAAATTACCCGGCAGGAAAAAAGTCGTTGAACAACAATGCTTGTTAAAAGTACAGCACCCACGTTTCTCTTTCATTTCAGGTCATTTTCAAACACAGATGTGCACTCGACATGTAAGCATCTATGCTGCTGTGTTCTCATGCCGAGCACAGCAAAGACTTCTATGAAGTTCTATACATTTGCAACCACAGTAAAAACCTGTTATTAAAAGGTAAATAAGAGGTAGTACTAATTAGAGAAACATTAGTACATGCACACAACTACTACTCAATCAACAAAGCATCATCCAGAGACAGGATTAATTCACTGTTGAAATATTCGGTGAGGTTGCAAAGTATAATTAAAACACTTTCTTTTACGAGGAGATATAACAACCTTCATATTTAAAAAAGGCTTTGTTTGTATATTTTTTTGTGAAATCCATTTGTAAACTGGCTGAAGTGAAGAAGAAGAAGGTGTACATACTGGATGTCAGGGGTTATACCCTCCAGGAGGACAATGTTTACCCCCCCTATATGAGCCGACGCACATGTCTCAGTCATTTTCTGGTGCAGGATATCTGTAAAAAAAAAAAGAAAGAAAGAAATGATTACATCAAACAGAACTAATTGTGCAATATTTTGGGAAATCAACCACGAATTAAAACACATTTTATGTATTCAAAATTTAAGAAAAGTTAGACCGAATCTTAGAGAGGAAGTTCCAGGGCTGAAGATGTTATAATTAAAAACTGGAAAGCTCTGATGCTTGACTCGTTTCAGACTTATCTTTTTTCCATAACGAATTTGGGAAATTAAAGGCGGTGCAAAGTAAAAAAAAAAAAAAAAAAAAAGTAAATAGCTAACACTCGCTAACATATTACCTATATTATTATAGAACCATCCTCACCTTTCATCTTCTCCTTCAGAGTAAAACTTCCGTGGATCTTCTTAAGCTCGGCCTCCATGGTCAGCCCACCGATGTCAGCCTCCAGGTGGGTGCGGTTCACCATGCCGATGCCGAACACTATGAGGGTGACGTGCTGGGGCTCGGAGCTCACCAGGCTACGTCGCCGCCCGCCTGCCCCCGGGGGCTTGTTGGGCGTGGTGGGGTCCTGCTGCTCGTTCTCGAAAATGACTTTGCAGAGCGGCTCCAAGGGTCGATGCCCACCGTCTGTAGAAAATACACATGTAGAAGAGCTGATGGGACGTGATACAGATTTACACAAACACACTTTTACCTGTTTCTAAGCCATTTTTCTGTAAAGAAAGACATTATTTGTGGAGAATGAAATAACAATGGCATGTTTGTGATAACAACTCTATAAGGCATCCATTCCCTCACTGAAACAAGGTGTGTTCTGTTGAAGCATTGTCCCAACACTAACGCAGGAATCCGACATATGCGTTGGAAGGCTTCAACGGAAACACTGCTTATTCAGTTTTAATGGTGACATCATGCGTGGCCAAACTGCACTGTAGTTCCATTGCAGTCGAGCTCAACTTTTCAAGCAGCAGCACAGGAACCATCAAATTGCGTTCAAAGAAATACGCAAACTCAGACGCTAGCCAATCAAATCCCATTAATGCAAATACAGATACTGTTCCTGTCGGACATCTAACGTCAAAATGAACTTTGTATGAGATAAATATGAATAAAGATCACCAAAATATGTTAAATGGATATTTAAATGTGAATAATTTAACTGTGAGAAAGGTGTTAAGACCAAAAGCTGTGTACTTCAGGTCAGAAGAGAAGAAAGGTAGTTAGGAAAAAAGCAAAGAAATGAAGTGTCAGAAAACAATGTGGGGTGTAAGGCTTGTACGAAGCAGAGAAAAAAGTACTGCGAGGAAGATGGAAAAAATGGAAATAGCCAAGAAGTGAAGAGAAAAAAAGTGTACAGCAAGGTCTTGGGAAAATAATGTGTGGAAAAAAACATAAAAGTGAAGCAGAGATTTATGTTCAGGCGTATGAAAAGAGGACAAAAATAAAGAATTGACTGACGGCTGATTCCCACCTGACAGGCAGTTCTCAGGGGAGCTTTTCTCCAGGATGCCAGTGGGATCGGAGATGAGGGAGTAGAAGTTCAGCAGCTTATACATGTTCTGCCAACATTCTGCTGATGGCTCGCTCTGCTCTGACACTGTGATGGAGTCAGAGTCATCCATCTGGATTGCCATGTGGTCTGCAACGTCACGGGAGCCCTTCCTCGACACCTGAAAAACGTTATGCAATATTGGGCATTATGAAACATTTATTAATGCTGCAATATTTAACATGGACCTGAAGGCTAAATAAGCAGCTTGGCTGACTTGATGTTATTACCCCTCTGTTTACTGTAACAGTTCATCTATAAGGCTGTCAGCTGTCGTGAAAGTTAGATGTAACTAATGCAGTGCCCTTCCTAAACCTGGGGCCTCATTTATAAAACAGTGACTAGGATTCATACTAAAAGTGTACGTGCGCACAAAATTTAAATCTGATTTGTAAAACCGTGCACACGCACACCTGAACGCAATGTTCACTTTATAAATCACAGTCCACCTGGAAACGTTGGTACTTTGATTTGTCTTAAAAGTCCGCCCTCTACACGCCCACATTTAACCATAAATGGTCAATACAAAGCACCTCATGAATATTAAGTTGTGTTGCTGACCAATGGGTTTCCACGGTGAGTCATAGCATCAAGCGATGAGAAGAGGAAGCGACACTGACATGAGGTGTTTGTTAGTGAGGTGGAGGTGAAGAGCGATTTTATGGGACAGCAGTGATGCGATTAATAAAGAGATACACTGATACACTGCTGCTGCTGATAATACAGTGAGTGACAGTGAGCACAATAGAAAGAACGAGCATGAAAAAAAAAAATCTAATTCAAAGGTCGAGGCAAAAAATAAGCGCTGCACCCTGTCAGAATGTGGGGGAACTTGTTATATCTCCTGGACTTATTTTAATCATCCAAAACTCTAGGATTATTAAATTCAGAGCAGTTGTCATGTCCCTAATCTATAGAATTTAACAGAATTGTTATTATTATATGCTTGTGTTTGTACTGGGATGGTTCGGTTGTGTCGGTCACTCTGTGTGATACTGGACTCAGTTCAGCACACAGATCACAGATCTATAGAATCTATATCAGCTGATCAGTCATCATCATGGGACAAAAAAATCGTTGTGATTTCTGAACCCTCGTTTCCTCCTCATCCTTCCATTCGCGTGCAGCATTACGCACAGTGTCACCGCAGTATTTATGTATTTAGAGCAATTGGACCGATTACCTCGCACATCAGTGGATCCTATCCTCCACTCTGGGATATTATTTGGAAATAGAAGTTTCAAAGTGAATAGATTTTCTGAATTTTTTGTAAGTGATCTCCAGTGCGCTCTGTGCGCCTAATGGCACAGTCTCATTCACTGCAGGGATTTTACACACACACACACACACACACACACACACACACACACACACACACACACACACACACACACACACACACACACACACACACACACACACACACACACACACACACACACACACACACACACACACACACACACACACACACACACAGTGTTAGAAGATATTATTAAAAACTATTAATGACTCGGCTCTGTACCTCAGCGGTTTAATGGAATCTGAACGTAATTTGCTGTAAGTTGTTTTATATATTTTTCAATTGAAGGTTCTTATGGAATATTTTGTCGTGCGAGCCCAAATGAAGCTGTTGGTTTTAATGTTAGTGATGAAGTGGATCAATAATCTGCTTCAGTTCACCACCTCACGTCTGCATCACCATTTTCCCGTCTCCAAAATGTTTGTACGCATGGGTCACATTCTCCCATCGAGTTTGTTTTTATCAATCCCAACGTTTGCGTGAGTATTGGCGTACTCAAGTTTCAGCGTACGCAACGGCTATAAATGAGGCCCCTGGTCTGTTCTGAATGGGCTGTTTTCTTGTCCTGTGTTAAAGCTCTGGATCTACTTCAGAATTATTTCCTCAAACATTTCTACAATATACTGTCACGTTTAATTGTTTGTATGCTGGACATTGTGTGCAGAGCTTTTTATAAACAGTCTATGGTGTAGAGTGATCTTAGAAAACTCTGTTCTCGTCCTACCTGGTTTATCTGGATTTAATAGGAAATGTTTTTCATAAAATGAGACACAATTTGCTTTATTACGGTTCACTTGTGTTGTTTGTATAAAAGTTTGAATGATTTACTGTAATTATTTCATACACTGCATGTTGGCTGTTTCAGAGGTCTGTTAAGCAGCTGATACAATGTTTAGACTCAAGTTTACAATTTTTCAAAACTAAAAGCTTTGTAATTCAGCTGGATATAACGCAATCAAAATTGTGCTTTTACTTTGAAGACAACTTGCAAAACAGGAAGTTATGAATGTTGGGAGATCAGCAGCTGCGACACACAAGAATAATCAAAATGATCTGGTGGGATTGATATAAATGGCCGCAGGTACGTCAGCACACAGAGCTTCCTATAAGAGACGGAGTTTCTATAAGACACCTGTGGAAGGTGATGACAGTCACGAGTCCCTCTGATACATTTTCTACTTTAATAAAAACCTCTTCTCTTCACAAAGTTCATAGCCTTTCAGAGTTGAGAGCAGATGTTCCCCCTGCTGAGGAAAAGTAATATGTCTTATAATAACTACCCAATGACACAAGTCTCTAAAAAGATTCAAGCACATTCTCCAGTATTCTATGTCTCAGTGAATGGAGCCTGAGCTGAAAGACGTTTGTAATCTACAGGCTCCCTCTAGAGTTTATAAGTAGAACAGGAATCCATCTTGTGATTTTTAATCTATATTTAAAGGTCTGGACAAGTGTGACCATGTATTGGACACCTTTTTTTACACCTTTCGAATTAGATGAGAAACTGAAGTCACAGCTGACACACAGAGCTGAGCCTCCTGCTGGAACCCGGTGATCGTTGGAGTCACACACAAATAAATGAAATAAGGCTGTAAAATATTTGACCCACAAAAGCTTCCTACAACTTAACCAGAGTAAAATTGAGTTTCTAATCTTCAGCCCCGCAGACGTCAGAGATTTCACGTCATCATGAAGACGTGACTGACCAAACTTATTTATTTGTTTTTTTCTTTCTCTCTGTGCAACACTGTTGTGTTTATGATTTTATCCAGACACGCAATGTTTTTTCTATTTACTTACATCCTCTTCTCCATGTCTGTTTTTATTTGATCATTCCCATGTTTTATTTGGTTTTTAATGTGCTCAATAAATAAAGATTGACTGAAGTCCTGAAGCAGGGACCAGCTGTTCCATGTCGTAGAATAATAAGATGCCGCTCTAAAGCCAACATCTGTCCCTTGAAATGACCTGCCGTGGTTCCTGAGTCTGACAAATCGACTGACCTTTTCAAATGAGAAAACATAAACATTCGGAATTGATTCCAAGTTTATTTCCAGTTCAGTGTTTGCCAATATCAATATCTGTCAGTATGTATCTTTTAGATTATTTTTCTAACTTATGTACACAGTACAAATGACCAGATGAAATGTCAGATTATTAATGTATCTGTCCATTTTAATGACTTTCTTATCTTGTTTTCTTATTGCTTGTGCCCCACTTTTTCACGTGTGGCTGTTGACATTATGCCCTCAACCAGTTATTTTTGTCTTTTTAAAAGAGATCCCTCAGTAATAGTTCTCTTTCACAACAACACTGGGGAATATAAGCTCCCCTGAACGCCCCTAAGTGAAGCATCTTAGTCACCCAAGTTCTCTGAAATAACCGAAAGTTATCATCACCATTACCTTGGAGGTGCGTCGCTCTGAACGTCCGAGGGAGGTGCGTCCTCTTGGCTCCCTCCTCCCCAGCGTGTCCATGCCAGATGGAGGTCCATTAGGTGGTAAAGCCCCAGAGACCCCTGCTCCTCCTCCACCTGCTCCACCCCCGACTCTCTTGCTCTTCAGGGTTTGGGTTCCGCTGCGGCCCGCCCCGTTCAGGCTGCCCCGGGAGCTGCGGCTGAAGTCCGACGACCTGAAGTGGCGGTAGGGCCGGGCCTTGAAGGTGGGCGTCGGCGAGGCAGAGCCGGCAGTGTAGCGGCTCAGCTTGATGTCTGTCTGCGTGGCCTTGATGTCATCGATCATTGTGCTGAACTGGTGGATGAGGCGCACCAGGGCCATGTCGACGCGCTGGCTGATGGCCTGGCAGGCTGTGGTGAAGTCACAGTGGAATGTGTTATAGTGGCGGCGGTTGAGGTCATGGAAGGAGAGCGGGGCTGCGGTGGGTCCCTGCGGAGCACTGGTCGACTTCTCCATCACCACTGCGTTCAGGCTGAACGTCTCAATCAGCAGTGCTGGCTTGAACTCCAGAGGAGGGACATTCACCAAACCTTGTCTATAGCTAGAGAGAGGCACAGACAAATGCTTAAGTATGCAGTTAACAGACATTTAAAACGTTTGTTTTGTGAATATGCAACACAAAAAACACATCAATCAATTTCGTAAGCACCTTTAAATGTTGTTATACTGGTATATTATGGCTCAGAATTATTTTACCTCTTGGATCTTTTGTTTTTGCGTTCCTTAGAGGTATCAGAGTCGACGATGTCTGCTCTTAGACACTCAAGGTTGCCAGAGAAAGACAGGTGTTCCCCAAAATACATCTTGTAACTAAGAGGAGTGGTGTCTTGAGCCTGGATCCCTGTGTAGCTCAGCAAAGGCTTGAAAACAACCTGAGGGAAGAAAACAGAAAATCAAAGCACGACATGTCTTTATACTCAATAATATAACACAGGCACCAAAAATAGTTTCTTGTACTGTTTAATCTACAATTCAGAAATTGATTGATGATGATGACACAACAATAACTCAGTCTATTTGAAAAGGCCACCATCAAATATTCCTGCTTCCATTTATTCAACAGATAAAGTCTAAAACCACAGATTTACATGTGTAAAAGGCTCCAAGGAATGTGACAATTGATAAATCAATCTTTAATCAGTGAGCTGCAGACATTTTAGCTATTTGGATGATCTCTATTTGGGGAAAGTCCGGACTCAATTGTGATATTATCCAGAGATCATCCAGAGTTTGCCTTTCACATAAGAACACAGCAGGAGATTCTCTGCTCAGTATTCACAACAACCCAAAAAAGATTTAAAGTAAGGGGGGGCGCAAGCAGAGGCAGGATGTAAGGTATAAATTCCACTGCAGATATCACGTGTTTTATTTATGGCTCATCAACACACCGGTGTCAGCTCTCATCACCAAAAGCTTTGTCTGTGTGGTACTGTTTTTTTTGTCCTCGGATATTTTTATTCTCTTTGTATTTTTCAGTTTTGCATACACACAGTGTGTGTGTGTGTGTGTGTGTGTGTGTGTTAGAAACGCCATCAATGTGTCGACTCGCTTATGGTGAATCCTCCAGATAATATCCCCCTGCATTCAATTGAGCGTATTTGGACATTTTCTGGAATTTTTACTATCGGAGAAACTCTAGAACAGGTTATCCGGAGTTCAGTGCATGTCTGAAAGCAGCTAATTATCTGCTCGATGACAGTTTAGACCCAAAATAACAAAGAAATGCAGACAGATGGTACCTGAGCATCGGCCAGTTGAACAGCAGCCGGACACTGGTTGCCCTCCTCGATGTCGGCCATGTCGTCCTGGCTGGTGCTGTGCTGGGAGTGGGTTCCGTCCAGGGTGTTCTGGTCACTTGACAGCACCGTGTTGAAGTCAGACGCAGACGGGATTGTGGGCAGGTTACACGTCCCACCTGAGGGTGGCGATAAAGAGGTTTTGGGATACATGCGCTGTGAGGTCAGACGGATCCTGGGGGCTGGTGTTGCAGACTCTCCATTGAAAAATGTTCTCACCAGCGGCAGTGTGTGCAGAATGAGTGAACACATAAACAGCAGTGAGTGCTGCAGGGTGTAAACACTTCACCACTCAGCTCCTCATAACAATGACGTTAGAGGGAATTAAGCTGAAGGGAACAATCACATTACTGGGAGTGTTAAGAGGAACATTTATGGTCATTTTATGCACAGTTAAGAAATTGAAACAGCCTCATCACTTTCATTTAATTTGTTTGTGTGGAGCTGCTCGGGCTAATTTGCTGTGTTGTCTTTGACTGACACCTGGGTAAGTAGATAATGACTAAACTAATTGTCTCGGCCACATATCCAGTCTTCAAACACACAGTTAACAGTAGCCACACAGGCTGAAGTGCTCTGCTAAGTTGTGAAAATAAGAGATATATCTTGTTCGGTGATCCATGTGGTTGATTCTTTTGAGTGAGGATGAAATAAATGCAGATCGAGGCTGTTTTTAACTCAGAGGACGAGTGGGAGTACAGAGGAACCGAGGGGGGGGGAGCAGCGCTGTGACGGAGGAAAGAAATTTCAGGTCATTAACTCTGCTAACACTCTTTGGTTTTTCAGTGTGTTGAGCAGGAGGGGATGAGTGAGGAAACAACTGTGGCACAGTTACATGGGAGTCAAGACAGTCTAACAGAGTCGAGCTAACTCTAATGACAGCAAACACCATTTATATCCTTCAGTTCATTTTTTATAACCTGTGCAGGCGGCTGTACTAGATGACCGCAAATAACCAATAAGGTGGTCAGATAAAAACAAAGTGATCAAAGCCAAGTGACTCAATAGAGTTGTAGCGGAAGAAAAATCGCAATTTTCTGAATCGAGATTTTGATCATTAGCCGTAATATTTTATCCATCCAAGGAAGATTTAACAGAAGCTACAAGATCGTTAAACAATGTTATATGCTCCTGTAGAAGCTACAAGTTCGTATGATATCAACTGCAATCAATTTGTTTGCGAAACATGCAGTTGCAAAATGTCAAGTAGTACACTACCCACAATCCTCAGGTGTAATAGGTACGTCTCTGATTGGAGAAGCTCGCTGTTACCGTTGAAAGGTTTACCACGACTGTGAAAATCACGTTGGCAACAATCAGATTATTCAGCGTTGCATTGCGTTTACCGCAGAGCAACAAAGATTTCCCAAAGTGGTGAAAATCAAAAGTCAGGTCATGTACGGGAGAGTGGTGGTGACAAGACATCCAGACAACAACGTATTCTGTTGTCTAAATTCACCCCAAATAGATGAAGGCTAAGATCTAATGTTTTCCACCGACAGTAGCTAGAGTGACAGAGCTCTACATGTAGGTGACTAATAAACTAACACAGGAGACAAACTGTTTTGCTCAGCACACTAATAAGTTCACCAGCACCACACTAAGTATCTACCCCTGACCTCCTTCTGGGCGAGATGTTGCCAGTGGTTGATACTGGTAGTGGTGGACAGGAGAATCCAGTGGGTCTAGTAAAACAACATTATATTGACATTTTGAACTAAACACAACAGCTGTTGCAGCCACTGCAAGAATGGAGGTGTTAGTAATTAGTATGTATTTTAATATCATTATTACCAAAAAAAAGCTAAAAAAAACATGAATTTTTCCTGAAGGTTCCAAAGAAATTAATTTATCTTAACTCTGACAAAAATGTTTTTATAACTCATTATCCTTTAAGACCGCCCTCCACACCCCTGGGTGCTCCCTGTCTGACCTGTCTGAAGGCTGTTGTGCTGGGAGCGGTTGACTGGAGACTCCTGGTTTCCAGCTCCGGTCCTGTTGCCCACAGCGTTGGACATCCAGTTGTAAAAACTGACGGGGGAGGGCTCCGACAGCAGCGGGTGCTCCGTCAGCACGTCTGTCCCTAGGCTGTTTCCTGAGGCCAAGGGGAAAGAGATTGAGAGTGAATTTCATCATGATGCCGATCTGACATCACAGATGATTATTTTCAATTTGCATCACGGACACACGTTTGGTTAAAGTGATTAATATTGTCGATTACAAAGGTTGTGACAAGGACAGGGTTTGTATTGGTTTCCAGCTCTAACATCAAACACACACACATTAATCTCCTGGTTTTACTTTGAATACAGATACAAACATTTTTTGTAGATATTAATAGTTTTTTCTTTTCACTTTACTTTTTGTTTCCCTCTATTTTTCTCCCGCTCCTTTGTGTTTGGCAAAACAGTCAGTGTTGCATTAAAACCTTAAATGTAGTATTCCAGATATGATTAAGTCAGGTGATATCAGCAGGGGTTGCTAAATGTTAGCGCAACAAAGTAAATAGCTCATGGCAAACTGACTCTGCATATTTGTTCACAGTGGGCATGGGCCCGAGGACGGCCCAAGCTGTGAGTCTATTTTGGTTTGCCATTATTCACAGCACTGATCGGTAGAGGTCAGCGTTGCAGCGGAAATGGAAAGTCGACGGTTACGTGTTGTAGTGAGAATCTAGTTCACACCTGTAATCACCGGCTGCCAGAGCCTTCCGCACACTAAACAACAGAGGTTCAGGTGTGAGTACCTGTGCGAGTGAGGGAGCTGCTCTTGGTGGCAGCGGCGGCAGACGGCTCGTTCCTCTGGGGCGTGCCCTCCAGCAGGTTGTGCAGGCTGCGAAAGCTGCCCGTCAGGTTGCTCAGGAGACTCTCCTTCCTGGGGCTGTCCTTGGCTGGCAGCCCTGCGCGGCTTACATGAGCGGGTGAGTCAGCTGCTGTGTCACCGCTGGTGTAGCTCAGCGACTGGTATGGATGGGAGCCCTGGGTATGACAAATGTACAGATTACTGAGAGGAGGCCATGTTCCCCGTGTATCACCTCTCACGAGCGGCCAGTGCCTTTTTCCCCCCATTTTTAATAAAACCAGTGGGATGCATTGTGTCTGGCACCGTTATGTAAATAGTCCAAAGTTGAGGCGATCCTTTTTCTGACAAAAGAGCTAAATAGCCTCAACAGATCGTAAAAATGGTATAAACACATCCGAATTTAATCCGGCAGAGAGAAGAAAATTGTCATCTTTGCATTCAGCTCTTATTCCTCCTGGCATTCCAGCAGTGAGATCATCTTCACACCACAGTCATTTTCTTAATGAATCCTAAATAAAACATTCACTTCAGGGTTTCTTTTATTTTAAAAGGCAGCAACTAATGGGTATTTCCATCACACAGTGCCTTTCCTTTTGGATACATCTGCAGATTAGTTTTCTTTATTTAAACACATACTTTCTTAAAAAGGAGAGAATGACAAACACTTAAAAAAAAGCAAAACATTTTTCAAATCTGAGGTAAATCAATTATGTATTATACCTCCTCACTGTGCTTACACAATGCATAAGCATGATATCGATATATTATTGACTTTTGTTATATTGCTATTGATAAAAATGATATTCAAGAATTATTGACGTTGTTTTATTGCCCAGCCCCAGCATGCTCGTGTATTAATTACATTTATTAGATGACAGAACAAAACTGAGAAGCACAGTTAAACTGATTCACAAAGTGGTACCTTAATCCTGAGTGCAGACTCGCTGTGTGTGTGGGACTTGGACAGTTTCCTCATGATCTCCACTCCACTGACAGGACCAGAGTTGGCTTCTTTAGGTGGGGGGCGACTGCATGCTCCCTCCAGCAGCATGGTGTGTTCACTCACTGTGGCTTCACAATAATTAAATAAAATAAAACTCCAGGCAGACGAATCTGACAGCAAATACTGAAGCATTACCTTTGCCAAGGAGGTTATGTTTTCATAAAAACGAATGGAAAGATTAACACAAAACCACAGAATCTTCTTCAAGTGGGTTTATCAGTCCTTCTGTGGTAATAACATAATATTATAACATGATATAGAAAGCCGTAAGTTCCCACCTGCGTCAAACTCAAATTCAGCTCCGTCAGCGCTGGTGTCACTCTGCAGCGCAGCTCCGTTGTCGAGGCCCATGATGGTCTCCACCAGGTTCTGCTGAGGCTCCTTGGGTTTGGGGAGTTGATTGGGCCTCATCAGACCTATAGCTTTGAAGCCCTGAGTTACCACGATGAATTTCATCCATTGTCGAGCCAAAGCTACCAAACCTTTCTTTAGAGTGACAAGAGCTGGGACTCCATCATTCTGTGGTGAGAGGAGTAGAGGAGAGATCTGGATCACTGCTACTGTTTCCAACTGGTAAAGGATTAATCAAATTTGTGAAGGGCAGCCAAGACCACTTCAGAGCACTTACGATAACTGGCAGCGGTTTCTTTTTTTTTTGTGCACTTGGGTCCAAGTGAGACCATATAACTTCATTTTATGAGTGATCTAACTATACATGGCCAAATTTAAGAGCTTTGTTGCACTGACACTATGATAAAGTGTGATATTCAGAAGCTTTGCACAAACCATGGTCGCCTCCTCAATGACAGAGTAGTCAGCCTGTTGCAGGTAGCGGTGCAGGATATTACAAAGCATACAGGAGGGATTCTCATGCAGGTAGCGAGCTCGTTTGGTCACGCGGTTGTACTTGCTCCGGATCGGGATGTGGATGCTCTTTTTCTGTTGGGGGACGTATACAAGACACAAACAACTAGGACATTACAGAGAGTTCTGAACTTATTAACTTATTAGAAAGCTTTTTTTAAATGAAGTTACTTCATTATTTAAGCCAAAGGACACTGGATATTCTTCACATGTGGTCATGGGCGACATGTTAACATATACAATAGTATCCCAGTTATTATGCTGTTTTGAATAAATATATATATATATATATAAAATCCTGGTTCCTGACCACTGCCTTCGCAGGCGTTTTTCAGTGAACTATCCCTTTAATATTTGGCATTGCCTCGTCTCCCACTGCTGCCAATAAGGTGGATCAAGCTAATCCCTGACATGATGCTGAGCTCACAATAAGCCAAAGCGGTGTCGTTAGCCACCATACAGGTATAAAAATTGCCAGTACACAGTGCTGTTGTAACCATGGTAACGTAAAACAACACAGGCACCTGCACAAACGGTACACAGTTATATGTAACCTGGATACATAAATTGATCATGTCCACGGGAATATGAATAACCAGATTTCACAATGTTCCATGTAAACACCAAATATCAAATAGGTCATAACCAGGATTCTAGTGCGCATGTAAAGGCAGTCATAGAGTAGTTCTCTGTGTCTACAGATTGCTGACCTCAAGAGCTTCGGTCATGATGCAGCCCATAACAGCACACACGCGCAGTGTGCCCTCCATGTCCAGCTTCCGTAGAGAAGATTTGAGCTGGTCAATGGGAACCAACCAGGCCCCGATCGCAGGCGTGGCTGTGCTGAGCAGATTTAACTGCCTGTAAACACAAGAGTCAGAGGATCTTTAATCACCTTATAATCTTATAACTGTCCATTTATATTCTGAAACACATTTGCCTTCTTTTTCTCATGTTTTAGATACAATGCTTGGATGTATATGAAAGATTTTCTTTCTCTCACAGTGGTGAAGATAAGATTTTAACCCCTCGTTCTCAGCTCCAGGTACAGTACATGGCGAACTTGGTTAATTGAGTTGAGTTTTAATAAAACTGAGATGCACAGTACAAATCTCAGAATGTACCTGCTGGTGGGCGCTTACAGTTTGACGACCTGTGAAGCTGACACGTCTGACAACCGTTGCCAGGGGCACACAAGAGCGAAGGTTTTTCATAAAAACCTCCTCCAACTGATAATATTGTACTTATGATCCTATACTGCTGCACCAACAGTGACGCTAAAAGGAAACTGCTATTGAGCTTACTGTACATCAGCCAGAAGACATCTTGTTGATGACAGAATGAGGTTTCCTATCCGTGTAGGTTAAACACAAATCACTGATATTCTGTAATGATGTGAAGGACTTAATGTGAGACGGTGCATATACGTCAGTGCAGTCGTACCTGGATATGGCCTGTGAAGGTGAATGCACATTAGTGGGCGCAGCGAAACTGAACCAGATTTCTCTGATGGTCAGCTTCATGCTGCTGGAGTCAGGTGGTGGCGGCATGAGGGGGAGGTCTTTCTTCAGGTCGTCCGACTCGACTCCTTCGTCCTGCAGAGCAGAAGAAAACTGGATCATGACTTAGTTTTTAAAATGGGTCTAGTTACGGCTTAAGTAAAAAATACGGGGCTAAGACACACGTAGCCCACCTCACACACAAATACGACCAACCGCTTGCTAAAACTAAGTCGTCGTAAGTAGCTATGAGCTACGACTCCAGAAGCAGCACACACACTTTTCGACAGAAACGTAATATTAAGAAGAGGCTCCCGAGTTTACTGACGGCCAAGACCACGGCTGTCCAAAGCTTGAACCGCCGGCACAGGCTGCTGTCTCAGCCCTCAGCCAGCGGTTGAAATTGTGTGTGTGTGTGTGTGTGAGAGAGACAACTGAGGTTTAGTTTCTGCATAGATTTGAAAATGAGCACAGCTTTCCAGATTTCCACTCACGAGCGGTCGCTAGTGGCGTAGAGACATCTCAATCAGCTGACTCTATGTAACATAACATGTTGAAGCCATAAATAAAAATAAAAAACATTTGGGATTAATGTTGTATGAAAACCAGCACTGATGTGTTTTTTCAAAGAACAGCCATATAATTTTGTTTACAGCTCAAAAAACACATTTAAGTGTGCGGTATCACTTAAATGTCTTTCTTCTCTCTATGAAGCAGTCTATTAATTTAGTGTGGATGGAAGAAAATCGGATGAATATTAATGATTTATGGCCGAGACTCAGCCTTTTGTTTCTAATTTGATTCTACACACAAATCCACCTGCACTTTATGTGACATTTAGGAGCTTGTTAGCTTACCTTGGATTCATTTTAATGCAGTAAGCTAATGGGAGCAAATACTGGCTATAAATTTTGTTCTCCCATTAGGGAAATGCTGAGACAAAGGACAACTTTGTCATGACTGCCATCACTGTCAGAAAGATATACATAGGGTGACCTTATGAAAAACTGATAAAAGAAGAACATTTTCACTGGGTTATAGCAATCAAACACCCTGGTTAAATATGGACATTCATTGAGTTGGAGCACATGAAAAACAGCAGAGTTTCAGTTCTGGATGAAAATGAAGTAAAACTGAAAAACTGATGTGTTTTGTGAAAAAAGTCTTAGGGAAATATTCCTTTTTTGAATCCCTTCCCAGAATGAGCATTTTCACTAAATCTTACTTGGTCGTCTGAGTCTGAGTTTTCATTGACATCAGAAGCGGGGCTCATAGGATCATGTGCCAGGTTGTCATCAGAGACGTCAGTGCTGTAACCACTTCCGGTTTGAGATCCCGTCGACCCATTGGACTTGGATATTCCAGTCTTCCCTCCAGTGTCCGATTGTCCCATCACACCAAAGGCATTGTAAAGAATGGCTCCTGACTGGCGGCCCCCTGCAAAATGAAGTGTTATAAATTCAATTTCCCATCTTTCTTGATAAGAGTCATCTTTAAATCTTTCAGGACAACAAGCAGCAATGACTGCGGCTCAAAGTGTTAAGCATGTTTCACCTTTGACCGTGAGGTTCTCGATGCCACATTCAAACATGATCCAGCCCCATTTCTCAGGAGATGTTGTGGAACGGCCCAGATCGCCTGAGATGCCCTGTGCATCCGTCTCATCTACCAGGGAAAACTCCTCCATCTCCTCCAGGCCAAACAGCACTTTGGACTTCTCAAAGGGGATGGCTGTGATGGCACAAGTGCCGATGTCTAAGGAAGGAAAATGAATTTATAGAATGTACATTTCCCAAATGTCACAACAAATGTACACAAATCAAAAAAGGTCTTAATGGTCTTTAAGGTCTTAGGTCAAATACGGGCACATTGTTTATGGGAAAGTTTATGAATACAACAAAAAGGTCATGTGAAAGACCAGTTGCACAAAGGGCTCAAACAGGGACAAAAGGGAGGTTTTATCTGAACCAACCTGTCAAGGTTGAGTCAAGGCCCCGCAGCTGACTGTGGATACGGTGGACGTTAAGCCTGGCAGCGATCTCTTTGCCTTTCTCGATGCCAGCGTTGGAGCGCAGCGAGCCAGAGGACTGAGGCTGCATCTTCGTGGCCGAGGCGTATTTCTCCAGCATGACAGAGGGCCGGCCGTGTTCGGTCGTGTTGGGAGTCTCTTCTACGATTCCCCTGAAAGAAGCAGAAAGAAAATGTGTGATTGTTTCTCAGCTTGACAGCAACAGACACAAGTTTTTTTTATTTTTTTTTTTTTATTTTAAATTGTGCAGAAATCTTACACCCCTACTGGATCTGAAATCAATAGATGAATAGGAGCATATGACAACCAAACAGCTACAACTGAATCTCCCTGCAGGCAGTTTAAAGCATTAATAAATCGCAATTTACAGCAAGTCTAATCTCTCTGTGGACATGACCCAAAAAGCTTAGTCAGTGTAAACACACATACACAAACAAAACAGACATACAATGACATGAGGAGTAGTGTAGGCATTACCTGTTCATCCTGAACTGGGTGGCGATCCTGTCGAAGCACAGTGCCACAAGTGACACATGGGTGACACTCTTACTGGAGCAGGACGGTGACCCCTCCTCTACAGAGGCCTGCAGGAGGCAGAGGTTCACCTGCAAGGAAACACAGCAAAACAAACAGACAACTGAACCAAGCTGAACTAAACACCACTGTGCTGAGTTGTATTCTTCTTTAAAATATGTTTTGGTCTACAGCATATGAAGAATTACAAGTAGTGTTGTCAAAATAGCAAAACGTTGACTTTGATGGGATACCTGCTGGAATATCTCAATACTGAAACAGTACTGCGAGCATGTTCTCATTTATTGATATTTTACATATCTTTGATAATAATATATATTTTTATGTAGCACCCAAGACAAAGTTATAAAGTGCTTCATACAAAAAAATAAAAAATAAAAAACACACACACCATTTGATTAAATAGAAAACTAGAACATGTGCTCAGTGGAGCACAGACTTTTAAGCTTTTTCACTATGAAATACCAGATTTACAGTAAATGTCATTTATTTTATGTTTATTATTTTAATATGTCTTAAATTGTGGTAATGTTCTCTTAAATGTTTGTTTTTGACAGTGAATTGGAACATTTATAACATTAATCGTTGGGTTGATGTCAATCAACGTTAGATCAAGGTCGTAGTGTTATTAAGCTTTTATACCAGAAGTCCACTACACTTGAGCCAATGTGAGTGCTTTGATGGTTGACTCTACATTTAATGCTACTTAGCAGTGTTTTAATGAGACTCAGCACACCTCCATGGTGGAGGTCTGAATTTTACTGAACACATTTTATAGTAATAACAACATTAAACGCCATGATTACCATAATCAGTACAGATTAAGTATGAATTGATAAATTCTTTTTGGTTTTATTGATTTGCAAACTCCTGAATGCCTGAATTATAACAGCTTGCAGATATATTTTAGTTAACTTTACCATTTTGAACATTATGTTTGCATATAGAGATGTTTGCCACACTTTTGAGCTAGCTAAAAAGATGAAGCCAAATTCATGGACATCTGATGAGAGCACATCACTGCACATCACACATGCATTGACTCGCCATCACACATAGACAAAACTCATAGGCCGGTTGACCTGCGGAGGAAGTCCAGCGAATTGGGTCTGGACTATCTCCCGAGTTTTAATTTTGCACATGCACAATGCAGCGGGAGATTCTCCGTTCAGACGCGATCACAACAGCAACAAAATCTCCGCAGGATTCAGGTGAGTGGGGGTGCAGCTGGTAGATGCTGGACGTAATGTATTAATTCTACTGCAGGGATCATGTGTTTTTGTTTACTGCACACCGACACCGGCGTCGGCTCTTATCACCACGACATCTATATTTTTTTCATATTTACGTCTGTCAAATTAGAAACGTCATTAGCCCCACCCACTTGCTTGCGGTGAATCCTGCAGAGGATCTCCTGCTGTGCGCTCACATCGGCGCTTCCAGACTTTCTGTAGACTTTATACTCTGGGCCAGACGGAGAAAGTAAAAAAACTCCGGAAACTATCACTTGGACATTTGTGTTCACACATACACGTCCTCCAGAGAAAATCTGAAGGTTCTGTCTTAAAGTGCATGTTTTCAAGCAGCTATAGTAAATAAGGCTCTTATTAAAACACTTTCATTCCTTTAGTGCTGATACTAGATAAATGGGGTATTGTACAATTTTTAATATTGTGATACATTTCTGGTATCGGTGAGCTGTGCAAATTAGATTAATTTATGTATCAAATCAAATATCTAGTAAAAGCAGATTTTAATGCTCACACAGTGGAACAGAAAAAGAAAATTATTATATTTAACTGTGGCATCATTAATAACAAACATTAATTCAGATTTTTTTTAAATGACTTTGAAGAATAAAAAAAAATATGGCTTTATAAGACAACCCTACACACTGCAGTGAGCGTGAATTAACCATCAGAATGTAAAGTGATGTACAGCTACGCTCATGCTGCTCTTGAAAGTCTCTCGGTCAGAGTTGGCCTCTCATTATTCAGGGTCATGGCTCTCACCTTGGGGATGGAAACGTTGGCTTGAAGGCCCTTGATTTTCACATTATCTGGTTTGACGGACAAGTCAGTCTGCCCGTTGGGGATGTTGATGGAGCCAGGGGTCGTGCCCTCTGTCTTGGACACCTTGTGCTCCTGCTTGCCTGTTTGGCTCTGAGTGGGTACAGATCCAAAACAGTGAGACATCAGTAAATGCGCAGAAAAGTGTGTGTTTATGAAACCAGTCAAATCTCACATCTAAAAACACTTATTTCACACCATAGAAAACACAGAGGGAAATGTTTTTCAGTTTTTCATGTCTGATTTGGATTAAATCATTTTACTCACAGACTCAGTGACTGTGGACTTGCTGATCTGATAGGCTTCATTGAGGACCTTCCCGTGCAGGTCGTCCAGAATTGTTGCAGGATGTCGAATACTGGCAAAGTGAACCATGGACTCAATGTACCTGAAACACAGAAATGACACAGACACAGTTTCGAGGCATTAGAAATCTTTTGTTTTACCTAGCTGATGATTTAACACTTCTGTAAAAACGCAAAGATGAAAACTGTAAGAGCATTGTCATAAATTACTTCCATATTTAAGTATAATCACATTTACTTTAGCTGCTTTCACAGATGTCCAGACGTTTTCCTGAAATTTTCTAGAGGGGCTGTATCTATGAACCCAAAGAGTCAGTTGCTGCAGACAAACTTTTCCTGCCAGACCCCCGTGGAATGTGATAAAATACAGCAGTATGTGAATACAGCAGGAAAATTTCAAGGAAATTCACAGCGAGCATGTGTTTGTGTCGTATTGTTTCCAATATTAATATCTCATTTTGATAATAGAGGTGTTGTACACGTATGAGACAACGAAAAAATGTATACCACCTGTCCTGCCTCCTGCGTGCTCTACCCAGGCACCACCCCTCACCTGAATTTCCTTTAGATTTTCCTGAACACGTCTCACTCAAACAATCTCCTGCTGCATTCTTCATATGTAAAAGGCAGACTCCGAAAAACACCCAATGTTCCAGATCTCATTTTTGAAAACAGCTTATGTAACCACTTGAATTCTTGCCAGTCTTTAACCTCCTACCTACAGTTTAACCATCAACCAGGAGCTCCATGTACATACTTTGTTGCATTGTTAACCCAGAAGTGTTGGACTTTGGAAAACTAAAGATTCACACTGGTAGACAACCAAGAACGAGATCAGACTCTGAAGCACCGTCAGCAGAATTTTAGAGCCAAGCTGCAGTGTGCATGGGGATTAAAAAGACTTAAGGTCAAAAAGCAGCATCAGACTAAAAATAACTTACTATGTGAGAAAGACTGGGGAAGACAGATTCATATTTATTAATAAGGATTTTCAAACTGAGATTAAACATTTTGTTTTTGGAAAAGTGGTGTAAGGAAGCACAGAGGTGAAACAGAAAGGTTGTGGAAAAAAGACAATTAATATTTTATGAGAGCTGAAAGAACACACAGAAAAAACACTATGGAGGCCTGGTAGCTACCTGTCCAGGGATTCAGCCACAAGGGGCGTGAGAACCACATTGACCGCCCCCTTCACCTCCACAATGGCAGTGGTCCTGGTCTGAGCTAAAGGCTGCTCCAGAGTCCAGTCGTCTGTTGTTGTGTCCTCGTCTGTGTTCTCCATGGCTCTCTTATCCAGGGGGGTGTATGGTGTACTGTGGACGAGCAAAGACAACATTTCTGATTCTGCAGCAAATTTAAAGGATCAGTCACAGCTGCTGGAAAGAAGCCATTCATCATTCAGATGCACCTTTAAGTGGTTTTATGTTAATTTAAAAAAAAGGTAATTCTTAAATACCTGTTATTCTCTCCCATGAGCTGAATTCCTCTGTCCAGTAGAGAACTGGCTGACAGGCCCTGCTTTATTACCTGACATGCAGAAAAAATACAATGTATTTAAGATGAAGATGCTTTTAACAGCTATTACCAACATACAATTCTAAAGTTTATAAAAAATGTTTACATGAAATACCAACTACTTTCAATCATTAGTCAAAGACCTTAAAACTGGGTACGGAAAGCTGGTCAAAGGAGGCGGAGCTCTCTTCACTGGTGGGCGTGTCCAGGTCTAAGGGGCGGTGAAGAGAAGACTTGGAGGTCCTTTTATTGGTGGGTTGCTTGACCGACCAATTTGTGACCTGGCAGAGCCGGGGGAAAAAAAGATAAAATAAAGTCAATGCAGTTTACTGGTTATATGTGTATTTAATCTTACTGGGCTGATATAATTGGATGTAATTTTTCAGTGCACACTCCTCTTTGAGCTGAGCAATCACTTCTTGGTAGGACACAGCAGCCACTCTCTCCATAAACTGATAATTATCTCTTTAGAATCCGAAGAGCAGTGACAAATTTCAACTGTCACTCGGTGCAGTGGATGTTGAGAATCAAACAACCAATCAAACACAGATAAAAGTTATTAGATGACGGAAGCTGTGAGAGGAACGCTGCAAAGTGATGGATTCTCTGATCCAAAAAACAAATGTTCATTAAAGATGAGATATGGACCAGAAGTCGAACAATTTACCTGGTAGTGGGCCAAGTAGTTCTGGTAGCACGCCATGACGTGTGGCTGTCGGGTGACTAGACCGGGTTCAGACGTCTTCTCCGCCTCCACCGAGCTCTCCTCCTCCATGGCCAGGGCTGAGACAAAAGAGGCCTGCGACATGTGGCTGGGCAGGGGTTGGGGCGGGAGCGGCGGCAGCATTGGGGGCATCGGCAGCGGACGTGGCTCAGTGATCAACTCTCCATTGAGAACATATGTGAGGGGACCCTCAACGCTGTGGTAGATGGAGCTCCGGCTGGGGGAGGTCAGAACACTTATCAGTTAAGTATGTCAAAATACTGTTGAATAATGTTGTTATACATTCCCACCTTGGCACAACAAATCAGAGATGATTTAATAATAGTATTTCTTTCCGCAGCATTACAGCCAATATTAAATTCTGACACCTCTTCTGTGTTTAAGCTCATTGTTGCACGAGCTTGTGGGAGCAGAAACTTTTCATAAGGCTGAATGGATTCTTTGTGTTTATGCGGAGACCGTACCAATCAAAAGGCGTGCTGAAATCAACGCGAGAACATTTAGGGGTAATATTAAAAATGACAAGGTAGTTGCATAACAACACTGAAATCCAATTTGGGAAACACACCAGCAGTAAGTGGCTGCCCAAGGATCAAACATCTAATTTGCTGCAGCCCTTCTGCATCACACTCATGATCAAATTAAAGCAATAAATGAAAACTGCAGCGTGTATCACTTGGGGCAAGTTGCTTTACGCGATAAAAATGTAAAACTTGTTGGGTATTAAACATAAAAATCTCATGACACCGTTAATGTATTCATGTATAATGTGTCATCAAGACATTTTTACAGTCAATGCAAACTTATTAGCCTGAGTCATCAAAAGTTATTTGACCCATGTGTTTACTGCTTTTCATTCCAACCTGCAATGGTTTCTAAACACAAACACCAATGCGTGAGGTTTCTGTAATATTTGCTTATGAACCCAGTTATCATGAAACATTGAGAAAAGATAAGGACAAAATAGAACAGTATTTGTTTTTGTAAAATCTTTTGCATGAAACTATTAAAGATAGCTCGACATTTCACAGCAGAAGCCCTAAATTTGAACTGAAAAAATAAAAAAAGGAAAATGTGTGCACTCATCACAATCTTAAAATGTAAATCATGCAGGGCCCTTCAGACTGTCCCTTTAACATTATTCATAAAGGGTAACGCTTAAAGCAACCTGGCATTAAATCATCTGCTGTTAAACAGACAAAGTAGGAAACTCTCTGATGTTACTGTGAACTATGTCACCTTATCTTCATATTTAACTTGTACTTGCAAGGTTAGGTGTAACAGTTTCACTGTATATACCATGGTAAGAAAATCGATGGTTATCATACCATGTACATGTGTTTATTATGGCATTGAAGAAAAAAAAATGCTAAAGAAAAACTGTAGCTGATCAATCACATTTCAGGCACGGACAGTGTTCCCCTGGCCCCGCCCCTGGATTCCACCCTTTAAATTATCTGAGAATCATTAGTAGATTTGTCCACAATCAAAATAATCATCGGTTCTAGTATAATACACAATAGTTGGAAACAAAGAGCTGGAGGAGAAATTTAACCTATAATAAAGTGTTTGTAAAACCAATAATATATTTTAGGGTTAATGTAGTATTTGTCCACAGCTCTACATTGTGACATTTTCTGAGACAGACTATTCAACAAGTCGCATCTAGAATAGTTGAAACTAACTTTTTTGAGCTCTACTGGCAAAATATTCATCGCTCATTTAACTTCATGTTATCGTATCAGCTGACCTGTAGTTCTCCATGTGATACGGGGGCTGCTGTGGCTGCTGCATCTGCTGCCTCCTCTTCTTCTTGCGGCCTGGGTACGTCCCTGGACCCTCATCAGCGCTGCTGATTGGCTCGAAGTCCTCAGCGGCAGAGAAGTAGGCCTCGCTGTCGGCTACGGACATGCTAGAGTCAGCAGAGCGGTACTGATGGAAAGTGTTGGAGTCTGCTGAGGGCGTGAAGGGAAAGGAGCCGTAGCTTCTGCGCTGCCGGGGTGAATCCAGGACGTTCTCGTCGCTGCGTGAAACCTCACTGCTGAACTGGACGCCTCCAGACAGCACTGGAGGGGGCTTGTCGGTGAAGACGGCAGCTGAGAGGCTCTTGGTGCTGCCCAGCCGACTGGAGTGTACAGAGGACTGACGCTTGAGAGGAGAGCAGAGGGGAGAGCGAATGGAGGAGCGATCGTGGGAGCTGTTGGGGGAGACTGGTGAGGCTTCTGGTACTTCCCCTAGGGTGCTGCAATATAACAGGAGAAAGAATAACATTTAGAAAAAGATAACTGAAATTGAAAAATCAATGATTATAATTGATGCCATATAGTGGCTCCAATATTCTCTCCCCACTAACAATTTTATGTTAAAATACATTACATCACAGGAAAAAAAACTATGAGTAATTCTATGTTACTCACTCAGCAGGGCTTTTGCCGTTCATGGGCAACATGCGCTCCTCTGTGCTCGGTGAGGGTGTGTCCCTCTCCCCGGCCAGCAGGGGCAACGCAGCACTGGATGAACTATTTTCTTCAGATGAGGAGGCGGAGCTGTGGCAGCGTTGAGGTACCTGAAGACTGAGGTGCTGCTGACCACGCCTCTCAGGCAGCTCAGGAGGCAGGCATGGCGAGTGTGTGTCCGTTTTCAGTCCAACAACTCTCCCTGAGAAAACACGGAGAGAGCACTCTTTAGATAATATCAGATGTTACATTTGATCTGGACACATTTAGAGAGTAAGTGAAAAATAAAAAGATCAATAATAAGTACGTGTAATAATGCACTTATTTCAAACATTCTCATGTAATAAACCCCCAGATAGAAAAGAATACATTTTTAAATTTTAAATCTTGTTTTAATATCAAACTAAACCATTGTGGATCTTAAGTAATCATCGTTTTCCACAAGAAACCCCTACAGAAACTCCAGGAGGAGAACCATTACTCTCAAGGAAATCAGGAGCTGTAGAAGAAATCACAGCGAATCCATACCGTCCACTTTGGGTGTTTCCTTTGTAATGATCCACTCCCCAGGCTGTAGCAAGGACTGGCCATAACACATGTCTGACTCAGAGCTGGAGGAGTAGAAGGCAGAGGAGGACGACGGCGTCAGCTCCTCCAGCCTGAAGAAGTCCAGGCCCATGTTGGTGCCTCCGAAGAACCTGCAGCCTCCGAGGCAGCCGCAGCGGTTCCTACTGCGCTTGTTGCGGATGCCGGCCTCTTCTGGCCACAGGAACCAGAGTCTGAGGAGACGAGGGGAGGGGAAAAAAAGGAAGAAAGAGACCAAAGAATAAAATAGGGCTGCAACAATGAATTGATTAAGCTATCGGTTATTCACTACTTAATTTATTGCCAATTATTTGAAAATCAAATATTCAGTTTGAGTGGTATTTTAACAGCATCGTCAAAATGTAAATATTTTCTGGTTTCTTTGCACCTAATGACAGTAAAGTGAATATCTTTGGTTTGAGGACATAAGAATCCAATTGAGGATCTTGGGGTTTGGGAAACAGATCGGCAGATGTAGTGGAGCCTCTGTGAGGGACTGGATCTTTGTACATGTAGTCTCTCTGAAAGTTTAAACATCTTACTATATTTTATCTGTCAAATGACTGGTATGTCTGTGTTAGTCTCCCTGTCTTGGTTAACATCTAATAATTAAATCATTTCCTCATTCAGTTAATATGTCTGTGGAGATTCTCAGTCATCCAGGCCCTGGGATATCCAAGTGCTAAAAAACTGGTCAACTGGACTTAAAGGGATAATTCACAGAAACATTTTAATTCACTCATTATCTACTCACCACTATGCCGATGGAGGGGTGGGTGAAGTGTTTGAGTCGACAAAACACTTTTGGAGTCTCAGGGGTAAACAGTGTTGCAGCCAGATTTCAATACAATTGAAGTTAATGAGACCCTTTCTTCAGCCATAAAAAAACAACGGAAAACTGCATCATTTACACCATGTTTTAAGCCTAAATGACTGAGGTGCTGCTGACCGGAAACCGCACACAAGCTCTGGCCCTAGGGCACGTGCGGGATGCGCGCTAGCATCGCAACGTCCGCTACAAGACTTTTAGGCTTAAAACACTGTGTAAATGACCTAGCTTCGAGTCGAATATGAATGTCGGAGCTTGCGGACACTTGGATGACACCACACGAGCAGTATGGAGGCATGTTATGTATTTTTCTATTGTTTTATTATGTCTGAAGAAGGTGTCAACTTGGCTGCAGTGTTTTCTGGACTCAAACACTTCACCCACCCCTCCGTCGAGTAGATAATGAGTGAATTTTCTTTCTATGGTGAACTATCCCTTGTCATGTCCAACTACAAGCTAGAAAAGAACATCTATACTGATAATGGCCCCCTGTAGACCTTTTATCATGTTAAATTCATTATCCAGAAGGAGGCAGATATCCAAGCTTATTATAACATATCATGAGCTGTATATGACAGAGAAAAAATGTTGACTTATAATTATGATGTGAACATCAGAATGACAATTGGTGACTCATTCTACAGAGGTCCACTGTAAAAAATAAAAAGATGAAATAAAGATGAACAAAAGTGACTGATGAGCTAAACAATACCACAATGCTGCAAAGTTGCTCTGGGGTAGTTCACATCATGTGAGATGAGGTAAAGCAAAAAACAGATGATGGTGTGAGCTTTCTACCTTTTGGAATGAGCATCGTGTAGTTCCAGAAAATGCCTCTGGACTTCACATTTGGCTGGGTGGTCAGCGGCCAAGGCAATGTCTGCCGTGATGAGGTTCAGGTTGACTGAACCTGCCTCCAGCCAGACAGAGCGTCGCAGCAAAGGGGGCTGACCGAGACCTAGTGGCTGACCCGGACCTTGACCCTGTCCGGCCAGCTGCAGCCTGGTCGCCTCACTGTGCGGCTGCTGCTCGATGTACTGCCGGATGTTGACGTCCTGCACCACAGCACTGATGCCCTCTCCCACTGCCTGGTTGTGCAGGTTGCAGTTGGCCACGCGAATAATACCCGTCTAGGGAGGAGGAGAGAAAGGAAAATTGAAAGATCTGAACAGGTGCCAAAAATTAAACACATATTTTTGAATGGACATTAGGTTAAACAATATATTAACTTTAAAATACAAAACTGGTGGGTCACAATTACTTTGACACTGGCAGCACAGCCGTGTTCCACAATGAAGAGATCCACTCCGTCCACAGCCAGTCGCGTCATGGTGTACTTGAGCTCCTCTGATGTGCGACAGTGACCTGGCAGGCAGCTCAGCTGAAAGACAACCACTGTTTAGAACCAGTAACCTTTGTTCTTACAAAGACGCCATCACCAATTTATTCTGACTACACTGCATAGCCTTCAGCCACAGCTGCTCAGCTGTCACAAACTAATGAGAGCTCTAAGGCAGGTTTGTTAAAAATATCCTTGTTAGTATTCACATACAAACAAGACATTTTGTGACTTGTTTTCTGTCAACTTCATTCCATACATCATGGTGTTGTCTGTTATGTTGCGTTGTGTATGGCTGCGGTGAGTAGATCAATAGTTTTGTGTTCCAGGCTGTTGTTCCATTTCTCCCACTGTATAAAAAGTGTGCGTTCTGAGTCATGCATCATTAGAGAAAGGTTCACAGTGGTTTATTATCTGATGTCATTTGCACATATATATTTCGCACTGGACACTTCTGACTGACATTTAAATATGACTTTAAAAAAGCATTTCAGCCATAATGGGCTAATTTACTAGTCTGCAGAGTGAGATTCTGTCACACAGCTGCTGACTCGTTTATAGCAAAGCTGGACAGCAGCGGGAGTGCTAATGAGTCAAGAGATGCAGCTCAAACTTTGTGTAGAATTTCCTGGTATACAGTAACTGGGTCTCAATTCATGGGCTGCTTCCTTCACATGTATTTGAAGACCGATTGCGTCACAGAGGCGTGACTAGGCTGTCCAATTTGTAATGCTCCTAAACATGTTACCGACAGATGTGTCCTCAAGATTTTCAAGAGGTAATGTCGTCACCGAGCAACTGATGTTTGAATATCAAGCTTCAACTGAATAGAAGAGCTAATGGCACAAGTGATAAAACCAATGGGCATTAAAACTTTCTCCTTGTGCCCAACTGCAGCTTTGTTGCTAAGCAACAGCAATAGGGATGGGACAAGCTGGTGACGCTGATCAAGAAAATCCTCTGTACACCATCTCATTTCGGTTCAGCCTTTGTCTACGTCCTGTAGACCGTGTCCTCTGAAGGAGGCGGACCCTGAATTGGGACACAGCTTGTGTGTTTGTACCTTGGCATCACAGATGCGACGGTCAGCTCCATGCTGGCAGATGACTGAGGGTTTGGGTTGTTCCAACTGGAACTCTCGGGACACCACGTGGAAAACAAAGGTTTCACCCCACTCTACTATACTGGCCAGCTAATAATCATAAAGACAGAAAGATACATTAGTGCCCCAAAAAAATGTAATAAACACTCACAAATGTATAAAATAAAAAAGGTTTAAAAAAGGAGGAAAAGAAGAAAAACCTACAATACAATCAAATATAATACAACATTACAATAAGTAAGATAAAACAATCAAAAAATAAATCAAATTATAACAATGCTTCTGAACACTATTAAGTCACAAAAGTAGCATTTGTGGCAGGATGTTTCTTGGATAGAATTACATTGTACAGGTGATTCATACAAGAAGTTGTCTTGTGACGTAAAGATTCATTGACATAATCGTACCAAAGGGCTACACGTAGATACATTAGCTTTAATACGCACACACGCACCTGTGGAATAGTGACCCTGCCGGTGAGCCCCCCAGCCTGCATGTCAATGAGCCAGGCATACTCCAACGTGTCACTGCCCGGAGGAATGCCCTGAGCAGAGAACATGGCATGGGCCCTCATCTGCAGTCCAGACAGACTTAGGTGGCCGTCCCTCAGGACACCGTCTGCTGTGGGACGCTGTGGGCAAGAGAGCATTTAATCAAACACTCAGAGTTTTAGTTTAAACCATTGCTTTGTAAGGTGTGGGCAAAAAAGCAAAAACTGAAAAAAGGTCATCTGCAGCGGCTGAAATCAATCTTTAATCTTTAAATATGATATTTTGTTTCCATAGTAATTCTCCACGTGGCATAAATAGAGATTGTTATCCCACCAGAGGACAGAGATGAGGGCCACGGGTTCTTTGACAGGGATTAGAGAAAGTTATTCACTCAAGGCAGGAAACAGGATCCAGAGCTTCCCCCCGGATTGTTTTTAGCAGCGGTCCATCTGATTCTGTGAGGTTATACAATGTGCAGCTGCTTATGCAAACGTGGCTGGTGCAAACATGGTTCACATTATGCAACACAGCTTTATTCGGGGTGTTTTCCAAGGACTGAGTCACCCTTTCAGTTAACAGAAGGAAGAGTAGTTGTTTGCACGATAATTCTTTAGTCTAATAATACCTCAAAGGTCTCTGTATTACTGTTTGACAGTCTTGTCTTATGTGTTCCTGAACTGCTAAGATGGACATTTAGTTCTACTCTTGTGATTTTATACAAATAACATTTAATGGCTAAACAATATCTCCACCCTATTGGAGCAAAAACCAGCAGCATCAGGCAGCTGTGTAGTTGTTTTTCATACCTGGTAGTTGTCACTGATGAATATGTGAATGGGAGACAGGAGCAGCTGAAGCATTGTCTCCTTGTAACCCTTCTTCATCTCAAAACACAGCCGCTCCAAGAAGCCCGATGGACCTTCGGGACCCTCGCTGCTGCAGTGCTGGAGGCAACCGAGAATGTTAACAAACACACAGAGTCGTGCATCAAACTGTTTTCATAAACATAAATTTACATCGATACAAACATTACTTGTAGGTTTAATTGAAAAAAAAGCCCGGTGAAAAACAGCGACTAGATATCTTTCATCTATTTATGTATATCAAATTTATATTATACAAATTAACTTTGTGTCTATGTAGCAACAGCTTGTTTGGCATGCACACAGTGCACATATCCATCATTTTTATTTCACACTGTAGTGATGGAACCGTTTCATTATATGGGACAGAACCCTAACATGCTGTGCCTCTACACTGATCTCTCTGACTCTGCCAACCCATTAACTGAACATTGGGAGTCATCCGTCTTACAATTGGAAGTCGGCCATGGACTTTGTAGAGGTTGATGAGCACAGTGATGTCCCAGGGACGCAGGTCCAGGGGGTGGAGGTCTGAGGTGTCTTTCCGTTCGCCGTCCTCCATGCCCAGAGGAGACCAGCCGAGGCCCGAGGAGGTTGAGGTGGATAACACAGGGCTGGAAACCGCCTCCTCAAAGTCTGTGTACATGTCATCCTCACCAAAATAGTTCTCCTGTGGGAACAGCAGGGGAGGTTTGAAGGCTCTTTGATGGATTATTGGAAACACCAATCCACTCGAGTGGATTATTACTAAACTAGAAGGACTCTCTGAAAGTGTGGACCTCAGCAAGGCTAATGCCATATTTCACCATGTCAAAGCAGTGTTTCCCACTAAATATCTTAGCTGTGACGGTCCACCATATTCTAATTTGTCCTGCCACAGTTTCATACTAAACCAAGAAACACTCGTGTTTTTTTACTTTAATTCTACAGATTTAAATCCATAATATTTTATACATTTTATCTTAACAAAAGACAAACACATTTCAGTGCATATTATAATGCAAAAATAGTCACCCATCTTTAGGGTTTTAAACACCCTGGTGTAATATGTAGTAGTTTTAAGCACTTTCAACGTACAAACACCTAGCATTCATCAATATAAGAACACAGATGCGAAACAATACAGTTTTAGAATACATCATGAATCTGACTTAGAGTTTTCGTAGAAAACATCTTAACAACAAATTTAAGAAAATTCTTAGGATGATATTGGTGAATGAGGTTTAATTTCTGTGCATGAGCATCCCTGCTCAAGCCATAGGTTGAATAAATTCTGAGGGAATTGTTGCAGAGTGAGTGCAAAGTGAAACTCAACTATTGGATCCGCCCATTTATTTGGATCTGCACCAACATGTTATGGTTATCCTTCCACTCCAAATTTCATGGTAATCAGTGCAGTCGTTTTTGCGCAATAGCATAATCCTGCTTACTAAAGCAGTTTTCAGACATGACCTGCGGGTAAAATCTGGAGAATTCACTGCTACCCGCAGTTTGCACAACGCAGCAGGCTGTTCTCTGCAAAGACGTGTTCAATCCAGTGGGGGATCCCCCACTGTGTTCTCACATCGAATTCTCCAGGATTTCTACGGACATTATACCGGGAGGCCAGGCGGAGAAAGTCTGAAGAAAGTCCGGAGAAACTCCAGACCGTCTAACTCTGACATTTGTGTTCACACATGCACCTCCTCCGGAGTGAAGTTCAGTGCTTGTCTAAAAGTAGCTTAACAGACAGACAAACAAAATGAGAATATAAGCTCATTGGTGGAGGTAATAATTCAAGTATTGTTTTACCTTGATGGAAACCAGTGCTCGGAGCAAAGGTCCGTAGAGGATGATTTGAGAATCTGGAGACATTTCCATCTCCACATGAAGTCTGTCAGGGGGAAGCTCGCATGGGTCAGTGGGCAACCGGCTGTGAGCAGCTGAGGAAGATGTTGCGAAGCGTGGCGGGACGTTGGGGGGTATGGATGGTTGTTCCGGGGGACGCATAGCTGACAGCACGGACTCTTCCATCTCAGACACTAGATAAACAAAGCAAGCAAGTAGTGGATACGATTATGAAAAACACTGATAAGTTGAAGATTTTACAGACAGTTAAAACTACTATTGTTTGATAAAAAACGACAGTAGAAAGCTGATATGAAAGCAGTGCGCGTACATGACTGTTTGAGTTGCTCATCAGCCTTCTGGGGATAGATGGGGTGCCAGGTGTAGTCAATGATGAGCAAGAAGTTGGGTACACTCCAGCAATCCACCCAGCCAGCTCTGGAGTATGGAAGGAAAAAACATATGCACTCAGTACACCGTCATCGTGGTGAATTTCTCATCATTTCAAATAGATTTTCCAGTTCATCATTTGCTTTATGAACCGTTCAGCTCGTAGACCTACAGTAGAGGCAACAGAAACTAAATGGGCTGCAGCGACAGAGTGCACCGGCTCACACAGTGTTCGATCGTAACCTCCCAGGAGGGTAAGCAGGTCTCTTGCAGTGTTATATCAGTATGGTCTGTCTCTGGGCTATACATAATAAATGATCTGGATGTTGAGTTATCATGTACAGACCAGTGCACAGAGTATGCATCTTTAGCATCTCTGAACTCTCACTGAACTTTAGGGTGGTGCTTACAAAGTGGCACAAGGTTGTCCAAAATGGTTGCAGACTAAGATGGATGTTGATTACTTTCTACTCCAATGCAATTATAAAAAAGCATTGCATAACATGTTCACCTTGTTTTTTTTTCCGTTTTTTTTTAAAGAAATCAATAACGCGAGGGGAATTGGTCCACTGATCCAATCAAACCAGGCAGGTAACATTAGACCTGCCTCCTTCAAAAGGGAGCAAAGTGCAACTGCAGCAGCAGCATCACGGGTGAGGATACAGCTCAAATGGATTCAGAAGTCTCACTGCAGAGACTCTGCCATAATACAGTGTTTCCAGTAAATAATAAGAGATTGCTAACTTGGTGTGTGCAGCGCTATTTGCCATGTGTTCACTCTCGGTGATGCACTACCACTAGCTACCGCATGCTCTTGCTATTGTCCATATCATTTTTACAGTCCACCCAGACAGTCAGAGCTCACAGTTACAGCTGCAGTTGTGTCATGCAATGCATGACATCAACTGGAATCTGTTGCACACAAGAGTGACATTCATGCATGTGCACCCCTGTTACCGCCACAGATTTATTAATTCTGTGGGAATGATGTAGTTGACCTTTGCATTAGGGCAGGGGTGGGGAACCTTTTATCTATCAAGGGCATTTAAATTTTCATAACATCTTTCGAGGGCCATACTTAATTATTGTTTATCATTAACATATAAATCAAACCAGGGTTCCAGACTAGCTTTTTACATTGGCTGCACTGGTGCTTCACTAGCACATAATTAAGGTGACAGAAATTTTTCACTGTGCCTTTACGGAATGCAAATAATACACCTATTAAAACTTTTCTTGACAGTTCCCATATACATTGGTAATGTCCTAATTAGGGCTGGGTTTCGCCACTAATTCCCAAATCGATTAATTTCCGGTTCTCAAGGTCTCGATTCCATTCAACATCAAACCTCTAATTTGGGGCATTATTAAAAATATTATGATAGTCCTGTCACACTAACAAATTTTGTTGGACGTTATATATTCCCAGGAAATTTTGTGATGAATGATATTGTCGTTATTTTGAAACCATTTTAAACCACTGATAATGCAATGGCATAAGCATGCAAGCAGGCTACACCCTTTCAAAGTGCAATTGACTGAATTCTTAAGAAAAAATATTTGTTGGTATTTATGAATTGCCTCGTGGGCCAGATCAAGCAATCTTGCAATCCGCAATCCGTACAAGGCCCGGAGGTTGGACGTTCCCCACCCCTGCATTAGGGTTTACACTACACTCTGCAATTACCTTTACCTTAAATACTTTAAAACAAAAATATTTAAAAGAAAGAACTTACTTCCTACTATCCAGGTAAAGTTAATTAGGTACTTTTACCTGAATACATATGTCAATTTATTTGTACTTTTACTTAAGCAAAATTTAAGTACTTCCTCCACCACAGCATCTAACTTAAAACCAGCAGACAGCAACTACTGAACCAACCAAAGCAAGAAAAGTGAAGGTCAGTGGTGCATTTTCTTGAAATTAACTCCTACTACCTTGGGAAACATTTCCTTCCTACCTAAGCGCTGATGTGAGCCAGTGTTGCGATGGTGAGTCACCCTGCTCTTTGCTAACATGCTCACTTCTGGTCCACAACTAGAAAGAGATGGTTTGTAGGTTAAACTCACTCTGCGTGGGTGATGTTCCTCCAGCGAGACTTGTTGAGTTTAGGAGGAGGAGCACTGTGTATCTCTCCTGGCATGAACATGTCTGGGGGCAGCTTCATGTTCTGGTAGTCTTTGGCCAGGGTGAGGAGGGGGTAGCGGCTTGGGTGGCACTCCGGCAACGACAGTCGCATGTCTGTGTCCTCCGCCTGAGGTGGACAAAGCACGTACACATTTAAACACCCACATATATTCAGAGTTGGCGTCAGTTTTAACATCTGTGGGCGTATAGCAAAATCACTGAAGTAAAAAAAAAATCTGCATTTAACCAATATGAAAAATATACAGTCTGCAGTCATCTGTAGAAATATTTTCCAAACTAGAAAACACATTGCAATTACAATCAAATGAAACGTGGACATTTGACAGACATCTATTTTTGGACAAATCACTGTCATTTCAGGAATGATTTACCTTCAGGATGAAGCGGGTATGGCAGGTGGTTGGAACAAATTCATTGAAAGACAAAGTGAAGTCTATATTGAGCGTCTCACCGCATGCTGCCAGGTACACTGTAAAAGAACAATCACGCACCTAATTAGTCTGCTGCGCTCTTGGGATTCTGTGAAGTAAATACTGTACAACACATCCTGACAGATGAAGAGGAACAGAGTCAAAGTGTCCTGTCGAGGGCTTCAGCATTCAGTGATTGAGATGCATTATGACTGCCTTCATGGCTGGTTTAGAACTGTTTGTATTTTGTTGGGGGCTTTGTTTTGTTTTGCTAATGCTATACTAAATGCTAAACAGTAACCACATAACATGTGGTCACACTGCAAAACTACTGTATTACTCAATTATATTATTACAAAGGATTTTTATATCAGTAAATTAAATTTTACAATACATATTATTTCTTAATAAAACTAAATTGGGTGCTTTAAAAATCTATAATTTCCATGTTTCTAAGTGGCTTGTTCGGGGAAAAAAATGCTGTAAATGGAAGATGTCTCTCTTTTTGTCCTTTACTCTTAATTATCCCACAAATATCTGTACAATATACAGTTACAGAAAACTGCAATTTTACTTGTTGCCCCAATAAATTACTTAACCAAAGTCAAAGATATCTACCTACTAATCCCATTAACATATGTTGAACGCAAATCTCACAAACGGTTCATCTCATCAGCCTCACACTTGGCATGTGGATTCTTAAAATTCCAGGGAAGTGCAGTGTCACATTCAGTTTGATTTGGACACGTGATACGTCCAATTATAGCAAGCAGTTAATTAACAGGCAGTGCTGTGTAGTGTGGGGAAGGCAGCTGGTCTTCAGTCTGCAGACTGAGTTAAACATTCCTTCTACGTCCTTGGATAAACTACAGCAGCAGTCGGCAACTGGCAGCCTGCTGCCAATAATATCTGGCTGCCTGATTATTTAGATAATCTTATTTAACAGCCCTCTCAAATAGCAGTAAATCAGTACTATCTTACAATCTTACATACAAGCCACACAGGTGAACAGTAACAAAGCAAATTCAATTTCATTTTAGGAAAAACATAGACTATAAAATCTTCACCAAGATAAACCAAGTAGAATGAAGACAAACTTTTCTAACTTCCTTATGCATTATAGACTTTATATAAAAAGCTCTGCACACAACTTCCAGCACACGACCAATAAAAAGTGGCAGTACATTGTAGAACTGTCGAACGGAGGACTCACTAATGACATGAAAAATTCTAAAGCAGGCCAGTTTAAAACAGGCAAAGCACTAGTTATTTAATTCCTTTTTAACTATGTGCAATTTTGGAAAAAATATCTTAAATATCTTGATCTTGACTAAAAATATGGATCTTTTCTTCAATGCACAGTAGAAAGTAACTGCATCTAAAAGGAGCCTCATTTTTACCATTCTCTTGCTGCTTGGTGGAACAGTCAATCCAGTTGTGCTGGTTTGCCGCCCAGATCATCTCAAACTGGTGGAAAAGGATCTTGAATTTCCAGGAATAGGGCACAAAGGAGTAGATGTCTGGGGCGCTGTCACTCGCCCAGTCCTGGATCAAATCTAAAAAGAAAGAGGGATCAGTGAAGAGATGCTTTTCCTTTAAGTTTCATGCCTGAACCTATGATTCCACAAACTTCTGTCTGTCGGCCTTTCTTTTTGTCGTTGTGTGTGGAATGCATACCTTGAGAACAATTCATCTAATCAACTTCACACTTGACCACTAAGAATACTCATGAGAAGTGCAGTGACGAGTTTGGTGCAATCTTGGGCACCCGATACGTTCAATATTAATTTGTAGCAGTCAATGTTCGTGAGTGGGGTAGGGCGGGGACACAAACTTTTCTAACTTCACTATGCACCAACGACTGTTTATAATAAGATTTGCACACAACGTCCAGCACACAAGAAATAAAAAGTGACAGTATATTGTAGAACTGTTTGAGGAGGACTCACTGGCTGCATCACCGCCTGGTTAGGCAGCTGTACCACCCTGAACTGTAAGGCTCTACAGAGGGTGGTGAAGTCTGACCCCGATCACCCCAGCTATAAACTGTTCTGCCTGCGGCCATCTGGATGGCGGTACTGCAGCATCCGGGCTCGCACCACCAGGCTCAGAGACAGCTTCCTCCCCTTCCTTTTTTTAAATTTATTTTTTGCTTGTGTAATATAGCATGGCTAGAAGGGAGCCTGGGACCCAAGCATTTCAATGCCAGTGACTGCTGTGTGCAATTGTTGTGCACATGATAAATAAAGTCTTGAATCTTCAATATAATGACAAGGAATAATTCTGAAGTAGCTCCGGAGCATTAACACAGGCCAAGCAGACAGTCCATTCTAAACAGGCAGGTTTACAACAGGTGCTTCACTAGTTCTACTATTAAAATGTTACAGGCCAAATGCTGTCATGTGTCCCGTGTGTTTGCTGGAGGACTCACCTGTGAAGAAGTTCTTCTGTGCGTAGATGAAGTGGTATGTGGCCTTGTACACCTCGATCTCACACTGCCACGACTGAGGCATGTTCCACACCCGAGGGTAACTTGCTATCACATGGAACTGAATTCAAGGCAGAGACAGGTATTGACTTCACAACTGGCAGAGCGATTTCCATGTGTATACAGCAAGTTTGTTTCGCACCTGCACTTGCACTTTGGCAATAGTTTCAAATTTCTTTTAAAAAATATATATATATATATAGATAAATTGCCTGCTACTTACAGCTAACATCTCAGCTTCCAGCAGAGTCCTGTACTGCATGCTGCTGGTGGTGTCCACATGAAGCAGCTGACCTTTGATAGTGGGAGAGTAGCCTGAGGACAGAAGCAGAAAAGCAGAGACATCAATTCTCAGGAAATGTGACAGGATTCTTGGAAATAGTGTCAATTACCGGCAAAAGCTGCTTATGTTAACTAAATTTCTGGGGAGAGAGGAGAGCGTTGACTGATGTCTGATAAAATATTGTCTGCTCTATATGATAAATTATTACACATATCTCAACATCAGAGGTAAGACTGTGGCTGAGTTCAGCGGTGTTATTATGGATATGGCTTTAAATGTAATGATGTTTCTGGTGATGTTATGTGATCTTTGGTCTAGAACACTGTACAATATGGGCAATACTTAAATATTAATGTCAAGTTCACTTGACCCACCCAAAGTAATCTCATACAGCAACTTTTTAGTTAAGTCATAACATTAGGAGTTTCCACCACCTTTACAAAGTGCAAACATGGTTTTACAGCAATGGCAAAGAAAGACATTTCCTCTGATACGTCCAGTTTGGTGTTATCTTGGATTTGTTTCAGTCATCCCAGTTCTCCCTCAAACTTACCTCAGCCTCCACAAAAACTCAGTGTTCTCAATGTCATTTTTAAACCATTCAATAATGACCCTGTATAAATGAATTAATGAATGTATTTTTTACTGTTGTGTCACCCTGAAGCTCCTGGATCAAAGGAAAATACAATTTAAATGTGTTTTCCAGTTTGGGATTTATTAAGTAGATCCACCCACCCACCCCTCTATGGTGATGGTCGCCTGCCAAGAGCTTTAGCATTTGTTGCATTTAAATGAAAAGAAGTTACAATACTTGGGCAAGATGCTGAACCCCGAATGGCCCCTCATAGAAAAAAGTGCTGCCCATAGATGCACTGTATGAATGTTTGTGTGAATGGTCGGATGGCAAAATGTACAGTAGAGCTGTTTGAGTGGCCATCAAGACTATAAAAGCACTGTATAAATACAGACCATTTAAAGTGACTTACTATAGGAAATTGACAATTGACTTGAGTTGGGGATAGTAGGAGAAAAAGAAAAAAATAAGTGATAGAAGATAGACGATAAAATTGTAGCAAAAGCAAGATGTACTGTTAGCCCCTTTAATGCAGATTTCAGCACATTTCCATGATGATTTATTAAATGAGAAAATGTGAATGGCAAATGCATTAATTTCTAAATTGTATTAATTCTTTGTATTCATTCTAAATACTGAGCTTGTCTCATCATAGTATTATAATTATCATTATTGTTATTATCATTATTATAAGCTGATGTGTGCTTCTACGTGAAAAGGATTTGTTCTTGAGCCAGTGATCTCATTTCTGTGAAACACACTTACACGTACCATTCTCTCCTACAGTCATGGGAATGTTGACTTCCAAGTAGGAGCCTGCACCTACATTCACATGGATGGCATTGGTCTCCTAGTAACAGAGATGAAGACAGAGCAGGGGGGGGAGAGAGAGCAAACAGATAAATCATAGATGCTGTCAGATTATAAGAGAGGGTGGCTTACTGACTTAAATATCAAAGAAAGGCACCTAATCTGAACAAAACTAGGTTCAAAAGAGCTAATATAATGAGGCTCCTTCCCTGACTCTACCTGTTTTATGGTTTTATTGAATATGCATTTGTGTTGTTATTTAGTATGCACTCCACATACTTAGCTTTGTGGAAATCCCTGCACTGCCACGGGATAAAAATATGAAAAAGCATAAAACATGAACCAATATCAATAGCCAAAAACACAGTGAGGCATAAAGACTAAGACAAGGGGGGCAGCAAGGAGAGGAATAGAGATCAATGAGGGAGACAAGAAAGAGAGTGGGAGAGAGAGAGTGGGGAGAGAGAGAGAGAAGCACAAAAGAGAGAAAGAAAGATTCACCCTATTTTTGGTAAAAAGCAGATCGATGGTGGCGTCAGCGATGATGTTCATGCGTAGCTCGAAGGCCTGGATCTGCCTGGGTTTTCCTGGCTGGGCGACTTCTGTCACTTTCATGGCCTGATAATCAGCCGGAATGAAGAACTTCCACAGAGAGTCCCTGAGGAAAGTAGACACAGTATGTGGAGGTAAATCTAAGGCCATGTTTGTAAAGGCCAAATCCGAAGCCTTTAACGTGTGAGCTGTTACCTTTCAACAACAAAGACTCAAATGGAAAAAAACATTATTAACCTTATGTGCTAAAATACACACAAAAGACTGTGCAATGTTTCCCAGTTCAGGACTGACTGTGATTGATCAAATTACAAAACGTTTTGTTTGAGAATTTTGTTGAACATTATGATTTTCCCACACATTATTGTCAGTTAAAGCTGTGTATAATGCTGAGATTGACTAATACATTTTGAATTGCTGTGTTTTTCTACACACCTCTGACGATCGGCCCAAGGTCCGTAGTTGAAGTCGGTTCCTTTTCCGCAGACGATATCCAGACCCCAACACGGAGGCAAATCCTGCAGCTTATCCTCCTCGCTGCATGTTTCCACCTCCTCCCCACTCTCCTGCTCCACAGGGACCAGACCTGCAAATATACACGCACAGAAACAAGCAGATGTCAAAGCCTTGCTAACAAACCTAAAACAAAAGAACCCCTTTATAAATAATGGTTTGCTGGTTTACGTGTAGGCTACATTCAGTATTAATTTTGCATCATCAAACAGTCACTGCCAATATGTCACAATATGTTTTCTTTTAATTGTGTGTGTGTGTGTGTGTGTGTGTGTGTGTGTGTGTGTGTGTGTGTGTGTGTGTGTGTGTATACCTGGTTCATCTTGGTAGTAATAAATGTCAACATCATTGGACTGCAGCACCACAAACCCTTCCCCCATCAGTCTGGGAGGCCTACAAAAGAAATCCAGAGTCAAACATTACAGACAAAATCTAGTTTTCATTAAAAATAACAACATTCATAAATTAAAAAAAAGCAATAACGTCTGTAGCCTAATCTAAATAATTACATTAATGTTGACCAAGCAGCTCAGCAGGCATCTACATTTTCTATTCATTATACTATTGAAAATTCAGTTCATATTGATCCTGGCATGAAGACGCTTAATTCGATTTTTATGAAGCACAGTAACTTTCTTCTTACATATTTCACTGGACAATTCAATAAAGCTTCAAGAGATGTCAGGGACTGCTGGAGGTATAAATCACTGATGGCTTTTTAAAGAGGCAACAAGGTTTTATAGAGTGGCAAACTTAAATGCAATTTTACTTTCAAAGTCATTCAATTTTAAGTGGGGTTAACCGTTTTTGACTTTCCACTCCAGTGTATTACTTGGGTCGGCTGTGGCTGAGGGGGTATAGCGAGTTCGTCTTCTAACCAGAGGCGGTTTGATCCCTGTCTTCCCCATATGCATGCCGAAGTGCCCTTGGGCAAGATACTGAACCCCCAATTGCCCCTCATAGAAAAAATGCTGCCCATAGAAGCACTATAGGAATGTGTGTGTGATTGACTGAATGCCAATAAACTGGACTGTAAAGACTTGAAAAGCGCTATATTAAATACAGACCATTTACTTGGTACAGTTAAATTTGCCATTTGCAAAATTCTGCCAAAAAATCTTTGGCACTAAAATTGCCCAGTTCAGGTTCATCAACCCAAACTGTTATTCTATATCCAATAGCCTTAAGCTTTAAGAGGGCAGCAGCTGCTACACTAAGCAACGTAAAAGCAGTTCAGTAAACTGTCGCAGTTGCCCCATAAGATAACATTGTAGCCACTGCTGCCGTGTCACAGCTCCCAGCATAAACCATCTACTGGACCAATTCCAAAAGTTTTTGTAATTATCATTCATTTACACACCCACATTTATAAACATAGGGCTCGGGTTGAAAAATACTTGAATTCACTACACATTCACATTGATTATTTGAGCTTCAACATCTTATAAATGTGCCATAAAAACGTTGTACAAACAAGCAGTGAAAGAGAGAGTGAGTCCTGTGCCTGAGTGTGTTTAAGATTCACACCATACTATTCATATTACAATGTAAATGGAAAAACAGAGAGAGAGAGAGCAGTGCAAACAGTTATCCATTTTAAACTGAGTAATGAGCTCATTTACTGTAGTTACTATGTCACACCTGAAACATGACCGGCAAAGCATATTCTGAAGTTAACATTCTTCAGCCAAGAGCTTTAGCAATAAAAACGTTTTGGAGGAAATACAAAAACATAATTTGAAAAATGATGATGGTTACATGTTGCAAAAACTGCTTTGAATAAATAAATAGTAAATACTGTGTAATAATGTGTTACATTATATATTTAATGTATTTGGTATTACTTTTACATGAACTCCATTCTCAATTTTAAACAGCAAACCCTCTGAACTATCAGTCTTTGAAATTAGGTGATTTCACGGAGTTGTACTTACTCGTCATTCTGCATGCCCAAGTAGCGAGGACTAGGAACCAGCATGACACGCACATTTTCCAGTGAGCCTTTGACAATGTGCATGTACTGGTCCAGGTGGCTGGATGGAGGCTTGGTGGTGTACGTCAGGAAGGCGTCCTCAAAGTTCACACACAGAGTCTGCGGGAGGTAGTGGTTCCCGAACGCCAAGCGACCCTACAGGAAAGAAAACACACATGCGGTAGAAGAATTAAATCCAATTGCCTTTTTCCCCAAACAGTGTCCACAAGGCATTTTTATAATTGGAATCCTTGTGTCCTTTCTCAGACCCCTGACCAAAGTCCATGCAGTTTGTAAAATTTCTGAGGTACTCACAGTGCTGATGTTAACTTTGATGACAGGGATGAGGGAGCGCCACGACGACGTGGAGTCTGGAGTCTCTGCTTTGATGTTCACGCTGCACGAGGACCACAACACATTCAGGCTTACAACAGTTCAATAGCTCACCTCTGGGCCTCCACTCTCAATGCAGATAACAGAGGAGAAAGGTGAGTATGTGTGTTCAGATTATTCAGATAGCTTGTTATCAAATCTCCACACTTCAATCCTGTCTGATGGAAGGCTGCTGATTCTGGCTTTTTTCCAGCATCTTTACATTCTCAACCACATCTTTTAATATGATGTTTCACAGACATGATTGTGCAGGTGAAGTGATGTCAACCAATTAAGAGAAAAAAACAGTATCACGCTCATACTAAGTTATATTACCAATATCAGTTATTTTTTTCCCACTTTAAGAGGATTTTAGGATGATAATCATGTAACGTAAATAAATAAACGTTAATCAACCTCTAGTTTTGTGTACTGCTCAGATTGTCGATCATTAATCAGAAACAGGCGATTCATCCAGAAACATTTTTGTAGCATGCTAAAGTGAGACCGAAAATTTGTCAATTACTCCAAATTACAATTAAAGTGAACATTCATTTAAATATTATGTTTTACATTTTTTAATCAATGTTCACTTGATTTAACATAAACAAGCCAAAAACATAATACAGTTCAAATCTGAGGCCTTGCTTGTACCTTTCCAGGGTCTTGTCTCTTTCTTCTCGTCCCCTCTCTTCGTCTTTTTTAGGTGTTAAGAGCGTGGGTTCAAGTCCGAAGGTCTCCTGCAGGCGGGCATAGAGGTCGGTGCGGTTGTAGACGTGAAATTCGAAACCGTTAACTGTCACGTATAGCCTGGTCTCTGCCTTGGGGTCTGATGACAAAAGACAAGAGAGAAACCTCAAAACTTCTCCATCGCACATATCCATCATTCTGTTCATGTTTGTTAATGAAACTATACTCCCTCAAAGGATTGGGGATATTTTGAAATATGAAGTTGTATCAACAGAACTCAATTGAATCTATTAAACATATACACTGGGACTAGAGCTAAGAATCATTGTCATAACCTGGTGGTTACTTTCTTGTTTAAAATGTTTCATTGTTTGATCTTTGTGTGAGAAAATAAAGTGGAAAGTTTTACAATATCTCAAAGCTCACATTGATATAATCTTACTTTGTCTAAACATATTCATGTTATTATCTTAGAAGCAACAGAAATCCAGCAATTATTTGTCTGTGACAAACTGAAAATAATTCATGTCACCACTTGTGCTTTTAAACATCCTGAAAAACTAATGACCAAAATAGCTGCAGCTCTAATTTACACTATTTTCTGCAGGTGACTGATAAAATAATTGAATGATCCACAGACAAAAACACACTTTACCCAAGAAAAGATCATTAAGGCTTTTCCTAAATTGCCGGATAATTACAAACTCATCAGTTGAGTTCATCAGCAAAAATTATATAACAATCTGCATGAATCTAATAACAACACAACATTTTATTACAGATTTCCTTTATTGTGCAGAGGATAATCACAGACAGCTCACCGTGCTGTTTCTGTTTCGGGTTATACATTTTCCACCAGCGAAAGATGAGAAAGCCGTCCTGTATCCTATTACACAGACAAAAAAAAAAAATTCAGTAAAACTGTGAGATTATAGGACAGAGAAAGAAAGAAGGAGCAAACACTGCAGCTCAGGTCAGGTTACCTGATTGACATGTCCTGGTTGATGAAGTAGACGTCTCGGAACATGACTTTTCCTGACAGCACGGAGAAGGAGAAGGAGCCTGTGGAGAATATGTCCGATAATGTTATCATTAAAAATATATAGTAGTGTTCATCATACTGACTGAAAAATACAATATTAAAAAAAATGTGTTTGAACCGCTATAAACTTGATCAGTGCTTTGAATCCTCACAAGTCAGCTAATTTCAATGTTAGATAAAAGATGGAAATAGATGGTTGTGTAAGTAAGACCCTGGTGATAATAAAAACTCTGCGTGTTGCTGGGATCTCTCTCACATCATTTAGGAAAAAAATATCTTAATTAGCATCTAATTGTACAACAAGTAGGTCACAGACGGTCGCGGAGAAAGAGCAGAAAAACATGATTTCCTTTCGTGAAGACAACACGCCTCCCTCTGATTTAATTATTTCATGTCAAAAGAATGACGACGCCTGAGTGATTCGACTCTAATCACCTCGCTGACACTTCCTCCTGTTGGTGGTTTTATTGACCTATCCGCTGTCAGACTAAAGACAGGATATGTAACTCGGCCAATGCCAATCTCGTGAGAGAAGCTTGTTTTGTTTTTTGTTTAGTGCTTCCTATGTAAATCTATGCAGGAATTATTTTACTCAGTTCAGGCCTAGACAATAAAAAGACAGAGGTTAAAGCATAAACACATTTAATCTGTAAAGTGATTCAGAACTTTGCTATTTGTTCTGAAGGTTTGTGCCCTCACACATTTTCTACCTTCCTCCGCTGAATTCATGGCCTCAAGGTGCTTTAGAAATTAATTCCTGTGTCATTTGTGTCGAGAAATTCAATATGCTGTTGGTTGCAGTGTGTTGTGCAGTTCGGGCTCTGTGGAGATAATCACTGAGAGAACCTGGCTCATTATGAAATATTCAGCAGTCTGAGTTAACTGTGTGACGGCGCTCCTGATGAACACACCGATGTGAATGTAGCCATCCTTGTAGAGACGGTTTATGATGAGCGTGAGGATGAGGCCAATGTTGCGGGAGTTGTAATAAGTTAAATAGATGATCCATCCACAGGACAGAATGGTGGCTGAAAAAGAAGAAAAAAAAACACGGCCACTGTCAGTTAAACATGATCAATCCTCACGTTAACTGAAACAAAAAGATTTCATTATGTTCCTGCCATCACTCTCAGATGACGACAGGAGATAAAGCTAGGGTTGGTAATCCTGGGAAAGCTATCAAGAGCAGGCTACACTTTGAAAACAGATACAGATACAGCGTAACACATGAACACGAATGAACCTGCACTGCCTGACAACTGCTAGAAACGGACTTTTCCATGAGTCCCTCACTAACTTCTAGCCATCTTCTTATATTACATGTGAATGACTTAAATATTTATACGGTCAAAAACCAAACTGTGAGCGTTCCTTTGAATGCCGAGTGTTACATGTTATTTTTAAAGACCCATATACACAGAGGAATTCCAACTAATAACATTATTATCGTATCATTGTCAACTGATTCTTTCATATTTGTGCAGACAGCTGGGTTTAACTGTCACGCCCAATGTTGTTAGGACTTGTTTTCCAGGTTGACGATGTTGCAGTTTTCCACAGAAAACAGCTCCTGTGAGATATGCAGTGTCATTGTCCTACTGAGAGCAGCACCTGGATTATAGCAATAACTGGAAGCTATCATTTGTCATATTTCAATTGAAAGATACTGGCAGGATAACTTGGAACAGATACAGATGAAAATCTTTCTGAGAGGACGTCTTAAACACGTTAGGGAATATTAATAGTTTTATCATATCAACAACCTACATCTTAATACAACAAACTTCAAATATTTTTAAAGAACACATTTTAAAATGATATAGAATAATCTTTTATGTTTGACTCATTAAATTTGAAGGCTAAGGGTAGCACACTCATACAGACTATAGAATATTATTAGGTCTGCACTTTGCATGTGGCAGATTTAGGGCTGCAATAACTCATCGATTTAATCGATTATAATCAATAATTAAAATAGTTGTAACTAGTGTAGTAATCGATTAGCCGGGTCTGTTATAATACACGGCACAGTCTGTGGCAACATCTTCTTATGTTTGAAGAAGTAAACCAGCCAATCCCGTGCCTCGTTTAGCTCATGTGACGACGCCGTCTTCTCTCTGTTGTAAACATTTGAAAAATGGCGGAGACAAACATCGCTCTCGACACAGCAGAGACAAGCTGTCAAAAGTGTGAGAACACTTTACATTAAAGACGTCAGAGACCGCTTGCTGCAAACTGTGTAAAGCTGATTTCACATGTAACAGCAGCACAACATCACTGTGGTATGAACCTGAAGAGAAAACATGTTGGAGCCATTCTTCCTCTTCTTCTTCTTCGTCTTCTCTCGGTTTACTGGAGGATCATAAACGACTTTGGCTTCATACCACAGTGATGTTGTGCTGCTGCTTCATGTAAAATCAGCATTGCACAAGTTTTCTTTGAGGTTTAAAACGTACATACTTTTAAAGACTGTTGCTTCCCCGACTTAATGAGGATAAAGATTATATTATAATTTATTTTTCCAGTTTTAGTTATCTACAATTTAATTCTAATCATTCATAATTCACGTTCAGGTTTAAATTCAATTTAAATTGAGTTTAAACCTGAACGTGTTTAATATCTTAAATTGTGGCGAATTAAAGACATTTTGAATTTGGATTATGATTCCGAATTAAATTGTAGATATCTAAATCGGGAATTATCATAATAAAGTTGCAGATGTTTATAATGCAAAAAAACAACAGTATTGTACAAGTTAAATTAAGTAGCTTTTCGAATAAGCTGCTGGAAAGGGTCAAATGTAGCTTTTGTCGAATCGATTAATCGAAAAAAGAATAGACAGATTAATAAATTATCAAAATAATCGCAGTTGCAGCCCTAGGAAGATTATTTGAAGTCTGAACATCCAATTGATCTGGATTTTTCTTTTCACAGTGCAGATTTCTTACCAACGAGGAGCCAGATGAAGTTGGAGTTGTGCTTGGTGAGAAAGTCATCCAGGTCCCCTAAGGTGGGGAAGGTGCTTTCATTGTTTTTGGCAACATACCCATCCATGGCTACAGGCTCTCCGTCTGATGTCTACAACTAAAACAGACAAATGTCAGACTGTGGTAAAGGGCACAGGAAGAAAATGTAGTAGAAAACAAAAACACAAAAAGAACAAGTGCAAAATAGCAAAGAAATACAAGGAGGGAAAGTTTCATAATGAAATGTCTTTCATTGCTCCAGCTTTATTTCCAGGAAAATAAAGCTAACTGAGACTTAAGTGTTACAAAATGGTGACAGATTGAATAACAAGAAATATAAATCTATAAGTATAAAAGAAATCCCTGAAAACCAATGGGGGCACATTCATTTACTGATATTCACATCACATTTTGCATTAACATGAATTATTTTTCAATAATCTGGATAAGCAGCTAAAATAAATGGATAAATGCATTAACCACTTTTGTATTGCACAATTTTTTTAGTTGTTGTTTAACACAGTTAATTTGTAAAGTACTCGCATACCTGAGCAGTGGGAACTTAAGCAACGATGTCTGCTATGTGTAACACATGACCCCAACCAGCTCCAGTGAATATGTGCAGCTACTTTACGTGTCATGAGGACATGCATTAGGTGAACTTTGCTTCTATGGAAAGGATTATTTCATTTTGTCCTTGTGTGTTGGGGGCTGATGAAAGTAGTGTGTGTGTGTGTGTGTGTGTGTGTGTGTGTGTGTGTGTGTGTGTGTGTGTGTGTGTGTGTGTGTGTGTGTGTGTGTGTGTGTGTGTGTGTGTGTGGCTGCATGCTCGTGCTTAGGAGTCAAAACAAGCTTGAATACAGTTTAAGGCACCGACTAACACACACTAACACAAATCCTCATCTAATCCACTGTAAATAACGTTGGCATTAAAACCTCTGAGATGGAACCAAAGCCAGCTCTCTCTCGTGGTTACAAGAAACACAAACAACAAAAAGTTCAAATGTTCCGTTTTTAAAGTTATATTTTACATAAAAATACGATTATCTATTAACATTCTGTAATTTAACACAAGATCCGTGTCTCACAAGGGATTTAACACCAACTACCTGCCAGATACTAATCCAATTCTGTTTACACACTACCCAGACCTGATTCGCTCCATCTAAATGAGTAACAATCAAGATCCTGCTTTCAAACTCAGCTTTGAAGTGATACCTGTCTGACATGAGTTATGAGAGCACAGATTATGCTGCCATCCCAGAATGATCACTGCTGTCAGTGACTCGTCACAGCTAACAGAGAGTTTTCAGTTTCTGTTTAAAAGCAGAGACTGTATAGTGTCAGTCACACGGACCATCGTTTAAAAGCAACTGGACACAAACCCAATCACTTCATGTGAGCGTACCAACAGACACACATCAGACTACAGACAACACCTGTCGTCAAACTCACATGAGGACTGTTTGGAGAGGTTATAAATGTATAATAACTACAGACACTGCACAAATGTATTATAACAACAGACACTAGATAATAACTACATAAACGGCACTAAGGTATTACAATTACAGACACTAGATAATAACTACAGACACTACACTGATGTATAATAACTACAGACACTAGACAATTAGTACAGATACTAGATAATAACTATAGACACTACACTAATGTATGATAACTAAAGACCCTTGACAATTACTACAGACACTAGATAATAACTAGAGACACTACACTAATGTATGATAACTACAGACACTACACTGATGTATACTAACTAAAGACCCTTGACAATTAGTACAGACACTAGATAATAACTATAGACACTACACTAATGTATGATAACTACAGACACTACACTGATGTATAATAACTAAAGACCCTTGACAATTAGTACAGACACTAGATAATAACTATAGACACTACACTAATGTATGATAACTACAGACACTACACTGATGTATAATAACTAAAGACCCTTGACAATTAGTACAGACACTAGATAATAACTAGAGACACTACACTAATGTATAATAACTACAGACATAAGATAATAACTACAGACACTACACTAATGTCTAATAACTACAGACACTAGATAATACCTACAGACACTACACTGATGTCTAATAACTACAGACACTAGTTATAATACACTAGTATGTCTCAATAGTCCTTGTGTATTATGTACTCACACTACTTAGTATGTAGTTGGGAGTCTGGTAGCCACTGGACAAGCATGTTTGATCATGAAACATTTCATAAGTGCACGAGCTAACTATCACGACTGCGCTGCTTCAGCTGGTGTTGTGAGGACATCACAACACCAGCTAAACAACAAAGCTGGTGTTGAAAACCACAAAGCAGAAGTAAGTGGACGGACTAGAAAGGCATACTGGTCTGAAGCAAGCCCAGATTTACCTGTGCTCACCTGCACTGAACATCTGCCAACTGACTTGCTCATCAGCAAAATATGCGCCCTGCTCTAAATGACCTGAAACCTCTCCCGAATAACTGGGACATTGAATCAAAAACACAAGTTCCAGTGCTGTTTGACCGATGAGGATGACAAGAGAACAGAGAGCTGGAGCCTCACTTGACAGTATCTGGCTTTGTTTACATGCTGAGCTGGTGCAGCCATCATCGCCTCACGTCTCTGTCTTGAACAAGCTAAACTTCAGCAGGTCCAGTCGTACATGTTGAGCTAAATGAATAATTCACTGGTCTTCAGATTTGATCTGGAAGCCTCAGCTGTACCTGAGTCTAACCACACACCTAGCTAATCCCAGGTCTTGAGTAATTTCCTGAGCATTATCCCCAACACCACTCACAGAGGCTAATTGTTGCCTGTCATGCTTAATTTCTTCGGTATTTGTATCGTCACAACAAGCTGCTGCTGACCCGTCCACGGGCTAGTGACGCTTTAGCTTGTGGATAATGCGGTTATTAAGCTAACCGCTAACTATCATAACGTTAGCACTGTGCTTAGCTAGCAAGCTAATGACAACAGGCCGCACCCTTTAACTTCTCCAGATCCAAACAGTGAAAACAAGTCTCTGCACGACTGTGAAATACCTCAGTGTCCTCGATAAGGAGTGTGGTTTCATCTTTGCCCCGGCTCTTCAGGAGTTGTCGTCCCTTTGTCGTGTCGGACCAGAGCACAGCTAGCATCCTCTGCAATATTTACCTGGCAGACGGCCAGTTCACATCTCTTCCTGCTCTGGTGAGAGCACTCATAAAATGGACCAATGGGGAAAACGGAATGGCGGAGACTGACCAATCAGAGGAGAGCGTGAGGGAGGCCACGGCGCACAGACGGACAGGCAGTGAAAACCAATCAACGCAGCAGGTTTTACAGCAGTGGCTCTGTCTTCATTGTTGAGATGCTGAGTGGGTGCACTGGATCAGCCTGAGATTGTTTTAGATTTAAATTGAAAGTGTAAAGCAAAGACCGACATGTCTCAGGATCATACTTGTTGCCAAGAACGTTTTCACATACAAGGAATGTGCATTGTGTGCATATTAAATCATACAAGTAAATTAAGGAGCATGTGCTGTGAGGAACAGGAGAAAGAGAAAGACAGGTGCTTAAGAACAAGAGCAGAATCACGAGTAAAAGCTTAGCAATAAAGATAATATATATATATATATATAATATTACATTTGTATTATATATTTATTAATGTGCAATATGAAGATATGTATAATAGGTCAAGAGATCAAAACTAAACAAGATGGGTTTCATCTTCAGAGTGGGCCATATTTGTCCAGGGTAACATGCTGAAATATTTCCCATGATAAGTAAATATAAAACAGAAGGGTTATTTACATCTTTGTCCGTCTCAAGAAAGCAAGGCCTTTGGTCAGTGGGTTCATTAAGACAACAGCGTCCATTTCTGCAGCAGTGAAATGTGGTGCTGGAAGGATCAGCCCATGCATACATAATAAAACAGAGCCCATATCCTGTTAATTATGGTGGGTAAGCCATGGTAAAAAAAAATGTATTGTCAAAATTTCAATTGTTTAAATGAGATTTTCAATTCACATTGCAATATGCCCTCTCCAAGACAACCATAATAGTGTTCGTTAATACTGTAACTGAAACTGCGATATGCAAGCAGGTCATGCTCTGTTGTAGATTGAGATTTTTACAGCCTGTTAAAACAAGACTAAAGGTGCACAATGCTAAGGCACTTTAGTGCTTTGAGCTTAATGCTAATGCTAGCAAGGCAACATGCTCATAAATAGGGTTCTTCACAGCAGGGATCAAGAATCCACTGAGCACCTCAGTTACAGAACTGCTTCATTCACAAAGAAAGGAAATACTTTATAATACTCAGTATTTGGATATGTGCTTAATATTTATTTTTGATTATTACCATTAGAAGCTGTTTGCTGGAGCGCCTGATTACTAGGTGGGTCCAAAAAATATATCTCAAGAATAAAAGCTGACAGAAAAGATAAAAAATTGAGAGGACAGTGCTAATATCCTCATATTCAGTCGTAATGTTTCATACGTTAACATTATACAATTTGCCCTATTCTCAAAGCACAGGAGGCTTATAGGATTATTTTGTCAGGTATTGTACTGTACTGTATTAAACACACATTTTGACCTGATCATGGCGCTAAATGCAAGGTAGAGGACCATAGTGATCACAATTTGTACTGAAAGGAGCAAGAATGTCTGCATCAAACTACACGACAGTCCACCCAATACTTGTTGAGGGATTTCACTTAAAACAGCACATGTCAACCTCGAGGTTTACACTACAAGAAAAGTCTGGGAAACATGAATGTTCTCAATTTCCTTCCAATCCATTCAGTGTACGATGAGGTATTTCAAAAGATAAAATGAAGTGTTTTACCTGACAATGATGCTACAGGAAACGTACGGTGTTCACCAAGGTTGTTGGGATTGATCCTCTGCCATGGATATCTGGTAACCCAGTTATCAGTGTATTTTTTTTAAGTCTTTTAAAGTCTCACTGCGACACAAGAGGCAATTGTTCCACTGGGGACAATGAATGTCAGTGCAATATCCAATGGAATCAAAACGTTAATGAGGTATTTCAGTGGGCCTAAGTGGCTATGACACTAGCCTGGCTTAAAATGCTATCACAGGAGTTGGAGCTCTGCTGTGTCTATCATCTGGAACCAAACAGCATCACCTCTGCTATTATGTTTCTGTGAAAGTTTAGCAGCTTCTATCAGTAGCACTCCTAAAATCCTCAACTTTACACAATTTGCTGTCATGCCTTGCTCCAGATCTCATAAATAGTATAGTCCGAAATATAAGGCTCTATGTTTTTCAATTAAGCCTCCTCCTCAAGACTGTGGCTTTAAAAAAACACGTCTCATGTGAATTATTATCTTTGTTTTCTAAATTCCTTATGGAGGTGCTTTAGTACAGTCACAACATATCGTCTTCTAATAAAATAAAATAAGATAATCCTTTATTCGTCCCACGGTGGGGAAATTTGCAACATTACAGCAACAAGAGGGCAGCAAAAAGTAGACATCAGTAAAGTAATAATAAGTAGCATGCAATACAATATAAATGGAATAAAAACCAATATATACAATTGTAAACAGAATATATACTGTATGAACATATATACAGTGAAATGGATTGCACATTAGCCATGGAGTTTCACAGATAGATATGTATATTGCACAGTTAAAAAGTGAAAAACCTGAGTTAAAGTGCAGAAGTCCATAGAAGGTGCTTGTGGTGACTGGGAGCAGATCTGATTGTACAGTGTAACAGCTGCAGAAAGAAACGACCGGCTATACCTTTCCATCAGATACTCCAGTCTGTCGCTGAAGGAGCTGCCCAGGGCTGTGATGGTGTCCTGCAGGGGATGGGTCTGGTTGTCCATCAGAGAAGACAGCTTCGCCCACATCTTCCTCTGTCCCACCACCTCCACTGGGTCAAGCGGGTCTCCCAGGACCGAGCTGGTCCTCCTAATCAATGTATCAAGTCTCTTGCTGTCAGCAGTTGAAATGCTTGGTAATCCAAAGAAAATGGCCGATGCCAACACGGAGTATTAGTAATTAACACCTCTCTCCCTTTTTGGTTCTTTCCACTATTGTTTAGAATATGCAGCAGTTCATGGCCCTCTAGAGGATACCTAATTATATATTTCTTGCTCAAGGCAATTAAAGACCGACTACAATCTTTAAGCTGCCTTTTTCCACAGTGTTGTTTATAGAAGGCAGTTTTTTCTAGGTGATACCATTTGTGGGTGGCCACATCTCAGAGAACACCATTCTGGTGATGAAGGACTTCACAGTTCTAAAACTGCTGCAGTGAAGTTTCTTATCATTTCCGCCTCACTTGTCAATTTACTGCTTTGCTTTATCGAAATCTTTAAATCAAGACATAGAGAAACACCTAAAACACTTTCTATGGTAAAATAGAAAAGGATATTTGGCACACCCAATTCCATTAACCTTCTCAAGTGCTGTCTTGGGTCAGCCAAAACTGAGCTTGCCAGAAATCTGAGTGTGTGTTTGAGTAAGATTTCCCTTTTTATTGGCAGTGCTGTTAAAGCTAGTGTTGAATCAGACGGCCCATCAAAGTACAGTTCTATAGACGTGCTAGCAGCTGTAGCATGTCAGTGTTTTAAGCTGGGTGCTAATGACACTGCTCACATGCTAATGTGAAGTAGGTATTGTTGTGGAACCATCCTCACTGTATATGCGACTATATATTATGCATATAGTGTATATTACAGTATATCTGTACACCATTAGGAGAACAGTGCCTGTCTAATTCCACAGATACTCCATTCCATCTCTAAGTAGTACCCAAGGTCAGATTATAGATAAAGGGCCAACCAACAGTACATTGTAGTGTCTATGTGAGGGACTTTCACATCTAACTCAGATGCCCAGACAAAGGGAAAGTCAATGGATCTCCACAATCATTAAGATTCATCCTGTCTCATGTATGTATCTCATATTGACCACACTGAGTTTCCATTCCTGGAAAGATCTCAAAGCTTTAAGTTAAAAGATCAGCTTCAAATCTGAAAGGGACCAAATCTATGGAGCTTGCAGTTTACGAAGTCAAAATGAAACTATTGTGTCAGCTCTCAACATTTTTTGCAATTCTATTCTTACTTCAATCATATGCTTCCTCATTCCAAATGGGTCGGTATGTGTTTACTGACTAAAGAAACTGAAGGCAGTGTAAAAGATGTGACGTTTGTTAGAGCAGTTTTTATTATTGATTGCCCCATCTGAACACTAAGACAAAAGTTCACTGTTACAACAAAGTGAATGAGTCTATTAAGTAAAAAGAAAAGGAGCAGATAAAGCAACAAACATGGTCTGCTAAACATATACAAGTGGAAAAAAAGGCTCCAGATTTAAAATTGTACACACATGTGGTATAATTGTAATATAATTATCGACTCAACATATAACAACCTCAAAATAATGAGGTCTGGTTGTCCATCAGAGAAGACAGCTTCGCCCACATCATCCTCTGTCCCACCACCTCCACTGGGTCAAGCGGGTCTCCCAGGACCGAGCTGGTCCTCCTAATCAATGTATCAAGTCTCTTCCTGTCAGCAGTTGAAATGCTTGGTAATCCAAAGAAAATGGCCGATGCCAACACGGAGTATTAGTAATTAACACCTCTCTCCCTTTTTGGTTCTTTCCACTATTGTTTAGAATATGCAGCAGTTCATGGCCCTCTAGAGGATACCTAATTATATATTTCTTGCTCAAGGCAATTAAAGACCGACTACAATCTTTAAGCTGCCTTTTTCCACAGTGTTGTTTATAGAAGGCAGTTTTTTCTAGGTGATACCATTTGTGGGTGGCCACATCTCAGAGAACACCATTCTGGTGATGAAGGACTTCACAGTTCTAAAACTGCTGCAGTGAAGTTTCTTATCATTTCCGCCTCACTTGTCAATTTACTGCTTTGCTTTATCGAAATCTTTAAATCAAGACATAGAGAAACACCTAAAACACTTTCTATGGTAAAATAGAAAAGGATATTTGGCACACCCAATTCCATTAACCTTCTCAAGTGCTGTCTTGGGTCAGCCAAAACTGAGCTTGCCAGAAATCTGAGAGTGTGTTTGAGTAAGATTTCCCTTTTTATTGGCAGTGCTGTTAAAGCTAGTGTTGAATCAGACGGCCCATCAAAGTACAGTTCTATAGACGTGCTAGCAGCTGTAGCATGTCAGTGTTTTAAGCTGAGTGCTAATGACACTGCTCACATGCTAATGTGAAGTAGGTATTGTTGTGGAACCATCCTCACTGTATATGTGACTATATATTATGCATATAGTGTATATTACAGTATATCTGTACACCATTAGGAGAACAGTGCCTGTCTAATTCCACAGATACTCCATTCCATCTCTAAGTAGTACCCAAGGTCAGATTATAGATAAAGGGCCAACCAACAGTACATTGTAGTGTCTATGTGAGGGACTTTCACATCTAACTCAGATGCCCAGACAAAGGGAAAGTCAATGGATCTCCACAATCATTAAGATTCATCCTGTCTCATGTATGTATCTCATATTGACCACACTGAGTTTCCATTCCTGGAAAGATCTCAAAGCTTTAAGTTAAAAGATCAGCTTCAAATCTGAAAGGGACCAAATCTATGGAGCTTGCAGTTTACGAAGTCAAAATGAAACTATTGTGTCAGCTCTCAACATTTTTTGCAATTCTATTCTTACTTCAATCATATGCTTCCTCATTCCAAATGGGTCGGTATGTGTTTACTGACTAAAGAAACTGAAGGCAGTGTAAAAGATGTGACGTTTGTTAGAGCAGTTTTTATTATTGATTGCCCCATCTGAACACTAAGACAAAAGTTCACTGTTACAACAAAGTGAATGAGTCTATTAAGTAAAAAGAAAAGGAGCAGATAAAGCAACAAACATGGTCTGCTAAACATATACAAGTGGAAAAAAAAGGCTCCAGATTTAAAATTGTACACACATGCGGTATAATTGTAATATAATTATCGACTCAACATATAACAACCTCAAAATAATGAGCATTTTTGGAAGCATATTTTAAAAGCAAATAAACAAAACAGATTTACTTTAAGACACAAATGTCCTTATAATCCTGACAGCAAAGTTGGGTTCCTGTGGGAGGAAAATAAATCAGTGCAGATCCATTTACTGGACAACTATGTAAAGTCATTTATATAGACACTCTACAGAAAGAGATCTGCTTTATAACGAGAGATTGTGGTAAGATTTCATTAACAGACCCTCTGTGTTTTTTTCCAAATGCTAAAATTAGTCACAACCTTTTTTTAATGTCACCAGACCTGTTCACATTCAGCACACAGTCATAATTTGATTTTTTCTAACAGGCAATCCACAAGTTCAAAAGGTTCAAAGGCCAGTCAAGGTTGTTGTATAACACAGGCTGTGAAGAAAAAAAATAACTTGCTTTCATTAATATAATTTAATTTAAATTGCAAGTGTCCTGGTGGGCACCTCAGCCAATTTTAACACCATAAATTAATACACACCCTTTGTTAGCAGAAGGCAAAGAACACATGAATAATTCATTCCACAGAGAATAATTTATGTCGTCTTAAAATATTAAACTCACATTACGCTTACAGTTGATCAAGGCAATATATCAAAACATTAATTGTAATGGCTCATAACAGCAGCAACAATCAATCTTGTGTTGATCGACACACAAAAGGAAGGCAAAATGTTCTTTTCATTCCAGCAAAGCAGAAACAAATATTCAGGCTAAGGTTTATCTCACAAATCAACATCCGCATGCTTTAATGTAACATTGATACAAATAAAAATAAAAGCAATATCACAAAAAAATGTTTTTGTTAACTTTCCAATAAATAAAGTGCACATGAAGAATAAGAGTCACAAGGTCATGAGTACATCTCGCTCCTGCATGCTGGTGTAGAATGGCTTCCCAAACACAAACGAGTGCAGCCCCGCCCTCAGCTTCTCAGCGAAGGCCATTATGATGCTCAGGTCTCCCTCCACTGTCAGATCCAGGTCCGTCTTTAAATTGCGCAAGGATCTAAACGGCTTCTTCCCCTTTTGCCTGGGAAGGAAGGTGAGGAAATATTTATACTGTGGTGTAAGCGTAAACAACCTACAATACTCAGGGTCAGAGGATTTGCATTAGCATCTAGTTGGGTTGCAGCTGTGCACAGGAATGCTATGCCACTATGAATTATGTATGCCGCTACAGCATGGCAAGTGAGCATAAACAATCTTGTCAAGACACCTGGAAGATTGCACGCCCTTAGACATTAGATTGTTACCAACGCCATAAACAAGACCGCTTATATGCTTTCACCCGAGCACAAGAATAATGGTTTTGCTTGTGTGGTTAGTGTTTTCTCAACAGTGAGGTATGTTCGTGTTTTTACTTTGTGTGGAAACATCTCATTTGGAAGCACTGTAAGGAGAAAGGAAAAGAAATCGAATCGGTAATGCTTTGTGGCCACATTTGTCGTAATATTTAGTTTAACAAAATTTGGGATTTCTGTATAATTATATCTAAACAAACCCAAAATATAACAAAGGATCACTCTGATGTGTTGGTTCTAAGGTACAACCGCGTTGCACTGGTTGTCCATTCTCCTTTTCCTCCTGAATTTTAACTTCAGAGAAACCTCTCTTTGAGAACTTAAAACTGTGCTTCAACTCTTGAGGCTCAACCACCGTTCTTGAGCCTTCCTGAAAAAGCTGAGCTTCACAAGCACTGATCCTAGAAATGTTAATGTCTTAAATGTAGTAGGATGCAAAGAGAAATTTGGAGCAATGAAAGTGAAGTTTTGAAAGTAGAAAACAGATTCTTTTCTTGATAACGAGTTAACTTGCCCAGTCCTTGTGTGTGTGTGTGTGTGTGTGTGTGTGTGTGTGTGTGTGTGTGTGTGTGTGTGTGTGTGTGTGTGTGTGTGTGTGTGTGTGTGTGTGTGTGTGTGTGTGTGTGTGTGTGTGTGGTCTAAGTATTTTGCGAGCACATAGATTTGTGTTTCTACATAACTAAGAAATTAATTTAGAGTGCATATTATGTGTAAGAGAATCTTTGGTTTGGGTTTCTTAGAGCCAGGGTGTTAGGACACTGACAAATGAACACTAACATTTAAATAAGGCAACATTTTTCTAAAGTTAGAGTAAGTAGAATAATAGTCTGAAACTTTATAGCTGATAATAAGAAATTTAAGCCTGGGTCAGGAGGTTACAGATAGTCAAGACTGACTAAATACTACTGTAGCATAAAGAAACACTTGCTGCAAGACTTTAAACATCTTTCACACACAAGAGCAAAGCAAGATGTGTAAAACTAGATTAAATATGGTGTGACTGCTGTCCTAAAAGGAGCGGAAAGGTCAGTCCACTGATGGCAAGCACACAAGGATGCGTCTAGCCCAGATGGAGCCTCGACCAAGTCACCACAGGGAGGATGGCATGAAAAAATGCAGAGATGCTAATGACATGGTGGACTGCAAAGTCTCGGATGAATTGTCTGGAATAAAGAAGGTGCTTCTGGAGCGGAGCCAGAAGGTGGTTACTGTAACCTTAAAGGGACCAGAGCGTGACTCAAGACACAATTATTCCTATTTCTTTTACAAGGTACTGAACGGGGTCTCCAGAGAGCAGCTAAAGTCGATGGATTTAGTTGAGTGCAAAGCTAAAGTAGCAGTTTTTAACTTGTTTTATCACTGAGTGAACATTCTAGGAACTGACTGAATTAAAGGTGAATTAATGTAAAATGTGGTGTGAGACCATCAAAAGCCACCAGGTCACCTTACAACCTGGCATAGTCTCCATTTGTGTGCCTGCGGGGGGTAGAGAAATGAGAATTTCTTGTCAGTGATTAAAATGATGATCATAAAAGCATAATTTGGTGTTTTGATGATGATGATGATGTTGTCATGGCTGGCTGCACTCCAGAGTCTCTCAGGGTTGTGTGGCTGTGAAGCAATGGCATGTCCTTTACATCATTATGACTCAACACAGTATTCGCTTAATTCGGCACATAAAAGGGGAAGCAGTCATTCTCAGGTGATGCTGAGGATTCATCGTCCTGTGTTGCTAGACAACCAGCCACGTCTTCCTAGTTTCTTTCCAACATGAATTATTTGCCCCTTTTCTTACAAACCAGTGCTGTCCTGTGATGTAAGGCTCAGCTGTTTATTTTTTATTTATTGTCTATAAAATTACAGAAACTGCCAGTCGTAGTTTACCACAGCTCAAAGTATTGTCTTCCACATTCTTGTTTTGTCTGACCAACAGTCCAGTAACAAATATTCATTTAAAAATGATTTATAAAACAGAAATGTAGCATATGCTTATATTGAAATTGCAGCCAGTATTTCAAATAGAATTAGATTTTATCTGTAGCACCTGCAACTGCAGGGGGCAGCTCAGGTCAGGCCAATAATCCAAGTATTGGCACACCATGCAGAATCCTCTCATGTGCACCGTGTACCATAAACAGAGAGTGCCGGTGTTCTGCCGAGTTCTGCCTGCCTGCTGAGGACTACATGCTCATTTAGCTGGTGCTAAACTCAAGGACAGACTTTTTATACTCCTCTCTACATACATATACATCATTTGGATTGTCCCTTTTGAAAGACAAAAGCCGAAGCAGGGGAATACGAAAATGATTCAAATGACAAACGACTCAAGTGACCTTTTTTCTTTTTTTTACCAGACTGAAAACGTCAAACGTTTGACTGTGTGATGTTGGGTTATTTTCTGATAAAGCCCGGCAGGTTTTTTTAAGTGAGAACATGTCTGCTATTCTGGTCTTACAGAGAAGCACAAAGTCAGATCATGAAAATAGACAATAGGGATCAGGTCTGATAAGCAGTTAAAGGAGGGATGAGGGTAGATGCCTTCCCCTTTAAACCAGAATGATCAAAAAACCATCCCCCCATCCCCCTGTGTGAGAGAGATGTGTGTACAGATTGAGAATTTGCAGGAGAAAAGCTAGTGCTGTTATCAAAAACGTTTAATTCTGCAATTTAATTAAGTATATCATGTCAAATTTTAAAACTGCCTGCTCATGCTACATTTGCGTAGGCGGGACCTGGAGCAAATAGGAGATCAGAGCAGAGACATGGTCAGAAGCACTCAGTAAATACCGGTCAGAAAGGCATACAAAAGAACAGGAGGACAGTGCTTTGTGCCTCTCTTTCCCTCGCTGTGTCAGATTGATGATCAGCAGCACTGGGAGAAGTCCTACCCACAATGGTGGCCGTTAAAACATCCATTAAGATTTTACCATCTTCAGAAGCCAGGATTCAAGATTTAGCATAAAATCAGTAGATACACTATCACTGGGTAAAATCACACAACAAGCATACAGTTGTCTACTGTAGGTGAGAAACACTGCTTAGAAAGATTCACACCAAGTTCCATCCATGTGTTGTTCAATTATTTTACAAACAAAAATCACACACACACACACACACACACACACACACACACACACACACACACACACACACACACACACACACACACACACACACACACACACACACACACACACACACACACACACACACACACACACACACACACACACACACACACACACACTGGGCAAGTTAACTCGTTATAATCGCGTCAACTCATCAATTATTTAACGCCAACAATTATTTTATCGCGCATTAGCGCAGGTTTTATTATTTATTGTATTATTGTAAAAGTCTGTTGCTCACAGGCTTTTATTTTGTGAAAGTCTGTTGCTGACTGCTGCGGAACCGGAAAAGAAAAGAATTGGCGAATAAACAAACATGGAGAAGGGTACGGAGCTTTTACATGGCCATTTTCATTTTAAAGTTCTTCCAGACGGCGGAGTCGACAGAACCAAAGTTATTTGTAACCACTGCCAAGTTGAATTTTCTTATCACCGGAGTACTTCCAGTCTAAAATATCACCTAAATGCAAAACACACAGTTGATACCAGCAAATCATTCAACGAAACAGACAGTGGAGCGAGGCTTCGGCTAACCCTTTTGATCATGTCCCCTGCTTCGCGCACAGTCTCCAGCGTTCTGTCACAGTATCTCTGCATAACAATGCGTTTGACAATGTCCTGGCCAAGTGCAGAAAGGTTGTGGGGCACTTTAAACACAGTCCAACAAGTGCAGCAGAATTAGAGCAACAACAAGTTGAACATGGACAGAAGAAGGAGTCGCTTATGCAAGACGTTCAAACCAGATGGAATTCTACTCTGGACATGATAAAAAGCATCCGCAGAAACGAACAGCCACTGAGGGACGTCCTCACCACAAACACCAAGATTGTCATTCCAACTACAGCTGAAATGGACAAACTGCAGAGGTTGGAAACGCTACTGGAGCCTTGCAGGTATGTTTTACATCATATTTCTCACTATCCTGTCTGAGTGCATGTAAGAGAGAAATAGTGTAAATGTGTAAATGCAGCATGAATATGTAGAGGATATTTTTTGTGTATACTGTAGGTGAATGCAATTTATTTTTGACTGAAGTGGAGTTGATTTTCTGTTGCAGGTATTTGACTGAACTTTTGGGAGGAGAAAAGTATGTCTCATGCTCTGTGCCTGCTTTTTGCCATCTGTCCCGGGTGATGGAGAGCTCAGATGATGACCCTGCCTACGTGACCAAGTCAATCAAGTCTACATTCAGAAATGACATGGAGACACGCAAGGGAAATGCCAACATTGCATATCTGAAGATTGCTACTGCATTGGACCCTAGATTCAAGGACCTCAAGTGTATACCCAGAGCTGAGAGGAGTGAGGTGTGGGCCTCAGTCACCAACTTAGTCAAGGAACAGAGGGTTATTGCAGAGAAACCTAGGGAAGAAAAAAACTCAGAGCCACCAAAGAAAAAGTTAACCCTATTGGCTGTTTCATCTGAGTCTGATTCTGAACAGGAAGAAGACTCAATTGAGAACAGTGTGCGTCGATACAGAGCAGAGCCCGCCATCAGTTCAGATTCCTGTCCATTAGAGTGGTGGTCCAAACATGCAGGCTCACACAGCAGGCTGGCCCCCTATGCACAGAAGTACTTGGCCACACCGGCAACCTCCGTCCCCTGCGAAAGGTTGTTTTCTCTTGCTGGTCATATTGTCCAGAACAAGAGAGCTTCTTTATCATCTGAAAATGTAAATAATCTGGTGTGCCTTAGCAACTGGCTTAGTGCAGAGGAGTAAAAAACATCAAGTTTTAGGAATCTACAAACTGCACTGAAAGTGTTTTCTGGTTCTTTTTTGACCAAAGGAAATCCAGTATAAACATGGACTTTACAGACTAGTCCTCTGCACAGTAAATGCCAGCAGTGAACTTTTTGGTGCTTCCCCACACTAACATTAATGCCCTGGCAGTGGCAATAAGCTTTAGTTTTGTGTTTGTTTTGATAACATTGTTTAAGTTGAGATTTACACAAAAGTATTTATTTTATTTAACTGCTACTATATCAAAATGCTGATGTTAAGTGTTTGTTTGCACAACAAATGTTATGGCACTTTAGTTCATATGGCAGTACATTTAAAATAACAGTGTCAAGTTCTAGGAATTGACAAACTGCACTGAAAGTGTTTTCTGGTGTCTCACTCTAACAGGGACATTTGGTACTAGACTGGTTATGCTGCTCCCTGAAGAAAGTAAAATGTTTCTGCTGTTACCTCAGAAATTGCCTGTTTTAATGATATGATTGTGGCCAGTTTTTTTCTTTTTCATAACGAACAGGATAACATTAATGCCCTGGCAGTGGCAATGAGCTTTAATTTTGTATTTGCTTTGATAACATTGTTTAAGTTGAGATTTACACTGAATATTTTATTTAACTGCTACTGTATTAAAATGCTGATGTTAAAAGTGTTTGCACAACAAATGTTATGGCACTTTCGTTCATATGGCAGAACATTTAAAATAAAAGTGCGCTATACACTACTTTTGAATTCATTATTGGATTTTGCGTATACAAATGCGATTAATCGTGATTAATCAGGGAAATCATGCGATTAATCAGGATTCAAACTTTTAATTGTTGCCCAGCCCTAATATATATATATATATATATATATATATAGAAGAAGAAAAAAGAAACTGATTCTTGATTATTCTTGTGCTACACATCACGACTACACATTCAGCACAGGCTGAGCGATGACTCATCCGATCATGAGTTGCCTTTGCGGCTCAGCAGAAAGGTGCCTGTGTTCTCTGTACTTCCCCTGAATGGTAACCCGACCATGTGTTCCTTTTTCTCTGTATATGACGTACTGCTATTCAGCTTCATCTGTTCATTAAGTGTCTGTTTTACACCTCCGGTAAACTGAATCGCTATAACTTCACCATGTTCCCATGCATTTCAAAGCAATACACAGTTATTACCAGTAAAGTCACACCCCTCTCTGCACTCGGAGCTCTGAGAGTGTGTTCCTCTCCTCTATTTACCTAATGGTGTTTGAGATTTGGTTCAGCTGGGTCCTCACCCAGGACTAACAGCTGTTCCACAGCTGGAGTCAGTGTTATCTGGTCCCTTTCACCATGTATTTGGTAATTTGTCACTAGGGGGTTGCCATATCCTCACCCCTGTACAGCCAAACCTCACAGATAAGATGAACAGATGCAGAAAAGAAAATCACTGACCTGACTATTTTGACTCTAAGCTTCAGAACAGTACGTGTGTTACATCAGGCTACAGATGACAGGGCTTAAAGTTATTTCTGGCTGTGTGTCCTGTGGGGGGCCAGCGGTGATCAGTGATGATGTTCTAAGCAAGGGCAATGGCTGTACCGCAGTGTAGTAAAAACAACGACAGAATGCAATTGAACTATTAGATTTGGTATTTTGATTTTTGATTTGTTTCTTTTTGTTGCAGCTTGTGTGAGTGCCGCGTCAATAGCCACATGTTAATCCCTTTCGTTATTTGAATTGTAGTTGTATTAGTGAGAACTCTTACGTTTCGTCCTCGATGTACTTGAGCAGTGTGAGGGCTTTCCTGTGGAGCAGCAGCAGGAACTGGGCCAGATAGGTGCTCCGCAGGGACAGGCCCGGCTTCAGCATGAACACCTGGGTACAACACAGGATGTCAATTAGAAGTCTGGGCTACAAAAGAAAAGATTAGAATATTACACATCCCCCCTTCCTTCTTTGTGCTAACCTTGAGAAAAAAAACTATTGCTGTTGTCATGAGAAAAACGTGTAAGCACAACTCTGGGGTCACTTTCATGGAAAGTTGATGGGTTGCGACCCTTGGGAATAAATTCTTATGCTTAGAACCTATGGGCTCTAGAGATTACGTCAGTGTTATAGAGGCTCAACTTTCAAGTACGAGCTGCAGCCAGGAATAAACTTTGAGGCTATTTCAAACAATACGTTGATGTAATATAATATATAATAGTTCTTATACTTATTTGTACTTATAACACTTATATACTTGTATACAATAAGTAAACTAGAATTACTGCACTGCGGTTGTATGCCTCCGCTAACCAGTGCAGTGTGCATATTACTTTATCACATTCACAGTGGTCAAAGGTCAGTGACCTTATATGAATCTGGGAAAAAAAAGTATTTTGAAATCTGTACACAGAAACTGCACTGGTTAGCAGAGGCATACAACCGCAGTGCGGTAATTCTAGTTTTCTCCCCATGACTTGATTAAGATGACTTACTTTCCCTTTTTAGAGGGACAACAAAAAATAAAAATGTTGCTATAGACTTACCTCGTCGATAAATGACTTCACCAAAGTGTCATTATGCATTACGTCCTGAAATATATTCCTAAGAATAAAGACATAGAAGTTACAATGTTAAATTTGAGCTGGAGAAAAGTACACCTTTTCTTCTTCCACGTCCTGGGAAGTGTAAAAAAGTGCAAATTAAAATTGTATATCAATGGATATGTTTATGTCTTACAGGTCAGGTGTGAAGGATTCATCAGTGTGAATGACTGTGTCTGGGGGTATGTCCTCCTCGCTGTCCGTCTTCCAGAGCGTGCTCAGCTCTGACCGCATGTAGCGCCGCTGGTTGTACATGTGCTCGTGGCACGGTGGCATCTGCTTTACAGTGTTGATGTCGACGTCGATGTGAGTGGTTGGGTACGGTGAGTAGAGCACCTGGCGGAAGGGCAGGACAAAGCTGCCCGTGGAGTCCTGGGAATAAAAAAATAAAAAACCTTATGAAACATGTATCGACAACCTGCCAACACTGGAATAATCTTACAACCTGCTATGATCATCTTTTAATGTGATGTGTGATAACATGTTAATATTATTCATGTCTTGACCCAATTTAAAGAGCACAGGACACACTGTGTTTATATAAGAAGAACAACAACAACAATAGGGAGAAAAGCAAAAAGGAAGCAGACGCTTATAGAAATGCAAAACAAAAAAAAGGGTGAATATCAGAGTAGCTTTTCAAAAACATTCTGTCTATGTCACATATGTGTGAAGAAGCTTTAATAAATAATTCCACATTCTGCAAGCAAGGAGATTCCAATATCCTTTTCTGTTGTTTCTCCCTAGGCCAATTCTTCTTGTCTCTCACTGTATTTTACATGGAAATGTAAAATAAGATCCACAACACAGCCAGCATGTACTATGCCGACTGTGTTGATGGAACGAACAACTCTACCGAGCTTTCTGCTGATTGTTTTGCTGCTCTCATTCCTGTGGACTTCCTACACAGCGTTATACCCTATAGCGTAAATAGTCTGGCAACTTTTCTAAAACCACAAACTAACTGAACTAGAACAAACCAAGAAAAAAACTAGATGTGCCATTATCTTACTTTGCATATTGCAGTTGCCCTAGTAAAACTTAAACCCTTATGGAGACCACATTAAAAAAGCTCAGATGAACAGATCTGAATCTTGTGCAGTGTTGTAATAAAGAATATCTTAATGCAACTATTTCAGGTCTGAAGAAAAAGCAAACCAGTCAGAACACGGACTGGGCGAGATCACACAAGCAGGCAAAAGAAAGCACCAGGCTCTAATTCAAACCACATTATATTAATGAGAGGGAACTGGTGACTACCTTGAGCAGACCCTGTACAAACAGGCCTGTGTCATATTTAAAGGAAGAATCCGCCTTGCAGAGGCGAGAGCACTTCCTCTCGGCCGGGGTGAGGAAGACACAGAGCGTTCGCACAATCTGCAAGAAAACACGGTCACACTTGTCAAAAAAAGAACTTTCAATAGAGGAACAGCTTTGGACATTTTAGAACAAAACAGAACCGGAATGAAACTGTTTGACACAATAGGGGCTGTGTAAGGTTATGCAATCATGTTGTATTTAATATTCTTTTTCCCAAACAAGGGCAGAAAATAAACAGCCTTTTGTTGATTGTCGGATTAAAACAAAGGTGAATTGCTGCAAAATCAGCACAGAAATTACTGAAGAAGCTTATTTTTGCTTTCAGAGCTTAAACTGGCTTGAGGCTACCTGGTAGATACAAATAAAGATCTTGTTTTAATTAGTGCTCAGTTCAGGCCTCAAGCCAAATAAACTACAGTTAAGACTGTGCAGGCTTTTGATGTTCATTGGGCAAACTAAAGCTGTTGCTGGTTGCAACTTGTTTTGTTTTTAAATTGTATGTGTGATCAACATCTTACACGTTGTTTGTTTACATATGGTTGTATTGTTCTTACACATAGTTTGTTCCTTGTGGTTGTTTGATTTTGATAGGATGTTGGAGCTACATTATTGTTTTTATTGATGATAAATATATAATTTAAATATAAAGCTTAGTGAAATTATTTCAGTTTGTTTATCAGTACTATTTGAACATTTTCAGCACATTTAAAATACCATGATAGCACTGATACTGTGATGATAATCTGGTTCCCTATAATCGTGATACAACATTTTCACATCGTTTCACCTCAAACTGTTCATAGCTTCTACTGAAGACTGCTGTGAAAACTATATAGTGTGCATTCATCAAATTTCCTTCTCATTTATTGTGCTCAACTTGTCTTGTTTTAATTCAGACATCCTCTCTTTAAAAATTGCTGTTGCAGCAGTAACTGTGTTTCCGACCCCAGACTGAGAAATTCCCTGAACAGCACAAAACAACGTTTTAGACTGTGCAGATGGATTCCAAATGTTGTCTGTGTGCAGCACTAATCCAGTGAACTTACCTTATTTACTTTCTCTGGGTTGCTTCCAACTACGATTGAACAGCCGCATGTCTGCAGATGAGAGCTGATGGCCCTGAACCAAAGAGACCAAAACATGCTAATTAGAACCAATTCGCTTCATTAGCGCAACTGTAATTATTAGTGACAGCTTTTAGGAACGATCACTTCGACAGAGGAACTAATCCCTGAAAAAGTGTTTACAAGGAAGAATTAAGAAAGCAACTGGCTCCAGGTTCATGGCAAGTTACATTCATAATTGTGTTTAAAAAGTGTACATATTTACTCATGTAGTTTGCTTGAGATTCTGGTCTTTTGACAATATTTCAAAGAGTTCAATTATTTGATCAGTCTCAAATAAGTTCGGCTTGATGTTTTTTTCCAATTAAATATCTTAATAGGTTTTAGATCCAGGTAAACACGTTCCAGTTTCCAGATACTTTATCATGTCCACAGGATGTAGAACAAATCCTGTGCAGCTCGGAGCAATCAGCAGTGTCATTGTCAGAGTGGACTCTCAATGCTTTACTGCGATTTAGCTTTCATTCTTTCTCTGGAGGAAACTTCGGTAAAGGGGAGAGTCATTACTCATCATTGGTAGGTTGATGGGTGTTAAATGGGCACCGTTCATCATCTGTATCCATTTGCCTGTACCGGAGTGCTTACTTGTGGAGGAAATCCTCGTGGCAGCTGTCCCCGATGTCATCATCATTTAGCACCGTGTCTTTTATCTGTTCAGCAGGAGCAAAAAACAAATGAGTCAATTTTAAAATGAAAATTGGTCTCAACAAAAACAAAAGTGCTGGTGGGCACATTTGCAGGAAGAATAATGAAAATAAGAAACACCAAAACATCAAAACAACAGCAGGAGAAGGATTGTGGGAAGCTTCTTTGTGCTACTTTTTTTTGTTGCATTATGGGAACAAATGTGTTGAATCACACCGGGTGGTAAACTAGGCAGAGAACCTGGATAATGCAAGCCTCTTGAAATAGAGGCCATTTAAACCTGTGCAAGAATGAAATTGTGGAAATTTGCCAAAATTAGAGACAAAAGATTTTGTTCAGGATTTCATGCGAGCGTGTTTCAACATGGGACCCAGCTCCTTTCAGTTCCTGCCACCACGATGTTCACATCATAAACTGTTATGTCCCCCTTCACTTTAAAACATTTAGGTGGCAAGATTTATTAAGGCCTTTGGATTCAATAATGAATGTTAACAATGTGAGCCATCCTTAATTTATTTTACGTTCATTACAGGGGTGTGTGTGTGCATGCCTGCGTGTGTGTTGCTCACATCTATATCCTCTGGCACGCTGTGTGACTTCATAGAGGCCAACAACTCCATGATAGGGACAATCTCCAAGCTCAACACTGAGATGATGTTGTAGCCCTGAAGTTGAAGGAAACATGAAACAGTAAAGGTAAACTCTGCACAAATACTGAAACCACAGTGTAGTGACTCTTTTTTATCATTCTGGATTTCATAACTAATCTGTGTACCTGCTCAGCATAGTGCTTGACAGTTGGATGCATCATTCTCAAAATAAGGAAAAAAACAACAGATGAAGGAGTATTTTTAGAATATTTAGAATCGGGTGGACAAAATAAAATACATCATAAATAGACTGATAAAGCAGCCTGGTCGATTTTACACAGTGTGTCCTCCAAAGAGCAATGATCTGTTTATTTTGTCATTGTAAAATGTCACACTGTCACAATGTCACAATTTAAGAAAAAGTAAATATAGAAAAGGGCTTCATATCTACATGAAGCATTTATGTGTGCAGATATAAATATATAAAATGAATACATTTTTCTTGTACTTCAGCTCTTATGTAAATTATTAAGTATTGCAACTTCAAACACACCTCAAAATGTGTGTTATATTTGGACAATCAGAGTTGGATACTGTTAGAAAATTTTTGTATCAATACATTATATGACTGATGTTACACTTAAACTAATACCAAAACGAAAACAATCTTTCTGTTATTATGTTAAATGAAAAACAGTAAATGCCCTTGTTTATTTAAGAGAAGTCCAGTTTCTCAGCCATTAAAACAAGCAGCAGTACAAGAACTGACATTTTGTTTCAGTTTAGTGACTGTGCCAAAAAGAACTGACAATGGATACTCTAAAGCCAGTAAGCCACATTTGCTTGCTATAAGAGCCCTGGAAACCGGGACTATGGTTTATATAGTTTCTCAACGCACCTCAACAAAACTAACAGAGCAGTAAACAGGCCAAACTGTAGGTGCATCGGGCGAAATAAAGCCCTGCTGCAATATTTATGTCAGGAGGAGCAGTCTGACAAGAGGGACGCAGTAAAACTAACAATAGTGATAAAGCTGCACAACACAGGAGATTGATAAATAGGCCTGTACAGCAGTATCTGCGGTGGTGATGTGTTTTGAAGCGCAGTGTCTCAGGATGCTTTGTCTGCCCTTATTATTACCTACTCACTTGCTGTCTCTGCAGGAGCTCTCAGAACTAATTAGCGAACTTACTCCTTTCTGTTGGGAGACAGCAACTTTCTTATTCTGCCAATGTTGTTGCAGTCCCAAACGGATGACACAGCTGATAGATTTCTTAATACCCCTTTAAAATAGGAAAGTAAGGTTGGATATGAATGATGATAAGTATATTTTACAAGCGTAAAGTGTAAATCTTTGTTAACTATTGTGTGAATATTAAGCCTATGTCCAGGAGTGAGAGGTTAAAGGATCAGTGGTACCTTCTGCATCCAAATGCGGCCCTTGCGGATGGCGTGTTTTAGCCTCTCCACGCAGATGGTGTGCAGAGGCAGGTAGAAGGCCAGCTCTGTCTGCGGCAGGATGATGGACAAGGCACACGTGTTCTTGTCCCCCTTCAGTTCACCGTCGAAGATGAGGGACACAATGATGACGCCCTTTTCTGCCAGGACGAAGAACTTCACATCCACGGCGCCACACTCCGCACTGCGGAGAATCTCCCCATTGAGAGTGTGATTGGCCAGAAAGGTGACCTCTCCATCACTGAGGAACATCAGTTGGTCGCCCTTCGGTGACCAGATGTGTCGCACGCGTGGACCCAGGATGTTGTCCCAGTAGGCAAAGGTGGCAGCCAGCAACGGACATTCTCCCTCTACTGCAACTTCAGACTTTGCCACAGCAGGTGACTGGGGTGGACAGCCGGAAGACATTGGAGAGGTTTGAAGACCTCACTGTTTTCTGTAAGTCCTAATGATATTCAACCTCTGGCAACACAAGAAACAACAGTTGTTTTTATGGTACTTGTCAATTACACGATTGTCATCATATTTAAATTTAGATTGTGGGAAAACAGTTTGGTTCGCTGAATCGCACAAGGATCAGAACTAAATGCTTGAAATACATGTAGGGAAATCTAATCATACTTCTCTGTGTAAATGAAAGTGATACGTTTTGCTACTATAAAACCCACAACTTCTCTTTTTCTCTAACAATGTCTAGTTGGACAAAGTGAAAACCAGAGCATGAATAAATGAAAGCAAGTTTTCTGTAAGGTTAGACCAAACTCCGTGCAAAGAAACGGCATTTTTTTATTTAATTTAATTTCTACAAAATAAACAAAGAGTAAGTTACTCAACAAATAGCATATGCTTACCAGTCAGGTCTTCTTTTGAATTCGGCATATATTATTTAAACATTAGCATTTTATATTCTGTAAATTATTTCGATATATTTTTTACCTTTCTATCCATGTCCTTGATTAGATAGTAGAGTTTTGCCGGAATGCTTGAGAGATCAGGCGTAGCAGACAAATACAGAAGGATGATAAATAAGATATTAAACTGCTGTTTGACTGAACATGTGTTTTCCCAATTGACCAGCTTCATTGGTGATCAAAGATTTGTAGTTTTCACCAGGTAGCTACGTTTATCCACAGCGAGCTATGCAGCTTTGTTTTAACAGTTTGCGAATATCTCATAACATATGATCACAAATAAGACCACAGGTAAGTAGGCGGTGGCCCCAGACTTACGTTCTGAGGCAGTTTGACCAGATAATATTCTGCAGTAGTGCTAACTCTGGGCTAGCTTGCTAACTAGCGTTAGCAGAACAGTGACAGTGGATTCACATCGCTATAACTTACCTGTTCGGGTTTTTCAGCGCCACGCGAATATTTTTCAAAGTGTCACTGCACGGCCATCATTTCATTTCTGTTTCTTCCGCAGCTCGTAACACTTTAATGCTCCTTAGCCAACTGTATATGTTGTTGTCTTTCAATCACTTCCCTGTACGTCACTCCTACGCAGCACGTACGTCACCAGCTGACAGGAGTGCACAGCGCCCTCTGGCGAACGGGACGCGGCAATGACCTGTGAGTCAATGATGTCATTTTTTTATTCCAGGCGCCCACCTGCAGAAACACGAGATATTTTAATTCATTTACACGGAGCCTGCACATCTGAATGGTGTTATCTGCAGGGAGAAACCTTTGTGTTTGCCTTTACATGTCACGTTTCTCAGGATTCTGTGATGATGGCACCGTACTTCAGTCCTGGAGACCTGATACTGCTGTCTCTCTTTTTTATTTCCCCCTAAGTCACACGTCTGTAAATTGCAATCACGACATCTCCCAGGAGCATCATGGCTGCAGATCTCTAGAAGGGAAGCCTCACGTGTCAACAGATAATAATGTGATTGTGCTTTTTCCTTTAGGACATACCTGACGTTGTCCAATGTGTGAGAATATCAAACACCTTTACGGCTGAGGATCAGAGCATCCTTTGCAGTTGTCAGGTGAGCATCTCCTCAAACCCAAATAAGGGTGAAGTAATACAAGCACAAATACCTTCACACCTATTCTCTGTGTATTCATCTACATACTGTACACACACCTAATTTGCAGTGTTGGACCCATTGGCCTCAGCAGGACACTAATGAGACGGCCGCCGCTGTGGGCTCCAAATGGCTTGTCAGCAATTAAGAGGCTGAGCTGCTTGTGCAAACAGTGAGTCTTCATTTTATAACATAATTACATCTTGTCGGTGAAAAATGTGCAGTCAGCTGTGCGGCCATCTCCGCTGTCTTCGGTGATGTGGTGTCTCAGTCCTGAACCGCTTCTATACTTTGTCCTGCAGCTGGTGTCTCATCAGTCCGTCTTTGGCTGCTGTTTTCAATTTCTTCCGAGGCCCCTTGTGGCCTGTTGCAATCCAGGACTGCAATTCTCACTGAGTAAACTATAGTGGGGGGGTACAAATACCATGCAGCTGTTCTCCACAGGCTTTTTAGCCTCTTCTTTTTTCGTTTCCAGCTCAATTCCAATGATAAATCTCTTCTAGATTAAAATAACACAAAGACTTTTACACTCTATTTCTTGCACACATAAAATGCACCAGATAAAACATGTTAATCAGTGAACATTAGAATCAATCAATCAGGCTTTATCTATGCAACACTTTTCATACAAACGTAATGTAACACAAAGTGCTTTACTTAACCCCCTCAACGCACACACACACACACACACACACACACACACACACACACACACACACACACACACACACACACACACACACACACACACACACACACACACTATTGAATAAAGAACATAAAATATCAAAAATATTAGATACATTTTTTGCTTATAATAGAAACATTGAAGAGAACAGATATAGATAGAAAAATAAATGCCAAAGGATGAATGATTAAAATTCTTAAAGAATGTATCAAAGTGAGTAAAATCTAAGATAAAATATAACGTATTAAAAGGAAAAGAATCTGGAAATAATAAAATAAGTTAATTTAAAAGGATACACAGACTCAAATATAAATAATTAGAAGTGCTAGTGGTTAGATTGTGTCACCTTGAACCGAGCTGCTCCAGTCTTTATGCTAAGCTAACAGGCTGTATGTTCTAGCTTTAAATGTCATGTAAAAACATCTTTCGTCAAACAGGGCTAATTTTACATCCAGACAGGAGCAGTTATGATGTTGCTGTCTCTGAATACACATTACAATATATAAAACATTCCCTCATACCGCTCTCCTTCCATACTATCTTATTGCTGACATTATTTATTCTTGAGCAGTTCTGTGACTTTCCTTCCCTGTGTCTTGTCAGAGTGGCTGCTCCTGTGCCACATGAACAACAAGCCACTGAAAGTAGCTGAGTTTTTTTTGTTTGTTTGTTCTACAGAGCTCAGCAGCAGCGAACTTGGACTCTACGTGTGGACGGTCAGCAGCGAGCCAGTGTGCTGAAAGAAGTTGGCGGAAGTTTTCAAGGTCACTGACTGTCAACAGTCATTCACAACAAGCTGTGTAGCTGCTGACCACCGCGATGTGACTGCACTGTGAGAACAGCCTTGCTGCTGCAACAGAGGTGAGGGGCTGACTTCAGTCTACCCACCCCTCTGAATTTTTCAAAGACACAACAGTCATAATTTGCAAAATTTTCCAGGAGAACATTTGTAGAGCTATTTAAATATTAATGCAACATGTTATTTTGATGATTCTCTAATCTTGTGGATTATCTATTCATGGAACCACCTCTTATTTATGCATCTCCTTTTCCCTGCCCTGATGAAGACCCTGCAACGTAGAAATAGGTCTTTATTTTTAACTATTATAATACCACACTAAAGGGACATCATTATACCTCATCACCTTGCTTTACATAAAAGTGCCTCAAGATCTATTCCCCTCCTCTTATAATTCTTTTCATCTTCAAAGGCACCTTAAGGTTCCTGGATCAAAAACCTGGAGAAACGCATTGAGCACTTGGCTTTTGTGTCCCCTTCGAATCCTCACATATGACGTTTGGAGAACGATTAACTTCATTATTTGGTTGAAGAACAAGATTACAATACATTTTATATGCTCTGTCTATTTGAGATTTATGCTTCCATATTAGCCCTTGCTACCCAACCACTGTGTGTTGGAATAATGATGTAACATGATGATCTGGTAGCGAAAATACATTACATAGATTAGAAACTTCCAGCCACGGAGCACCTGAAAAGACCACAACAAAGATGCAATCAGATTGTAGACTAACCACCCACAGACAGAACAGGCTCCAACGATAACCAGTTTAATGGCTCTGTTACAGCCCCGTAATAGTATTACCTGCTGCTTGCAGGTTTTCTTTGCACCAGGGCCAATGGGCTTGGACAATCTTGTACATCACCACATTATCCTTGTGTCTCTAAGAACCAAGTCATTAAATGCTAATGAGCCAGCTCCCCCCTCCCCCCTCTCCCCCCATGATTTTAAACGATATAAATTACATATTTTATATGATATAAATTATCAAATATGCATCCCATACTTTGTATTCCCCTTCTGTTGTCCTGGAGTTTTAATTTTCCCAATCACATAATTAAATGTCCGCCTCTGCCCATCCACTACAAGCACACAAGCAGACAGACAGAGAGAGAAAGAGAGGGGTGGGGGGGGCTATGAAGACCATCATTTACCCCCGAACCCCGACATTCAATGGGTACAGAATCGCGGGCTGACCAGTGCGGAGAAATGCGCGTCCCGTGTGAACAGCCAGGCAGCTGCGTGCTTGGGAACGGCGCTACGCTGCCTCGCAGCCTCGCTGCATCCGGTGTAAACCTGGCGTAACGAGTGTGGGGGGGCGGGGGGGATGAGGTGGGGGGTGGGCCAAGGCCATGTAGGGAGACTTCCAGTGTATTGTTACGACACAATACACAGGAAGCTCATTCGAGTCACTCAAGCATGACGTTTCTGACTTAGAGGAACCATAACAAAACGCGCGAGTGTTTTTTTCCCAGAGTTTTTGGGTTGGTAGACATGCCAGATACCCACATTAACCTGTAGAAGCACTAACAAAGTGGAATTTGCATGATATGTCCCCTTTAAAACATAGACTGTAGAATGGACAAAATGTCAGCTCCCCAAAAGTGAAGCCAAAGCATCTTGATAGCCCCCTGGTGGCGGGCTGCAGTATAGGTCATAAACCTCCTCCAATTAGTTATTTGATGCTTTAAAAACAGAGTGGAACATCATGATTGACTGCTGAGACCGACACGCAATTGGTCGATCGCCTGTGTCTGTAGGAGCTCGTTACCACAGCTCCATGCCCCAGCAGTTATTACACAGACTCTGTCTCCAAATGTGCAAGATGGCGGTGTTGGTGTCCAGGGTATTTTGGCTTCATTTCTGGATCGTGGGAAGAAGTGAAGACGTGTCATCCATCTTTAGATACAGTCTATCTATTTAAGTCACAAATATGGATCTTTATCATCATGTAAAACAAATGCTAAAACAAGTAGGCTACAGATAATGTTTGTGCCAACAGCTATTTTGTTCAATACTGAAGATAGTCTCTCTCCAAATGTGTTTTTGTTGTCATTTGGATTTATAGGTTGAGAAATTATCTATTTATATATACTTTATGTTTTTTTTATTCATATCTCAATTTCTTGAACCCATTCAAAAACAGCATAACATTTTTTTTTTATCTTTTGACAAAATGTAGCTGTAGCTGTTTTTCCTGTTTCATGTATTTATGTCAGGCAAAGCTAACTGTCTCCAGGCTGTAGCTACTGTCCAAACATCAATCTAATATGACTTTCACAAGCAAAGGGAATCCATAGTGTCTCTCAAAACGTTTATAGGTTCTGCATTTTTGAAAACTGAAATATACAATAGTATTTATTAGCAACAGCCAATATTTCTTGCAGTAGAGATACATACTCTCAATATTCTGACATCAATCTTTAATTTGACTGTTTTGTCACTATGTGATTATAGTGTATACTATTTATTTAAGATAATAATAATAACATACAAGACGCAAATAATTTCAGATCACAGATTTCCTCCTGTGTTTACTCTTTGTCTGAAAAGTTTGCATTTCACCACCTTCCTCTTCTTCTCAGCTTTATCCAACATGTGCCGCTGCAAACGTCGACTCTGCTCGCTTTGACAGCACAAAGGCAATTTTTCATGAGTTAGCTTTCGCCCCAGCTCATCATTCAACATGGTGAGCAGGCGTTTTGTGCAGCAGCACTTGTTGTCTTCAGTGGTCGTTTTAGCAACGTGTCCTAATGAGTGGGTGGAAAATGTGTCTGAGCTGTCTCTTCTACCACAGCCTCCTTTTATGAGTGTGAAAAATTACTGGTCATTTATTTAACGTTGACTAGCCCTGCTCCACATTCAACACTCTTTGGTCTGAATAACTTCTCATTTCATGAAGCATTTTTTTTCTTCACAGTTTCACACATTATTCGCCAGTGGCAAATTGTCTGACCTGCATGCTAATGACAGTAAGAAGCTTGTTTCAGCCTGCAGATCACTTTCTTGTTACGCGGGCAGCATGACCCTCTCAATCGTTATGTCTGTCTCTTGGTCTGGATGTCTAGACTGAAATATCTCAACAACTCAAACTTTTATTTGTACTGACATTCATGATCCCCAGAGGATGAAGTCCAGTGATTTTGGTGATCCCCTGACATTTCCTCCAGCACCGCCACAAGGTTCCTATTTTTGGTTTGGAGTGAAATACGTCAACACATATTGGATATATCGCCATGAAATGTGATTGATTTGCCTCAAGAGTACTTCACCAACACTGATATTTATCAACACGGTAAATAGCGCAAAACATTATACCTGCTAAACAGAAGCATGTACGTCTTTTACAAAACTGTGTATACACCAGGTACACACAGTTTTTTTTATACTAAGAAAGGTGATTGAACTTGCATCTCTTTTTCCACCTGTGCATCATGCTCAACGTCACAAATGCTCAGAAAACCGAGGACTGCTCTCACCTTGCTGTCCGGCCAAATTAGCCCGTTCACCTGGGTGTCACGTCTACATCACTGCAGATCGTAGCTTGAGGCGATAAAAGCCAGTGTCTGCGGCAGAGTCATTTGACCCGGGAGTGAATGCCGATTGCATCTATTTCCATTGCAGGTAAAAGCCAGATATGAGTGTGTGTTGGTAGGTTTTTGACCAGTGGAAAAGGGGCTTTAACACATTGACTTGACCCTGTGCCTCATAAAGTTGTTAACATGGCTGTAGACTTTGAGGGCAAAATGTTAAAATTTTAATTTGTCAAATGATTACCGCTCTCTTTTTCTCTAAATCAGAAACAAGGCACTAATGGTAATTATGTGACATCATTTTCATTAATCATTTTAAATTGAAATATATGACATCTCATTATTGTCAACTGAGCTTTAAGGTAAGAATGTTAATTGTCTTGCCTTGATGAGGACATTCTGGTCTAGTCACTCTATAGCATCTCAGTAACTGAGTTCAAATGAATCTGTAATGTGTTGGCACAGTAAACACCTTATGAATTGCTAATACAATTAATTGGGGATTTTAAGTACAAAGAGCCAAATTGGATGAGTACGCCGTGATCTCTACTTCGCTCTGAGGTTATGGAGTCTGTGGCTGTGTCTCTGTATCTTTGGCTCTGAGGTTATGGAGTCTGTGGCTGTGTCTCTGTATCTTTGGCTCACTTCATTAGCGTCACGGTTTTTTGCTTAGGGAGATGTGATTGAGAGTTGTGACAGCACATCATCTTTTTTCATCTGGCATTAGACAAGCAGCCGGGCTCCTGTTTCCGCCCAGACTGCTGCAGCCTGATGCCTACCGCCAGCATCCATTAGGATCGGCTTAACTTCAGTCCATTCCCCACTAACCTACATGACCACGAGAAATGGGGCAAAACCACCCTCGCAGCAGCCTCCGGGGCCTCCATGAATCCTGGCTTCCCTCATTCTGCCGCCCGACTCTCTTTGTGCTCTCTCTGTGAAATAACCCTCCTTTTTCCTTACACCTGAAAATATCACACACACTGGCGGTATCGCTATAGACATGAATGCGCGTTGCAAATGGAGTGGCAAGAAGAAGAAATATGATACAGATGAATCACATAAGGATGATCACAAAGATCCAAAGGACGTCACGCTCGTGGTCAGACTCAGCGAAGGCTGATGCTGCCAATTCCAATTACTCTTCATTTTAAAAAAGGGCAAAGTGTGGACAGGCTACTGGGCCCGATCCCTTTGTGTGCTTTCAAAGCCGGCTCCAGGTTTGAGACGTGGCACAACAACAACGATCTGTGATGCCATTCAAAAGAGGGAACTTCAAAGAACATTTTTTCCTGCCCAGCTGCACTGTGGCTCGCTGCCACGGGCCAATCATTATAATGAGTAATAAAAAAATGGCACTTTGGAATAGAGGACTCACACTGCAAGCAACTGTACAGAATGATTCAAATTTCCTTTCAAAGACTGATCATCAGATGTTATGATCAACGAGAAGAGCTTTCATGTACTTGCTGTCTGAGCAGCAATACTTGTAGCTTTCACTGAGCGTTTATTGGTCAAGAGATTATAATACAAAGCTAGCTGGCTGTCAGTAGAGCACATAACTCCACCAAAGCCCGACAGTCCTCTTATGAAACCACATGTAAATCCACAGATATCCATAGATGTGGATTTTTATTTCGATCTGCACCAGACTGGACACACTCATAAATATACCCCTGAATAAGCCAGATTTCTTTCATCAGAACCCATTGATTATTCTGACAAAAAATCAACAAAAAATTTTGGAAAATTGTCACAATGTCAAAGAAAATGAAAAATAATTCCTGGATGCGCCCCCTGATCCGCGTGCGCACCACAATTTGATGGGTTCTTTCCAGAAACAAACTGTGTTCTTCCACCAAGGTTTGTGGTAGTCGATGCTCTCCCTCCAACATATGGTCACTGGATCAGAGAGGTTATGTTTCATATCCATCTGGGGGGATGGACAGGAACTTGACTTAACTGTCCTATGTACAAGTTGTACTTATTTTGTTATATATTTGCTGTCCTGGCTCCTAAATGGTGGAATGAGCTCCCCAATGACATCAGGACAGCAGAACTAAAAAATGTTGTAGCACTTAAATGGCACTTACTTATAGCACTTTGTAGTTTGGCTTTCTTGAAGAAATTGTACTTTCTTGATTCTTGTTGTTCTGGGTTTGTACCCTCATGGTTGAATGCACTGATTGTAAGTCACTTTGGATAAAAGCGTCAGCTAAATGAAATGTAATGTAATGTAAATATTTCTAAAATAAAAAAAGAACTTGATAAAAAAAATGTTTTTGTGGTAATCTGTCAAGTAATGTTTGTATAATCCTTCTAACAACGGGGCCATGAATACTGGAATTCAACACACAGTGTTAGGATGCATAATAAATGCATCTAATAATATCTGATGATTACATTTTATATTGAATGAAAACAAAAAATCTCTAGACGCTGTGAATTCCTGAAAATCGGCCAAACCCATAGTTTGTCCTGCTAAATACAAATTACCTGGGTTTTTCTAAAATCAATAACTGCTCAATAGACCTTCCCCAACACAATTTGAGAGCATAAATGAAAAGGCCTTTCCTCTGCACTGACAATCTGTATAGGTAAAACACATTTCACCTTGAACAAGCCTTGATCAGGGTGACAAGCTTTGACAACACTGTAGCTTGGACCCTCTTTGATTTTTAATGCATCACTTCAGGTTTGATCAGTCTCCACTTTACATGCACAAAGAGTACTTACACACACCTCTGACAGAGAGGGGCGCTACCATCATGTGAAACATAATTGTCTGTCTTTATATGTTGCCTGCGATCATGTCTTTTTATGTGAGCATTTGTTGTAGTGGTCATGAACATGAGTGAGTGAGCGTTTCTGGCTCAGAGGCACCAGTTGCGGCCCAGTCCAGGCCACGATTATATCATTTGTTGATGCTGGTGTTTTCTGCTCACCCTCTTGTGCAAATATCCTTTTATATGCTAAGTCGAGTGTCTGCAGCGATCATTTGCGAGTTCCTTGTGACTGAGTGTGATGATGCACATGCACGTGCTCTTTTCAGATGATTTGGAAGCTGCCATATTTGGCTTTAAATCCCAAACACGGACCCTGTCAATGAATGAGGCTGTAATTACACATTACATGCAAGAACTCATCAGGACGTATTCTGTATTCACAGCCTTCCAGCAACAGCTGCTACAGTAGCTGCGAGTACTGTATCGAAGCCCTTTCATGTGTCATTGAATGTGTCTTCCCCTGACACACAGAGCTCTACATCAGAGCTCCTCTCTCCTGTTTCCCCAGCCGTCTCTGCAGCAGGTGATGGCATCATCCACCTCATCTCAGATAACACATGATGCCGTCATCCACCTGCTACAGAGAGCTCCCTCGCATCTGGATGGAACCGGTCACACTGTGAGAATCACATTCAGTAGATTCAACTCGACCACTGCTGCTGAGGGAGAAGCTACAAGCGGTGAGGGAAAACATGTCAACCATCCCCTGGATTATTGAATACCTGAAAGACCATTTGCAGTTGGACTAAGCAGTGCTCTAGTACACGATTTACTTGTAGTGGGGCTCACAGGGAACAGTGCTGTCTCTTTTCCTGTTCACTCTGTCCACCTCAGACTTTGAGTACAACTCTGGGGTCACACCTCTTGCAGAAGTTCTCTCATGACTTGGTGGCAGTGGTTGGGTGAATAAGTGATGGGCAGGAAGAGCAGCACAGAGCGATGCTAGATTTTCTTGTGCAGTGGTCCGGAAAATAATCATCTGTATCCGAACATGGCCAAGACCAGGGGGACAGTGATCGACGTCAGAAGAGGTGGACGGCGACACAGGCCATGTGTATTCTGGGAGAGGATGTTGAAGTGGTGAAGGAAAGAAATGCGTCCATGTTGACACAAGACTGAACTGGAAGACAAACCCTGAGACATTATATAAGAAGGAAATGTGTAGACTATCTCCCAAGGAAGCTGAAATAATTCAACAACAGGATGTTAGAAATGTCTGTTGTGGCCAGTGGACTGTTCTCCACTGGCCACATGGCTCTATAATTGGCTGCAAACCATACACTTTTGAAGCAGTGTTAGAGAGGAGGACACTGAACAAACCGTTATCCATTATGAATAATCCTGAACACCCTCTTCAACACCTTCTGGACAGGCTTTTCCCAAGGGCCGATCGAGGAAACCTCTCCTGCCCAGAGCCATTACTCTTTACAACTCTACACCTCTGTCTGACAGAGAACTTTCAGAACTCTCAGCTTTGTAGTTTCTGGTTCAACCAAAGTCCACTTTATGTGCAAAACCTTCCACTCCTACATGGCAATTTAGGACCCAAACGTAGAACTCAAGACACAAAGAGGAGGTGAAAGTTCAAACAAGTAAGTTTATGTAAAGCCTTAGGTTTACGTCGCAGTGACATTGTTAACATTTGATTCGGTGAGTTATGGTTTCACATTGCAATTTAGAATGCAGACCAACGTCTTTTTTATGACCTACAGTACACGTTTTCCATAGAAAAAAATAGCCTTATCATTTGAATGGAGAAAATTTATGATCTTGTTAACTTTGTTAATTTTGTTACCACTCTGATATCATCTTAGTATGACCACCAGCAAAATGAATGCCCTTGTTGGTCAAGTATTATATCCTTGGAAGTGAAGGATGCTTCTTTTTCATACTCTATCATTCTATCGTGTCTCCACTTCCAGCAATAGGTCTGAAAGTCTGAATGATAGAGCAGGACAGGCTGCGACAGAGGCAGTGGAGCCAGGACAGGTAATGGTGTGTGGCAGGCCGGGGTCTTCTGGTCGTCAGTCAAAGGAGACTAAACGTGGAGTGAAGCATGACAGACCAGGAAACCAGGAAATCCAGGAACAGCAGGCTGAGGCTCAGGGGGGCAGAGGATTAGATGGACGGATGGATAGATGGATGGATCTATGGGCAGACAGACCAAAAGTCAGATAGAAAGACAGAACGACAGATGGATCGAAGGATGGAGGGATGGATGGACAGACGGACCAACAGACAGATAGAAAGACAAAAACACAGATGGATCGAAGGATGGACGCATGGATGGACAGACGGAACAAAAGACAGACAGATGGAAGAACGGATGGATGGATGGACAGATGGACCAGACAGACAGATAGATACACTAGATAGATAAATAGATAGATAGATAGATAGATAGATAGATAGATAGATAGATAGATAGATAGATAGATAGATAGATAGATAGATAGATAGATAGATAGATCTGGGCTTGGAAATCCATTTAACCACATGCTGTCATGTTAGTTTTCAGTCTCCCTCCTCCACTAGTCAGCTGCTGTTTTCTGAGAGTGTTTCTTTGTTTCACAGGTTTTCTTGGGTCAAGACCAAAGCTTCCCCACAATCCCTTTGAACTTGTTTTTTCCAATTCCCTGTGCACGAGTGCCAGTAGTAACTGGTGATTCTGCTTCACTCAGGCCTGTCAAACACAGAATTCACTGCAATTCTCTACAACTTGTTTTATTCTACCTGTGGTTTTTCTTTCTATCACTAATTGCGTGGCTATACACAACAACAGTCTGCAGCCCTGTCTCACATGTAGGCTTTCATCAGAACAGCATCCTATAGGAATAACACAACAGTAACATTCAATGCCAACACTCTCGCCCTGTCCACACAGAGATTTTGACAAACGCCTCCCAAATAGATTTCCTAAAACTGATTTCTCTGTATCGGGGGCCGTATGCTTCGGAGGACCCAGTCTATGTTGCCTAGCAACAGAGGTATGGATGAGAAAGTTCTACAGTTGATTAAACCTCTGAAACAGATGTTCTTTGTTAGTGTACAGCTAGCGGTTTGGTTTTGTACATACATTTAAAAATTAATTCTTCTGATGTTTTCGCCTCGCTTGCTGCTGCCATTACCTCGTTGAAAAACAGTTTGTCACTGAAGTGCAATGAATCATGGGACTTGTTGGGCCTAGAATGATCCACCTGGTGGAGCCTCCGTTGCTCGCGGGTGGAAGGACCCATTTTTCGGCCGTATTTAAAGGACGACGCTGTGACGCAATCTGTCTTCAAATGCAGCCTCCAGAAGATGCAGACACAGCTGTAGCGTTTTCATCAGGACGGAGATACTTGGAATCCAAGGACACATAGAATTCGATATGCAGTGATTAATAACATCTAAAAAACATATTTAATTTAATAATTGTATTGTTATTGTCACATTGTCCCCCCTTTTCCCTTACAGTTCCACTTTGAAAAGCAGTGGTGTAGACTATACTAGAGATTTTTTTTTTTTTTACAGGGGGGAAATATCAGTTCGGAAAATATCTGCAGTAGTATCGACAGGCATCAGTTGGTGGATAGGTGTGTTGCATGACAAATCAGAAAATAAAATTTGCCCTTTAAATCTCGTCTTTAATATTTCTCTAGCCTTAATGATACTGTGATGCTGCACACGTATCGTTAGAAAGCAAGAACTTCAGAAAATCATGGTATTGGAATTTAAAAACAACTTTATTCGTACAGTGTACTGAGGGGTGTTGCGGGATTGTCTCGTGTCAACATTCTTGTTTGGCTTGGTATTCATACGAGTTTTGTCCGTTTTTTTATTGCTTGTTTGTCAGTACGATTCATATCACAAACACCCCCAGATGCCCTTGATTTACTGTGTGTGTTGGGATATTTCTTTCAGGGTTCATCTGTACCCTGTTGCTCTTGTTACCACTGCGCCTTCAGATACTGCTGAGACTCAGCCCCAGTCTTATTTCTGCAGATTTAAATTCCTCCAGACATCCTTCCTATACACTGCCAACACATTAAGGGACTCCCAGTGGCTTCCAGACGGTGACAGTCATTGGAAGCGGGCCAGGCGGAGACAGCCGTGTAGGATCCCCATGCATCTTTTATCCTGGATCAAACAATCAAACAGACAACATGAAACATGCAGCGCTGCTACTTCTTCTGTTTATTGTTCCCCTTTTTTTGGGTAAGAGCTGAACAAGCTATAATGATTATTCAGGCTGCCTTTCTCTTCAGATGTGCCTGAAGTGACTCTCCGCCGTCTGCCGGCTCACAGGGACTCACCTGCTGAGACGGGGATGTATATGTATTTAGTAGCAGGTGTATCGCAATACACCACAGCTTTTTAGCTCATCGTTTCATTTGGCAGGTAGGCGGATTTCTACGTAGTCATGCTAGTGTCATATTGTCCACTAATTCCCTGACAGACGGGAGGCACATTCATCCCTGTAACCAACTCTGATGCATTAATGATCATCAGAGTGTGTGCACTGTGTGGTAATGAGCCAGAAGCTGTTTGTGTGGCAGGCCTCCTTCTATCTCCGAGCTGCACCCACGTACAGTAGCACCACCACGTATATTCGATTTTAACTCCAGGTATTTCAGGGGCTTAAAGTTGAGAAAATTCAAACTTTCATCAGCGGATATCTCGTGGGTTTATCTCCTCTACTTATGCCTTTCATTCTGTTAGTAATTGCGTTTAGCCCCTCAGGTCCCCATCGTTCATTCCGTCTAATTAGCTCTCCTGACCCTCTCAGCGTGGCCGTGACCTCTTCATCCGGTAAAGGCGCTGACTTCTGCCTCATCCCTTTGACTGCTGGCTAACATGTAACCAGCGCCTAACGGAGGAGCATTCCTTCCACATGCATCTGCCTAAATATGGGTATTTATTGCAATTGAAAACGAGTTAATTAACTTAATTGTTCTTAAGTTAATTAATTACAAGCAGTTATCAAGTGATCAAATCCAAGCCGAACGCACATTGTCACGTTGAAACAGACGTGTAATTCATGTGACTGCATGGTGGAAAACAAACTGCCTTCGGCCGGTCCTCCAGAATGCACCAGATTAATTGGTGACACGCTGACAGAAACAGAGTCACGGAAATACGACTGTGCCTTATGAGAGCAAATTTCAGTTGAACAATGGGCCTATTTAAAGCTGACTGGGAGGCTTGTTGTAAGGAGAATTAATGTTTGAATTAATCAGCACCTAGCTTTGCTTTTTCTTCCTCTGTGATTTAGTGTCTGCAGGAGGAAACGGGGCACTGAGTCATAACTCACAAATGAATCATTCATAATCATTGATGTCACTTGCCGGCTAACTGCGGTGCAACAGTGAAAAGTGAATTAACACGCACTGATGAGATACACTGACATGTACATGACATGTTTCTCTTTAGACTTTATCCTTCAAAATAAAGTTAGTGCTGTGGGTTTCTTTTTAAGCATAATAGTGCAGTGCTGCTGGGTATTAAGCCTGAACACTTAGCTGCCTACAGGGCCAGTGTTCACACACCGTGCCAGTGAGGCCCAGAGGACATCTCTAATGTGACTGTAATTCTCCATGGCCTCTGCACAAATCACACTGCGTGCCTCCAGGCACCCAGCTGTAATGTAATGTTCTGCAGGCGAGGGTGTCTTCAAGCACCCACGCTAACACAACTAGGGGTCTACAATGACGTCACACTGGGGCTTTTCTACCTCCTGAGCTTTGGACGACGTATCAATTCAATCCACGCCCCAGGGGTCGGCCACTGGTGTGATGTGATGTGCTTCTTTTCTGTTATTGTGGTCATTTTTCATGCTGCACCCCCTCGCCGACACTTGCCACAAGCTGTGTTTTAATGGGGCAGTTCCTCAGAGGTGAGATGAGAGGTGCTCGACTTGGACCAGCACAGGGTTAAATGGGGCGAGTTGGTGGCACCGACACTGACAGTGCTCTCCAACATGAAACACAATTCACTTTCCACACAAAAGAAAATAGCTGTACTATTGTCACAGAGTATGTTTGTATGCACCTGTTTTAATGTGTATCTTCAATTTCCATGTTAAAAACTGAGTGAAAATGCTGGGGAAGGTTTTTAATGCTTGGCTGAGGTGGAAAATTCACTTCCCTTTCGGCAGAGGTGAGAAGTAACGAAGTACAAATCTTTATTTCTGACCACTCATTTCACCCACACAAAACACAAATACCTTCACTTTTTGCTCCTTACATTTTCAAAACAGGCCCGTTACTTTCATTTTCAATGCATTTGAGGGGAAATCCTTTTTTTATTTTGCATCATCAAGCGCCGCCTTCCCAACATCAACACAGATTTCAACATAAATGAACAGTAACACAGAAAAAAGACAATTCCTTGTTGTTTATCTTTCAGTGCATATCAAACACAACATACGTTACACGGTGTAAAGACATATCAAGATGAGACAGACAAGAGAGGGAGACTCAACCGTGGTGAAGAGGCACATATGTCCATGACAAGAAGGAACAACATGGAAGAAAGTGACAAACATCACTGATAATGTTGAGAACTTTGACGACATTCCCCATCCCTGGCCTTGTTTAAATGAAGAATGCATCATCCAATAGATTGTGCACATTTTGATGCTCACATCATTTCTTGCTTTGATGATTGTTTTTAGTGAATTGTTTATTATTTTCTATTTGAAGTAAGAGTAGTTTAAGTTAAATAGTCTTGGAACCATAATAAGGTGACATGAGTCTGAGTTACAGCCAAATTGAAATTGTACCATACTTTTATACGTTTAACACAAGTATCTGTACTTCTACTTCAGTAAAGTCACCTCGTCTATTTGGTGTGAACACTCATCAACACTAAACAAGTAAAGAAGTATCAGAAAAAGGGGAAGGTTGGCCACAATTAGCTCTACTCTTACCCTCTGACACACTGGTAACACTTGCTGTCATAGTGAAATCCTTGTGTTACATCGTGTGTAAAAAAGTAACTTTCTTATTTGTAAGGCGGATATTGTGTTATTTCTATGAACAGCCACATAAAAGCAGAGTGAATGTTTTCATCTTCCTTGTAAAGTGATAAGCTACTTGCTTCCTCCTGATATTTCACTGCTGCAGACATTAATCAGTGGATGCTTCACATGAAGAAACTTCCAACACAGTGAAAGATGCCAGGCTGCAGTTTTATGAGCTGTAAACACAATTATGGGACTCGGGAACCATCTGTTTTACTTGTCCATGTTTTGCACCATTAAGTGGATGATTACGTCGGGTCTGAAAATATGTCCATATTCTCCAAAGGGGCAACAAAATAAATCAGTGAAATAAATGCTTTTTCTTGCCTTTTTATTTCTTAGTTTGTAAGTTATCATACAGGTCAATAACTGCAGTATTTAATCTCTTAATTTGTATTATGAGCTAGGAGATGAGAGCAGATGGAGGGCTCCTGTGCTGATTTGTGGTCTGAGGAGAATTAGATCAACTATGTGGCTTTTGAGCAGCAGCCTCTAGTACAACAGTACAACCAGCACCATCAAACCCAACAGGCAATAACATAACACTTTTACAGCTCCTCTCCGAAGGCCTTCAGGGGTCCTGTGTGGCGTGAACCCGTCCTCGGCTGCAGGCCAGCTCGATTAGTGACTGACCTTTCATTATCGTCTGTACATCATCGGCCGGTCCCAGGGCACCGGGAAGAGCCACTCCACCAAACTCCAATATTTTTTATCGATCTGGGTCAAAGTGAAACGCACATCAAACCGGCAACGACGTGTGCAGGAGACACAAAGTGAAATGTAGCCGGGCTAATGATTGGTATCACATCTAAGGCTCAGGAAGTTTAGAAGAAGGTCAGTATCTTTGCAAGTTTGGTTCCAAGGTTGAAAGTTGTGATGAAAGTCTGGATTAAAATAGATTTAATATGAAATGTAATCGCTTGAGGGCAAACTCCTCCCTACACGATGGACATGTAAAAGAGTCTGTAAAAGTTTAAAAGATATTTTTTCCCCCCACAATTTGAATCTCCAATTAACTCTTACGATTGAATTTTCTGTAAACAGGAGTTTCCTCCATTAAGGTCTAAAATATACATTAAATGGATACAGTTTTATAGGTAATTAGTAGATCTTTTATGTTTCACTTTATATTAAGCTTAAGCTATTAAATCCGGGGTTTACAGGGTGGGCACACATGTCATCAGGCTAAACAAACTAGCTGCAATAACAACTGTGTGATATAGTTACACAAACTCTGTTCCTCAGCTTACATTAACTGCATCGGGCTCAGGTAAGGTTCGGACACAAGACACAGAATGCTAGTTGGGTTCTGGTTGCACTAGAATTTACCTTTAAATTAAATATTTAACTTTTCATGACCAAATGTGCAAAAATGTAAGAGTCATCAATAAACCTCTTATATTATTAAGTTCAGGGGCAGATTCTGGGGTGTGGCCAGGGGGGCCATATACAAATTTGCCAAGAATTTTGTATTTATTGTTTATTTTTTGGAGTACACAATGACTGAGTTTAACAGTCAAATCCTGGTTCAGAAGGACTGTGTGGGTGCATGCACATGTGACACCAGCTTTTTCCAACAATTACTTGCCCACTTGCCCACAAAAACACACAAATACAGAAACACCAAAACTGGAGTATATAAAAAAAATCTCCCAATATGCTACTTCTAATTTGAATTCCTTCCCCAAGTCTCTAAACCGTCAGAACACAGATACGAGCACCCTCGATTTGTACAGAAGGTAAATCTAAAACAGGCAGCTACACGCAGCGTATCATTTATGCCTTAGTCTCTCTTGGACTCACAGTTAATATGCAGCATAATCGGTCATTTTCTGTCAGCCGAGGCTTGTGTGGGTAGAAAGTACAAAAGTAACGTTGACTGTGGAGGAGAGATGATCTCACAACACAGGATGAAATTATAACTCCCACTGCAAGATCACCAAACAGAGCCAGAAAAACTCTTTTAATTGCAATCAGTGATCAACAATTCCCATGTTGTGAAAGCATGGAAGCCTTGATGTCAAGTGTAGTGAAGCGTTTCTTTAACAGCCAAGTTAAAGTCAACACTGATGCTGAATTCAGGATCCTAGACTCTGGGTTACTTTGACTCATACTCTTTGATGCAGCAGCGAGGTTAGTGTCAGATTCTTTAGATTCTCTGAAGATCCTATATGATGGGGGAAATTATTCATTTAGGTGCGCATGGCCCTGAGCGTGAACACATCTGTGAGTGCCACCGAACACACACTTTGCTGTTTTATTTCCCCGAGTCGTATATTTACTGCAGTAAGTGATGTTTGGGGCGTAAAAACGAAGCTAATAACAGGGTGTTTCTTTGCCAAATCACTGAGCAGAGGAATCTTTTTCATTCTAATAGAAATCACACGTTAACCACTCGTGTAAGATCCTGTCGTTAGAGAAGCGATTCAGAAAACCTCCGTCTTTGAGATACAGTGTGAGGAAACTCGACACTAATGGATTCATTACATTTCCTCTCTATTGTTTACAGCGCTGTCTACAGCTGCAACAAAAAATAATAAAAGCCTTTTGGAGGCACTTTGATCTTGTCTTCGTATAACACTTGATGAGCAGCCTGAATATTCCGAGTGAGCTTTCACGCACGAAGACAGAAAGTCTTTTTACAACTTGCAACGATAACATCCAAAAAAGAAGCTTTCTGTTAGAGCAGGAAGCCAATTAGCATTTATCTGATTGTCAGGGGAGGAAGTGAGGAAGGCAGCTGTTTTCACTGATGCATGTGGCCTGGCTGAGGATGCATTGATACGGTTTCAGGGAGTTCAAAGGTTTAACACCTTAACCACGTGTCAGGTCATGTAAAATGGCATTTATCACTTGCTGTCAGGCTATTTGGACCAGATACACTTTGCAGCACGAAGCGTTCCAATTCTGATGCTTTTTTTCCTCACGTGTCCCAGTTTTGACGTCCTCTGATCATGGTAAAAAGCAGTGGAATCGCAGTGTCCCCAATTCCCACCTGGACCACATGAAAGCGTGGTGCACAGTCAGGTTTCAGAGTGTGCAACCACTTAGCAGATTGTATGTGATTTCACAAAACAGAAGTTGTCTGCAATTCCACAACCCTGTTGCTGTGTGACGAGACCTGCGGATTACAGTAAATCCAAACTAGAGCCGTTTCCAGACATCAACTCTGGAGAATGTCTGAATATTTCGTCCGGACTTTCTCAGCAGCACAGAAATCTCAGGAGCACTCAGGTGAGGGGAGGTGCAGAGCGTAACGCAGGAATTCTGTTGTGGAGATCACAGGTTTTTTTGGCACCTCGACACCAGTGTTGGCCCTTTTCACCAAAAGCTCTTTGTCTGTGTCGTGGACGTGTATGACACTGCTTTTTCAACCTGAGATATTTGGGGGGGGGGTTATCTATCTACAGCCACACAAGCGTCTCTGTGAGGCTGCTCCTCAGCAGCAGACCACACAGGCTGCGGATGTGACAATGTTGTTTTGTAAAGTTCTTTTTTTCCATTGGACTTGATGATTGTAAATGATTTTTGTTGCCTCTTTAAATTACAGGGGCGCTGACTGTGTCCTCTTTGATATTAGATATTGGATATTTGTCCAGACACAATAGATACAGATACAGCTCAAGTGGGCGACCGACACATCGAGGAATTCGAGGGAAAATACTGTAATAATACACCTTTAACACGGTTAATAACAATGTAATATGGTTTATAAAATGGGATTAACTATAAATTATGTTTGCATCATTAAACAGGGATTATTATGTCCTGTATTATGATACAAAAAGTATAGTTTATCCCTGTTTTTACATCTACAAATCGAATTTGTGTTTTAATCACAATTTATCATGACTGCAGTTGAAAGAATTAGCAAGGCTGATTATCAAGCTTTAACAGTGTGGGTTTTTTTAAAGCTCTTGTTCAGGGGCGGATCCAGGGGTGGGGCCAGGAGGGTACTGGCTTTTTTTGAAGTTCACAATGTGCTTGAACAAGGAACAATTTTAGAAATTGAATCAAAGATGTGTGGCTTTGCTCAGTAAACAGGGAACGACTTGCACCTTACTGAATCAGGAACTGAGTATGGATGAAGTACATGTATTTGGCCCCTCTGTAAAAATTGTGGCCCCTTCACATCCATGATTTAGAAAATTGTGAAAAACACGAATTAGCACTGAGCTAAAATGTAGAGCTGAGTTTGACTGGAATGTCGTTAATTGTGCTGGTACTTGCTCATAAACTAAAATTCATGGACAAATTCAGACTATAGCCTTTAAAGATAATGTTCAAGGTTTATGAGTGTATTAATACCTGTGACATCTGAGTGGAAGATGAATCATTTCCTCTTTTATCAGCCTCTTTACCCTTTCAGAGAGGACATATACAGTCCACTGTAAAAACAGCCACAAGGGTCCAAGGACACATAAACAGACAGGACCCCATACTGTTCTGACCACGTGAGGGGAAATGCCACTGAGAGGCTACAAAGATTTTTTGTAACTATATTCAGGATAGAAAATGTAATTACGAATTACTTAAGGGATAAATATGATAAATTATGTTAGAATTAGAAATAATGAGTAGGCCTAACATATAAACACTACTATATATAAATGATTTAAAACACATTAAAACCACTGTCAAGTCAGTTAACAAAATTTAAACTACTAGGACTCCAATCTTAGGGGTATGATTAAGATTTATTTCAATTTGAAAATATACCCATAAATTTGTCATATGAAAACAATTATACAACCTTGAACATTTTATCACAACAAGATCACACAAGTTTAACACCCACTTCCCTGCAATACAAAGAATTAACCCTTAATATAATTTTTTCACCTTAAACATTGAAAACATTTAAAAAAAAAAAAAGAAAAAACTAAACAATACAAGATTCCACTACAACTTTCAAATCGCCATCTAATAAATACCCAGAACCCCTTGGTGCCCCAGGAAAGAATCCCGTCACGCTAGCCTGGAGTGGCGCGATCAAAGAAAAATGCAAGAGGGGGGAATTGGGAAATTCAACCTATAAATCTGTGAAGATCAACTTTGTCTTGTCCCAAAGACGACACCAGCCAGTAAATCTTTCCCATTGTGTCTGGTCACCAACTCTTTTATATCATATCAAGGGATTTGTGTGGCAGGAAAATCTGCCCATGATTTATTATGTTGTACAGTGGGTTTAACATGCCATTTCTATAGCTGGAAGCCTTTCCAGAGTAATAACACCACTGACTACTGCTATTTCTCAGGAAACGTGTCCAGTGGAAAGTGAGCTCTATAGTAAAGACAAAGCTCTGATTTCACACTAACATTTCCTTGAGTTTAAAAAAATCCCTGTTGGAGTCGTTCCAGAGGGGACAGTGACCTATTTCAAAATGTATGCAGCATTTCTCTTGAATATGATCATTGTGAGTTTGCATACAAACATTGATAATCCTTTGTTTTACTCAACATTGACAATACTGTTGTTACAATGACCCAACAAGAACAAAGGCCTGGAAAAATGCTTTGGACCCTATCATTCGTTTTCATTGTTCCGTCCAACAAGAAAGGCAATGCGTGCACATGCACAAAGAAACACACGAATGCAACATGCGCACACCGATGCACTCACACATACACACATGCGCGCACACATGAACACAACACGCATCCCTTTCACACTGCAGCTAAGATGGGTATTAGACAATTTAGTCCTGACATGTTGCAGCGGTGATAGCTCTACTGCCACGCGAAGATGTCCCCTGTCACTCCCAGTGGCTCCCTCCTTCACCTTGATGTCACGGTGAGTCGACAACATCATTACTCATCACATCACCACTGAAACACATGCCTAGTGCAGCACTATATCACTCCCATATTGATATGTTGGTTATAGTAGTATATTCAATGTACTGTATGAGAACATTATTTCATATAAACACGTCCACAGTTTCATGTATCACTTTGTATATTCACATGTCCACTTCATCACTAAATCACCGTCATATTGACACCCACTATAATAGTACATCACTGTCGTTTGTCACAAATCCACTGTGTCATAGAAAAAACTTTTTTTCAACTGATATGTGTTTACTGTGTTGTTGACGTTGTTATCGTATCGTATGTTCAAATCATTTTCATGTTGACCCGTCTCGGGCCGCTTGTTTCTGTCACCTCAGCTGCTGCCCCGTTGGATTTGCGAGGGACATATTCAATATCAAAGTTGCTCTTATGGCGTCCTTTCCCTCGGCTCCAGATGAACAGAATCAGGAAGCAGAACACGACCACACCTAGGAAGGACAGGCAGCCCATGGCTGTAGATATAATGATAGTCTTAATGTCTATAGGGACTGTCATGTTGTACAGTACCGTCCCATTCCCCCATGTGCTGTTAGAGTCTGTCAAATAGTTTGAGCTCCTGTTGCTGTAGGGAGATCTGTCCCCAATGCTCAGGCTCTTCACAGCTAAAGAGGCTGACAGACTAGCATTGCCAGCAGGGTTACTGGCAATACACAAGTAAACCCCGCTGTCATGCAGCTCCGCTGCCTTGATCTCCAGGGTACCATCTGGTTGGACTTCCACCCTACCACTGCTCTTGGCTGTGACATAGCGTCTGTGAGGTGTAATCCAGACCACAGAGGGCCGCGGCGCTCCCTCTGCCATGCAGCTGAGGCGGGCGGGCTGACCCTCATCAGCCATCAGCAACTGGGTCGTGTTGGGCCCAATTCGTGGTTTAGTGCAGGTCATGTACCTGGACACCAGAGGCTCCTTGAGGTCACGCAGATTTTTCCCCAGGAGGTGCTCGGGGGCGGTGCACTCAGGCTGGACATCCAGAATCTGCAGAGATGGGGGCTTGTGGCTATTGAGCAGCCAAAGCAATCTGCAGTCGCACACTAATGGATTTCCTCCCAGACAAAGCCTCTGGAGGCTCTCTGGTGAGGCAAACACTCCCCTCTCCAGAGAGTCCAGGCGGTTCTGTGACACATCCAATAGTTTCAACGATTTGAGGCCCACAAAAGCAAACGGCTCAATAGAAAGCAGCTGAGCCCCTTGGAGGCGGAGCTCCAGCAGATGTGGGAGTTGGCCCAGCTCTCCCTGATGGATGTGCTGGATGCGGCAGTTGGACAAGTTGAGATGAGTGAGGTAGGGTAGGTTACGCAGCGCTGCACCGGGCAAGGCAGACAGGTTTGTGTTGGTTATGAACAACATTGTAAGGTTGAGTCCATGCAGGGAGAGGGGGGGTAGCGTGTCCAGCCAGGGCCAGTAATCAATCTCTAGTGTGCGGAGACGAGATAACCTCTTAAAGGAGAAAGGCTTTAGAAAACTAATGCTCAGGTAGCGCATGCGCAGTTCGACCAGGCTGTGCAGATGTGCCAGAGCCTCAGTAGGGACCACGGTCAGGTTGGAACGTTCCAGGGTCAAAATTTGGAGTCCAAGTAACCCTGTAAAAGCCCGCTGAGAGATAAAAACTAGCTCATTATCACCCACCTCCAGGGATGATAACCTGCGCAGATCTTGGAAGGCATGATCCAGGAGAACCACCAGTCGGTTGTGGCTGATGTCAAGGCGGGTGAGGTTGGTCAGGCCGGACAGTACGCCGGCAGGAATCAGCTGAAGCACGTTACTGCGGAAGCTGAGCGAGCGTAGAGCAAGCTGAGAGCGAAATGAGCCGGGCTCCACCACGCTGATGAGGTTGTCACTGAGATCCAGGTCCTCCAGCTGCTGGAATGAAGAGAAGTTATCCGGTGTGACGATGCGTAGTTTGTTCTTGCTGAGGTCCAGGACGCGCGTTTCAATGGGGATGCCTTCAGGGATAGTGGGCAGCCGCTTGCGGTGGCAACTAACCGACTTGCTTTGGGCGGAGCACTCACATCGGGCGGGGCAGCTGAAGGCTGAGCTGACCAGGAGAAGCACCAATGCCCCACCCAGGATGAGGTGGCAGTGATGCGGGGCTGGGTGTCGCATGTCTCTTTTACCCACGTTGCCCTCTGTCATGGCACAGCTTCTTGTCCATACAGAGCACCATCACGATTAAGCCCTACAAGACACAATACAAGAACAAAAAAAAATGTTAGACTGCTGCATACTCATCTCAACTCAGACTGTCGTAACCTGCGGGCCCCACACCTTCTTACATTTTCAACCTTTTACACTGTCTGCCCAAGTCTTTTCTCTCTTAATGATCTGTCCCGTTTCCTAGCAATGAGGATATAACGGACATTCACAGCAGGGCAAGACATGGCGAGAGAAATATCAGCTGCAGAAAAAAATGTGAATGTTCACCAGTGTGTTAGCACAAAAGGTTGCAGGAGGCTAACTGGAGATGTTTTATGAGAATGGAAGATGTTTCAGCTCAATGGTGAGAAGTGACCTTCGTTAGAGAGGGGCAAGTGCCCATGTGGATTTCTTGTGCCTACATGCGTGCTACTGTGTATTCGTGCTACTGTGTATTCTGATAATGGAGTGTACAGAATATTTATATATATATGTGTGTGTGTGTGTGTGTGTGTGTGTGTGTGTGTGTGTGTGCGTGTGTGTGTGTGTGTGTGCAAGTGTGTGTGTGTGTGTGTGTGTGTGTGTGTGCAAGTGTGTGTAGCGGAAGGGGGATGTAGGAAATGGAACATGTGGCAAGTGTTGGCAATCTAAACAGGAAATATCTGTAAATCGGTCCACAGAGATTACAGCAACATTTGCCTGGCCCACATAACTCCAGTATAAAATGAATGGAAATGTATATAGAAGATTTCTTAATGACTGATCAACATACTGACTCAGTGGCTCATTTTATCTGCACTGGATTTCAATATGAATCGATTTATTTACTAACAATGTTGTGTTTAAGCGTCAACTGTATGTACCACTGTGCATCAATCAATATAATAATGTACGACACCTAAGCTTCAGTCTGTTTATTTCCCGTTCCAACAAAATCTCGTCAGCAGGACTTTTAATCTAACTTTGGCATGGACATCATGTGACTTAAATCACATGACTTCATGGGAGTGATGTCAAGGAAAGGGGCGGGGTAAATGTCAATCAGAAGGACGTCCTTGGAATTGCATGACAAGGTCAGATTTTGACAAGATTAATGATATAAATGTCATAAATTAGACAATGTTCCTGATTATTATTAAATTAGGTTTGTGATGTATTCAAGCAACAAAATATATATATATATATATATATATATATATATATATATTGATATAGAAAATTAAAAACGATGTTTAGCTGTCCAATTTATCAAATCTGATTGATAATGTGGTACTAATCTGGGACAGTCACTTAAGTTCTCTAAATGGGGTAAATATCCATTAAAAGACTTCCTGAACTAAAACAAAAGATAAACTACAGAGATGTAACATATGATCTGCAGTTCATTAAGTCATTAAGAATTTAATGGTAAATACAGTCTGTCCCTGTCTGATAAACTGATTGTCTGGTTAGTTAACCAGCACATACTCTCTAAAACAGAGATGATCCAAAAAGATCCAAAAAGAGTCTGCAAGCACTGTTTGTTCCCTCCCTGTGTCGCGGCAATACAATGGTGATTAACTGAATTAATAGACTGTTATTGTTGCTTGCTGTATATTACATTTTGATTGATTTTTTAAACTGTATTACACAATGTTTTAAATTAATAATATAGTTTCTTTATTTAAAATAGGGTTCTTCATTAAAAAAATTACTTTTACATGTTATTATGTAATAATGACATTGCTATGAATAACATACATTTTCCAATTAATTTTCTCAGTCATTTTTTCATAATGCTTTTAAAAATTGGTAATATTGAGCTTAAAGCAATGTGATTTAGGCTTAAATTAACATTTGTATAGCACTTATCTAAACAAGATTACAAAGTGCTTCACAAAAAAAATCCATGGCAAAAAGAAGAATGAACTATCATAAAAGGTATTCAATTCAGTTCAATTTTAAGGGCCAAATCATAACATATTTGTCAAGACCTTAAAATTCATAGAGAAACCCAACAGTATCTCCATTTATTCTCCTGCTGTGGTTAGAAAACATGTTAAGTATTACAGAAAGGTATAATATGTTGATCTAATGTGTAAAACAGATATCGGAATAGGTCACAAATGTCAAAATTGCTAAAAATGTCTCAGATTACTCGAATTCACCCTATTTAATATTAAATCAGAAAAGAGCAAGCAATAAGCACAAGAACTGTGGAAAAAATAACACATGCATACATTTGCATAATCCTGGCAACAGTTTCTTCATCACTCTTCCAGTTTCCTCACACTGCTTGTTATTTGATTCACTTTTTTCATGAAAGGCTTTTCCACAGCAATCAGTGAAGTTTTATCTCATGTTAAATTCATTTTATTTCTAATCTATACAGTATGGAGCAACCCTACAGGACTGCAGCCACTCTCTCAGTAGCAAACAGCATAGGCAGCAGCTGACGATGATGTTATGGCATTACTCTACATGGTAAAAGTCACAGATAAGATGAGAATAACTTTGTGGCCCCATTAGTTTACTCCAGTCGGTTGAAGAGCGCTGCAGCATATGGAGAAATTAATAAAATGTACAGTGATTAAATAATTTAATCATTTCTTGCACATTCAATGAACTGGGTCTGTGGGTGTTGCTTCCTGGCTTTCTCTTCACATTTTGCTCATGTACGTGGCTCCAATTCACAGCCACTGTAGGCATGTGTGTGTGCGTGTGGTAGGAGGGTGTTCCGGGAAGACGAGATAACGGCAGGGTAATGAGCGAAAGGAGTTCAACTGTTGAACATTATGTTCTGTGAAAGCCATGCCTCTCCACAGCTCAGAATGGCACGGACCTTGACAGAAAACCAGCAGCCACAGGTTGTTGAATTGACAGATGGCTACGCAGACAGAGCGGCGGACCATAATTGCCTCATTACCAGTAGTATCTGTATTCTGCTCGTGGCTATCTTTGCCAATTAGGTGTGCAAAACATGAGACACGTCCGCCAGTGGAGGAAATTTGAATGCACGATCATAAAGGCGCAGAGAAAAATTCAAGAAATATGAAAGGCGCATTTAAAAAGCTGTTTGGGCTGCTTGCAGAGCTCTGTCAATCACTGCAAAGTGTGATCCTGCCAAGGTAAGCGGATGATGAGCACACAGACAGACACATGCGTTACTTTGATAGTGAAGTGAGTGACATTCAGAAAATAGCTGAGATGAAGGAGCTGCCGAGCATGCTCACACAAACACACACACACACACACACGCACACACGCACACACGCGCTCACTCGCTCACTCGTTTTCTTTCCCACAGCACTCACCCCTCCGCCCGGCTCAGCAACAGCGCTGCTCGCATCTCCGTATCTCCCCTCTCTCCCTCTTCCTTCTATCTATGCCTGTTTTATCTCTCCGTCCTCCTGTTCACACATCTTCCACCTAACTCCTTTTCTCTCTCCAGTCCTGCCTGGCCTGGCAAAAGCCCTAGTCCGTTCATCAGTCCCTGCAGGCTGGGTTTTTATCGATCGCCGCGCAGACACATCAGATGCCAGGAATGTAGCCTTTAACAAAGAGCAGGCCGTTGCCACAGCAACTACAAACCCTTACTCCCATCCGCTCTGTGTAGTCTGCCAATCAAATTAATGAAAAAAGGAAGAAATAGAGTAAGGAGGGTGACATCTTTTTCATATTCCTTTGGTCCTCGCATTGAGGGAACACACAAATAGAATACAGTCCTGGAAATTCAGTTTCATTGGTAGAGCGGAGCCTAGTTTAAGGTGTTTCCGAGCTGTCACTCTGGCTGCCTTGCTATTTGTCGACCTGTCTTTTTGCCCATCCATCTGCTGCTCTGGTAACTATCTCTGTCTGTCTACCTTATTATCTGTCCACAAGCCTGCTTCTCTCTTTGTGCATCAGTCCGCCTTAAAGCCTCTGTTCCTCCCTGCCTCTCTGTTTAATAATTACAGTCCAGTTGTCCCTTCTGCTGTCCGTCTGTCGTGGTGATCCACCAGAGAGTTGTGTGACACTCTCCGCTCTGTGCCGAGCAAAGTGACAACACCAAAGCCTTGTAATTTATTTAACCTTGTGGCGGAAAAAGAACATGATAAAAATGACTGCTGCAATGCTGGATTACTTTTTTTACTTTGTCCATAATTAAACCTTAAAAAGGTCAAATAATGGCTCCTCTGGTAGGCCACTAAAAACAATCTCATTTCTTAAATGTAAGTATTTGAGATTTGAGAAAAATCAAATCAAATGTAGAGAAAAATCTACATTTCATTAATAAAAGTCTGCCCTGATATTATATTCATAATGACAAAATAAAAGTGTCCTTGGATTAAAATACTATTTCAGCACTTATACAAGTGCATAACCTTGAGAAATGATCTCGGCGTAGCTTTGATTCTCCTGAAGACCGGCAGTCTGTTTGATGTCCTAATCCATATCTGGCATACAGAGCCCGCTATCCTCCAACCGCTGTCTTTCTTTCTTTGGATTTTCAGTTATTTGCCTTAAGGACCCTTTTCTTCCTCCACAGAATGACTGAATGAATGGCTGATAGAGGCTGACAGTCATATGATAAAATTATATCTGATGCCCCAAGTATTGTCTTAAAGGCCTGTGGTTTCAAAGAACTCAAAATTAAGGAGAAACAAATATCGATTGGACAATGACTGTCACATATAGAAAATCTGTTAAAGGAGCTAATGCATAATCATCTCAAAGTCACTTCTTCAAACACAGATGAGATTTGATACTTTGGGCTAAACTAAATTGTTGCTTCTGCGACTTCTACTTTATCTATTGTGTGGCACTTTGTCATAATTAGCAAGAGATAAACTTGCTTGTTTGGACGAGGGCTTTGTTTTTACAGCAAACTAAAGCTTTTCAGACATTCTGTCAGTGACAGGTGGTGGGATGAGTGAAACGCAGATGATTTTTTTTTAACCTCCAACATGGAAAAGAGTCAGAACAGGAAGATGCTAGTTCATGGGAAATGTAGTCCCAAATCTACGCAAAACTTTAAGGAACATGTAACACTCAGTGAAGGCCAAATTTGAACTTTTGCAGATATTTAATTGTATGATATTTTAAAGCTTTATATTATATATGAACAATAAAGAGGGTGTTTATTTTAAATCTTGGCCGTATAGAGAGGAACCCTCAAAGGTTAGAGTAAAAATAGTTCCCTTTAATGCCACAGAGCATTTGAGCAACTTTCAACTGTTTAGGTTTTAATGCTGCGCAATTTCACTGTTTTGATTCAAAAATTGGTTTGACAATAACGATAATGATATGAATTAATGTAGGCTAGTTATTATCAGTGCTCAAGTGCTTTGCTCAGCATCATAAAAACAGTCTGACTGTACCTACGTAAATGTCTAAATTTGCATATTTGGGGAGCATGTGAGAGAAATACCAGTAATTGCAACAGCCACAGAAATACCATTAGCGATAGTCACGTTACTTTAGTTGGCCACAAAGGGTGTAGAAGTTCAGGTTGAAGTGTAGTAGCTACTGAAAGGGAAGAGAGCCAGTATCTAAACTAACCCAGCATGGACCTAAGAGAGTCAGAAGAGAGATAAGGTGTTGCAGGATCGCCGCCAGGATTATATCTAATAGAACACACAAGAACCGCTTGATTGTAACTTTAGTCTTGACACCCAGACACACGACTACTTAGTGAACAAGTGAACGAGCAAGAGAGACTGATTCTATTCATGTGCTTCTTTCTACACCTTCTTATTGTGATTTAGCTCAACTTGGAATCTTAGTCGGGCACAATTAAAAGATTCATGGCACAGGACAATTTGCAAAAAAAGCAAAAGGGGAAAGGGTGTATTTGTTTCTCACACAACTAAGGGTTGCATCTTTACAATTTTAAACTGTATCATATAGCCCAGAGAAACATACAGTATCTAAAGGTGTACAACATGACTGCTCCCCAAGGTGAAGCCAAAGCGTCTCGATTGGCCCCTGGTCGTTGGCTGCAGTAAAGGTCATTAACCCCACCTCCTCCATGTTAGTGGATCGGACATGGACCAAACAAAAAAAAAGATAGTTTTTGTTATTTTGGGTAGTTCGTTCAAGTGTTCATTACTATGGTGAGTTTAGTTTTAATTTGTTATTTGATGGTATAAAACTGGGGTGAAACATCATAAATGACAGCTAAGACTGAGTGGGTTGAGTGAAAGGCCTCACTTCCAGGCCTTGCTCCATTCCCCAATCACTACTTGCAGACCCTTTATTAATCTATATGAACAGCCGATGAGTAAAAGTTGGAAAAACAAACAGTTGACTCACGTATTTGACATCATTAACAGGTGAAGACAAAAAGACATGACCATTTGCTAAGCCAAAACAGGTATGAGACTGAATTTCAAAGATAGTGTGAGCAAAGAAGCCTCTAGAATGTTTGGTTGTGAGACACAGTGGATGGAGCCAGAAAAATGCACCTGATTCTCAAAACCATCGTTCAACTCAGTAGAGTGCAGACCTCCACCAAGGCCCAGCAGCCCTTTTATAAAACCACATTTAAGTTCACTTGATCTTTGGATCAGGACCAAATTTTACACACTCACAAAAAAATCACAAATTTTTCACCAAGATCCATGAATTATTCTGGGAAATCAAGAACAAAATTGAAAAACAAAAATGTTTGCAATGTTTAAGAAAGTTAAAAAAACATTCCTGGAACTGCCCCCTCAGTTCCTGGAATGAAAAGAATGTACGTATGTTTTGTACAGGATTGCAGGTACCGGCGCCAGTACGTCGTTGACCCCTGCAACTAAATGCTTAGGCGAGTTGGATTAGGTGGTTGTTTGTAGTGACGAAGGTTTAATGAAGTAGGGCTTATTTCAGCAGCCTGCAGTATTTTTTACAATTTGGTGACTGGATATTGGACTCATATGTTCACAGTATCAACTTTATAAGGTGATCGCATTATGAAAATATGTTGTACCGTGAAAACTGATTCTTGCAATTTACAGACATGTTATCTACGGCCCATCAAACATGTACACACCCTGACTGGCCGGTTAGTAAACAGCTCTGATAGCCTGACCCTGGTGGCCATATGTCGTCTCCCTTCAGGCCATATTTTTAGAAACACTCCGTGTCATGGCCAAGATGGAAGACGTACAGGATCGCTCAGAATTCTGGGTAAATGGTAATGGTGAGGGGGGGGTCAACGCGAAGGGCAGCCTACAGGGTTGAGCATTTTGGGATTTGGTTCTGAATTGGATTAGAGTCACAGTGAAACTGTAGAAAATCTGACAGCTGAAAAGGAGCTGTAGGGTGATGCATGAGTCACTGTGAGAGCGAAAGCGAGAGCAGGGAAACATAAGAGAGCGGAGTATAAAGCAGAAACACATGAAGAAACGAGAAAAGCCACGCTTATGAGATGAGATAAAACCCTTGTTTGCTCAGGTCGACTGTGATTTCTAATGTCATTTTCTAATGTGAGTACAGCTTGAAAACCTGATTACAGCTCTTCCAGGAGATCTCCATAATACTCGGGCAATACTCCGTGCACATGTTGATTTTGATCTGTGGGTCTATCTGTCATGACCAGCTCCTTAAACCCTGTTCATTATCAAACCACTTTCCAAAGCTGTGGCCTTTGACAGGAGCAGAGCAAACTCGCGTTACACTGAGAAGGACAGAGCTGGACTGTTCCAATTAAATTTAAAAACTACTCTAAATCACAGTATTGATCGCCACAAAATTATTAATGAATTCATAATGAATTTTATTGACAGAACTGGGCTTGACAGGACACTATTCGCCCTTAGGTGTCCATCAAATTAGTGCTTTTGTGAGAAGCTCTATCTGCAGTGCTGAATCTTTAATCTACCGTTATTAGCACAGTTCCCCCCAAAATGTGCGGTTGCAGGTGAAAACATTGAAGGCTTGAGTTGTTTACGGTGCATAATAATCTCGACTATAAATCCTCTCTCCTCTTCCCACAGCCTTGCAAACATGAGGCTTTGAATTCATTTACATAGCCGCAATTATTTCCCACCCAGCTCCTTGGAAAGAAGTCATTATTATTTTCCTACAACCTCTGCAAAGATGTTAAATGCACATTTTACACTCGTTTGGACAATTTTAAGAAATCACGTCTTCTTTTTAAGTCTTGGTTTTTTCATTTAGGATCAATGGAATCCTTTAAAGTCCTCATTCATCCTATTGTTTCCCCTTGAAATATTAAACATAGACCCAACTATTTGTCTTTGCTCATTTCCAGATATAATAGCGGGCATGAATAATGGAATTATTTCACATGAAAGAGTTCACATGCAGGCGATTATTGCCGCAGCGTGAGCATGTGACATAACATACACTGCAAGATAATTGACCTGAAAGGACAAGGATGCTGAAACCAATAATCCTTTTTGTATCTGCGCATACATACCCAAACAAATGTGCGTGCAAATTGCGTTAACAGGGCGCTAACTGTGTCTTACATGGAATTTGATGCTAATGCAAAGAGGAAGCCAGTTGTGGCAGGGATAATTAACAAAGCAGGGATAAACATTCTACTCAAGTTGTCTGATGAATAGAGAAAAACCTCCCTAGTGATTAGCCTTTTTATGTCCACCCCATAATTTAAGATGTAGAACGAGAAGCAGACGAGCCACATGGCTTTTAAGCTTCAAGACAACTGAAATGTAAATTGTGCAAAAGCATCAGAAACGCATCCATTATACTGTCGGTGTTGTGTGAGTTCAGATGAATGATAATTAACTGCGTATTCATCACAAATACTAACAAGCCAAATGTATTTTCTATTCTGGGAGTAGCGGCACACTGCACACCCACTGACCACCCTGCAGAGTGCAAAATGCCAGCGCGGTTTTCAGGTTGCTGCTGGAATTCGGAAGTTGAACCGTGTTCTCCTCAGCTAATTAACGCTTGTGCATTCAAACTCTGCCAATTAAACAGTTCCTTTCTGCACCAGTGGCCATGTTTCCTCTGAAGCGGCGCCTTGTTGAGCCATCAACAGCGTATCCCGTCTTCCACCATGTGGCTTGTTGTGTGTCTGCTGTGCTGCGGGCTCACGAGGGATGCTGCTTTACCCTGCAGACTATGGATTTAGAAACGTCTCTGCATTTGCTCGTAGCGGTAGGAAGAGGGAGGGCCGGCGCAGCGATTCTCCACCGCAACCTTCAGTAATGAAACACCGAGCATAAACACTGGCACCATCTGTAACACAGCTTCCAGGCTACGGACATGAATAATGTTAAATAATATTCCTTCCACTAGGATTATGTCATAATAACCTGTGCCAGTTTTTTTTCCTGCTTGTCACATTAAAACAATGGAATTCAAATTCAAGGCCCTTTCAGATATGCTCGGTGTTACATACATAGCAGCAGTTTTACGTGTTGTTGTCATGTCTGAATAAACACCCAAGTCACTGTGACACAAAGGTTGAGATGACAATCTGAGCAGGTTGGCCATGATAACATCTCTCTAACACTTCAAATCACACAACAAATCAAATATCATCAGATTAACTCAACTTCTGGAGCAAAACAACATCAAATATAGACAGAGAGAAATAAAAGGCACATTGTGTTTGCTCTATTAGGCTCAATGTAACATTTAGACCAACAATCTCCTTCAGCTTTAACAGATTCCAATCAATTGGAAGAAACTGCACGTGAGATATAAAGTTAAATACCCAAGGTGCTCTGTTCATCAACAATTTTCATTACGTGCTACTCGCTAGTTCAAAGTTATAGATTTAATTTGCTGACTTATTTGTGCTGTTTAATTTGTGTAGGGTTTTCACATATGTACAAAAAGGACCCTGTTCTTTGGCTTGTTTTGTCAGAATAAATATAAAGTGCTTCCAAAGTCATTCATGGTACAGCCCTTTCCATCCAATAAAAAAATAAACGCAAACATTGCTAAACACCACCAGTTACACTAGCCACTTGTGAGAGCGAGTGAGAAAAGTGCAACATTACACAGTGGGTTGAAAAATTACATGAATTGGTTTTAAAATAAGGGCGGCAGAAAGTTGTTGTTGTTCCAAGGGCTGGCATTCACGTGAATTTTCCATGTGCAGAAGTCATTTTTCAGATTATTCTGACATTTAGTTAATGCATGAAGAGACTGGGTGGTGAACAAAAAGGAGCTTTGGCAGCTGCAGAGCCAAAACCTTCTCTCGAGGTATTTAGACCAAATCTTATCTCCAGGACTTTGCATAGTGGACACAAACATAACGAGTGCTGAGGCTGCTCTTCTCCATGTGTGGCTTTTTGCTCAAGCTCCCACTACATCAACTTTATTACTTAATGAATGCACTTTAATGTCTCGTCAATTTAAGCCCGACTGCTGCAGAACATTAAAAAAGTGGAGTAAATGTTAAATAAACTAAAAAAATCAAAGACGTAACCCGAGTAAAGGGGGCATGTGTTCCTTGTACTGACAATGGTCATTAATTAAGGCAGAAATAATCTATCACTGATTCAGTAACAAATCGAAACATGCTTCTTTATGCATATTCATATTTCTGACTCCCCACGGTTCTCAGCATTGACGACGCCCTCTCATAGTGGTGCTTTCTGTAAATGGCTAAATGAGGGTATAAAAAGATATAAAGAGATGAGGGAATGTCTCAAAAGGGCTTCAGGCCACAAACACTATTTTGAGGAAGGTTATGATTTGGTAATGAGTTTATGATAATAGATTAAGATAATAATTAAGAGCATTTATTGATAAGTTAATAAATCGTTAAACCTTCATTTCTTAATGTAAGATAACAGATAGGATAAGATAAGACTTTATTGATCCCACGCCAGGGAAATTCACTTGTTACAGACAACACTTGAAAGTATTAAATAGAATAGGCAATGAAATAGAAAATACAAAGAATACATAATGTACACCTTTCACTACAGACAAAAATATTACATGTAGAGAAACGTAGAGTAAAGTGCAGTGGCATAAGATGACTGCACAAGGATGTATACTTTATATGTACATTATGTATAAGGAGAGATATAAAGTATATAAATGGGTATAATTTCACCAAAGTATACCAAATAACAGTCTACTATGAAGTAGTATAACGAGATATATATATATATATATATATATATATGGAAGAATATAATTGGTATACATCATACAGATAGAAAATAATGTCGGTGGAAACAAATGTGCAAAAGGGGATTTATTCATCCCAAAAGGGAAGTTATTAATAACTGGTTGTTGCTTCAGATCCTCTGCAGACTTTGTCCACAAGCTAAAGGACCTAAAAGTCTATTAAGGGCGATGAATTCTTTTTTCCAAACACACTCACTTCTGTATCTGATGGTACTGAAAAATATGCATCAATATTCATACTACATTGCATATTTATCCTTTATGCCATTTTATATTCTGCCTCAGCACCATTGTCATTGAAGGACAGTCACACAGTAATCATATCGTATGAAATGATTGCTTGAGATGATGCCATTGCTTTATTTCTATGGCTGCTTAGGTTTCCCGCAAAATAAATAATCAGATTTTCCACACTGTGTCGACTGGCATTACGTTTCCCTACCTATCTTGGCAAGTGTTTTGTGGAGTAGCATATATTCCTCACCCTCTCTCTCCTTTGTTGTTGCTATAAACCAGTGTTACTTGAAGGACACACACCATATTAGGTTTCTGTCTAATTTTAGTCTCGGGAGGTAGAACTCATCCATTTTTCATGGTAGATGTATACCACCACTACAGATTCATTGGCCCTTTCTCCATTCACCACAATAAGATTTGTCTTAGCATACGGCACCAGACTTTTCCTGCACACATTCTAACGTTATCTCCTGCAAACCAGTTCCATGAAATGTGTTTTAAAAACAGCATTAATGTTCAATGTTAAGTTTGTTGGAGGCTTCCTGCAGCTGGGGTAGGGGTTAGGATTATCTTCTGTTAAACTTGTGAGGATTCCTACCAACCATACTGAATACAGGGTTTTACTTAACCAAAGAAAATCGACACACTATCTAACATACGATTTACAATTTAAACGTTAAGGAACCCCTGAGGCTTCCTCAAAAGCTTAGTTAATTTTCAGAGGATACCATTCTACCACGGCAAAAAGGCATCACTTCTTTAAAAGGTCAAGCATTAATTTACATCTATTTGTCAGCTTTAAAAACAAAAAGGGGAAATGAGCCTGTTGATGTTGACAACAGTTTTATGTTTGCCACAAAAGTCAGGGGAGGCATTTGTACTGTCCTTGTAGGAGCCTGTTGCAATTATATGGTGCCCATATCGATTCCAAGTATTGATTGAGGTCCATCCTTGATTTTAAGATTCACCAGACGGTTCTAATGACTTCAGAGAAAATGAGAACAATGGCAAGTAGACTCATTTGAAAACTGAATGGAACCTCATAAACTGGGGCAGAGGGAAACAATAATTCAGGCAGGAAATTTATCTCCATCTCAGTCCACCCTGTTCAAGCAAACCACCAGAGACCATTTGTGTGGGCACCAGACTAGTTATAAATTCGGCCAGTGTGCTCATCTGAGGGTAAGATTTCCTGATTAGAAAATACAAAAGCGTGGTCCTGAGTAGCCTCTGTAAATACTGAGCTCTTAAGGTACGTTACAGCTATAGGTGAACATGTCAGAAAATCACTAGGAATACACCAATCACTGCACATGTAATTATTGAAGTGAAAGTTTCTCGACATAAAAAACAATTAGTTGACGTTTTGTTGTCATGTTCATATAATTATCTTTGTATTCAAGCATTTAGTTGATCAAAAGTATCAGAACACATTCACTGAACTTGAACATAATCTAAGACAATGTAAGTGTAGCTGGTGTTTTTAACTGACCTGGTCTCTTACCGGCAATGATGCTTATTTCACAACCTAACCTGCGTCTGTGGTGAGGAAATGTCTCCTTTATGTTCCCCTTCAGTGTTCTGTCTTTCCTTTTCTCATGACAATGATCATCATCTAGTTTTCCAAGTGACTTTTCTAAGATGTTAACACTTCTGTCCGTCCTGGGAGAGGGATCCCTCACATGTGGCGGTTTCTATGTTTTTTCCCGTTAAAAGGGTTTTTTGGTACTTTTTACTCACTCTTGTTGAGGGTTAAGGACAGAGGATGTCACACCTTGTTAAGCCCTATGAGACAAATTGTGATTTGTGAATATGGGCTATACAAATAAATATATTTATTGATTGATGAGAAGCAGGTAGACGGCCGGACATGTTATATATCTCATTTGTTGCGATTAACAATGTTAGGTTTTAGTTAAGCTAAGTTTGTTGTGTCTTATTTTATGGAGAAATATTTTGCTCATATTTTATTTTGGATTATTCCCAGAGGGGGTATATATTCTCTAATGTCCAGAACAAACACATCACTTTCCTCAAACTGTCCATAGCTGCAGCTCCTCTTTTCAGCCTCTGTCTGAAACACTTGGTTTAAGCTCCTGTCTCTTTAAGGCCCTCCTCCAAATAATTCTGCTCTGATTGGTCAGCTGGACCACTCTGTTGTGATTGGTCAACCGCTTTCAACACGAGTAGAAAAAAAGTGGCCTCTGATTACCTGACTATGGAGGTGGCTGGGAGAGCACTTCCACCTGTACGGGAGGATCGAACAGCGCAGGTGAGAGCTGTTAGCTGATCGATCCTCAGGTTTAAAAGGCAGAGGTGCGCTGCCTATAGAGAAAACAGTCGCAGACAGACACACGAGGACTGAGACGGACACGCGGAGAGACAGAGACACCGGGCTGCAAAGCCAGACACCTGCAGAAAACTGCTGGCGGCTTTATGTTGAGTTTGGACTTTATGTTTGCTCGTGTATGCTGTGTGGAGAATAAAAGATGCTGAAAAGCAACAGTTGTGTCTCTGGCTGTGTGTGGGAGAGCCCCGTGGCATGTGCCAACCTTACTTTGTAAGGGGGTCTGCTAGGCGTATTATGCAAATGTGGGCTAACCTGATGACATCACAATAGTGAGGAAGTATCAGCCGGGCTACTGACCCGGCGTTTCAGGAGCTTCAGGAGCAGGAGTGTTTTTCTCTGGGGGGAGGAGCTCTCTTTACTGTGGAATTTGGGCTTTTTAATCAATCAATCAAATGTCATTTGTATTGCCTATATTCACAAATCACAATTTGTCTCATAGGGATTTAACTTTGCAGAACTTTAACATACAACAAAAAACATATATCACACCAGAGGAAAGAAACACTAAAAAAGCATCACGTCTCCTTGAAGAGACAGACAGAGTGATGTTGATCTTCTCATCTAACTCTCGACAACAGAGTGAATAAGCTTATTTCCCAAAATGTATTCCTTTATCTGTCCGTTTCTACGTGCAGGCTCTGTAATCATACTGTATATATTGCTAGTTCTTTATTTGACAGATTTCTCCGGCTCATTCACTCCGAGCGTCAGACCTCTTATTCAGTGAGAAAATATGATTCATCTCTGAATAAGAGGCCTGCAGTTAACAATAAATAGGTAATTACCTCCTGCATCAGTCCTGCTTCGTGATCATGAAACACTCTTACACTTCTACTCCTCTCCTTCACTGAAAGTTTCCTCCCCTTACAAACTATGTCAGCATGAGACCTAGAATTCTCTCTGTGTTCAGCTTCTCCATTACTAGAAAGTAATTTAGCCTGTAAGCAATTATTAATAACAAGAAAGGGATGAAAGGCTGAATGCTGGGTTGATTTCTGGAGCGGCGACCTTTTCAGACGGAGGATTAAACTTGTGGTCTTTTTGTGCCAAAGCCGTGACATGTTCTCACTGGCTTCAGAACAAATTGTATTTAGGCAGAAATAAGATGCAACAGCAACACTTCAGTAAGTACATTTATAAATCAGAAATTGTGAATTTAACCTTTTGTGAGAGTAGAATAATGAAGACATCCATTTTCTAAATCTAGTTGTGGAAATCAGTTATTAATGATCACTGAATGTTATGTGAACTCAAACTTTATATTAAATTTGAAAAGTGGGTCAGTTTACCGGAAGAAATACAACTTACCCAAAAGTAAGTTTGAGAATTGTCTCCCAGAGGTTTTTAAATCTCACAGAGAGCGATGATTCCCAGATTCACGATTTCTATTCATCTGAGGAACAAAATGTCTCTCCCTGCTCTGCTGTCAGTCAGCACATAATAAAAGGTTCTGGCTGAGAACCAAGATATTCACGAGCGCAGCAGTAAATATTGGCTGTGTTAATATCAGTGTGTACTGGAAGTGTGAACTTGCCCTCAGACCCTCCTATCATTTTCCTGGAGAGCCGTTTAGTTAACGTCATCTCTTTTTACATCAGAGCGCCAGTCGGGGATTTGGCCGTCCTCGCTGGCACTGAATAACATGGGAGGATTAGCACTTTCGCCTGTCACCAAATCATTCTGACGGATTAGCAATCTCCTCTGTCACTCTCGTGAATTCACTGCAGCTCCAGAGGAATTCAAGTCAGGGCAAGAGCCAGGGTGACATTGGAGTGAAAGGGAAAACGTCATTTTCATCAGCCACTTCTGACGGAGTCTGGCACCACGATCAGCATGGACAATGTTAGCTCAGCTGACATTTGGTGGAAGTTAATCAACAACACAAACATCAACAGTGAGGTGGTCTTACGTACTGTTGAAAGAGTAAATCAGATTTGGATGAAAGGTCACTTTTTGTCAGTTACACGGATCAACAACATCAGTTTGAAAATCAAAGTTTAAGGCAAAGAATAGAACCTATCCACACATCTATCGTTTTAGCATTTTCTAACCCTCTAAAGTACTTTACTTGTATGTTTTCAACATCTCTAATCAATAGACTGGACTGGGCTCCATTGGGGCCCAAAAACTTCCAGCATCAACTTGATTATATAATTGATTATGTATAGGGTGATTCAATCTTGAAGATTTCATTCTCTTTGGCAACACCAATGGCAATAATTATGTTATGTACCAACTCATTCACTTTTATACATTAGGGTAAATACTTCAGAGTTTTATGTTTGTAGGACCCAAATGCAGATGACAGACTTAGCACTAAAGAAATGTTGAGTTAAATAAACAGACTTACAGTCACTGGAAGGCAGGGACACAAACGGAAAATCCAAAATGCAACAAAATACTCCAAAAGGCAAAAGAACAAAGTAGGCCAACGATGGTGAGCAAAAACCAAAACACCAAGCACAAAACCAGAAACATGAACAGACGACCTGACAAAGACAAGGGCAGGAAACGGGACAAAGACAGGAAGTAAAGCAAGAACTCAAACGCCCATAACATAAAAGTCCATACAACAGAAAATCCTTCAAACAATCCAAAACAGTCTTCTCAAAGTTCACAAGAGGGCAGACTCATGACACGTCTATAACCAGATTCTGCATGTGAATCTGTAGGCAAGGGACAGGATATTGGGTTTGGTTACCCGCAGGTAAACAGTCCAGGCTAAATGGTCATCAGATGACAGCTGATGGACCGGAGGTTGACATTAGGGTAACTATTTCCCCATCATTGTGATATAGTGATGAACTTGATGGTAATCTTCTTAATGGTAAATGACGGTCACATTAGTTTGCTTGTAGCAGCCCTGCAATAAGTGGTGAATTGTGTTTTTTTTTTTGTTGACATCAGAGACAATTAAAGACAACACTTATGCTGTCTCACAGGCGATACAGAAAAAGACCTTGGCCTCTTTTCTTCTCTCAATGCTCTGCAAGGCCTCACTGATTGTAACACAGTCGTTTCTCTTAACACTACAATACCCACCAGCCCCGGCTGCTATTGTTGTTGAGACAATGCCTGTCACAGACATTGAATTTGAGCTGTAGCAGTTTCAAATCTCTTGACGGTGCAGTAGCTCTAACAATTCAGAATCACTACAAACACTTAGACAACAGACAGATGGCTGAAAGACACATTGTTTGAATGAAATAATTTCAAATGTACCGTGGTCACAGAGATCATTGTCTCGGTTCCCTGCAGTCCGCCATTTTAGATTTAGACATTGTGAACTGCATCTTTTGGACAAACACGATTGTTCTGATCGTTCTTGATTGAATCAAAACGCCCAATCCTAAAAGAGCAAATCTCCTACCCACCTACAACCTTTCTACCAGGGAGGTAGGGGTGCTGAGGAGGCTGCAGCACCCCCAGCAGGCAAGGGACTGTAATTACAGGGCAAAAATGTATTTTCTAGAGTAAGTTTGAAGGAAGCATAGCAGTAATCACCCACCCATTTTCTTCTATTTTTTTTTTTTTGTGGAACATGATGAAGATAATATTTTGCACTAACTGAAATAATCATGATGGTAACAGCAGCTTAACATATATGTTAAAACCAATCTCTGGTTTCTTCAAAGCCCCAGAAGTTCGCTGTCTGTTGCAGTATAAAATGTTTTAAAAATGGTATAAAAAGTTGGCCATTCATATTAATAGAAAACTCCAGATTGTTGCACTGTTGTCCTGCATTTCAAATGATTTCATTACATAGACTTTCTCTCAGCACACCCTACTCTTGCTAATTTCCAGCATCTCTGCTTTGCACAAAATACCTAAGTGAGACTGAAATAAAACTGAGATACACAGCAAATCGCCTCATGTCAAATGTTTTGCAGTTTTGCTCCCTGAGTTACATGAATAATCGATTATTAAAATAGCTGCTTATTAATTTCCTCAATCAGTCAATTTAAAAAAACAGTTAATTTGTCATTATAAAACCAGCTCCTCTGATCTCCTGCTGATATCATTTCCCATTTGCCAGCATTGTTGCTGTTTGTACTGAACACTGATTAGGATCAATAACTAGTTAGTACGTTTGTTGTTTCTAACTTTGTTCCTGCAGTAGAAGCACTGACTGCAGTCTAGTTAGTGCATCTCTCACTAAAGTTGTGACATAAGCCCGAGGCTCGCTGGGACTGAGACAGAAACTCTTCTCCTTTCATTTGTTTACGCCAGAATGCGGATCCACATACTAAATGTACCAGCATCAAATTAGATCTGTGTGTGTGTGTGTGTGTGTGTGTGTGTGTGTGTGTGTGTGTGTGTGTGTGTGTGTGTGTGTGTGTGTGTGTGTGTGTGTGTGTGTGTGTGTGTGTGGGTGGGTGTGTATTTACTGGCTGCTTTCACAGGATATTACCTGCCTTTTATACCTGCCACATAATTGGCTGCCAGGGAGACTGGCAAATGTGAACCCTGTTGGGAATGGAGCTGGTTTGGACCAGTTAAATGTTTGCTAAATGCACTGAATTCCCAGGCTACCTCACATTCACATGCATGCCTAAATATTCTAAAACATTATGCACAGTCTGATATCCACTTGAAAGCTTTGAGGGTAAGTGAGAAGCAGAATTTCTACCGCTGCACGATGGGTACGCTTCATGCTGGCTCTGCTGGAGGAAAGTGTGAAGAGAAAGGAGAACTATTATATGTGTTTAAACGGTGTTTCCCTCATGTAAGCACCTAAACGACTGCTATCCTAAAAAAAGCAAATCTCCAGGGGAAAGCTAGTTTAAAGAACATTTAGCTGAGGAAGTAGCACAGAGAATCATTTTAACCTGAATCCTTTTAGGCAATGTGAAGCCCAGCGTTTTTCTTTTTCTCCTCCTGCAGACTCTGGCTGATATGTGCAGTAGCTAAGTTGTCCCAACATTATGAATCTTACAAATTGTACCGTTCAAGAAAACCAAGCATATGCCAGAAAATCAATACGGCGGAGCGGAGGACAAAGGGGCCTCTGCAGAAAAGCCTGTGTCTTACACGGGATGGAGAAGTACTGGTGGCGTACATCCATTAGTGCCTCATCTATTTTCCATCAATGAAAGACAGAGCGGAAGAATAAATAGTCACAGCTGCTCCAGTGACCACAGGCATCTCTAGGAAATAGTAACTGCCATTATTCTGGTATTATTATTATCTGGACATTAACACATCTGTTATCCAGCTTTTTTTTATTTCTTCAGGCCTGTGTTAGGTCACTGTAAATGTATATTAGGCCAGAAGATTTGTTTTGTCGAGGAATTCCTTGAGTGGCTTTAACATACACATTGGATTTCGGGAAATCTGGCCATATGCTCTCCCTTTTGTATGTGCCTTTAACTCAGGTGGTAATTGCTCAGTTGTTAAAAAATATTATTTCTATTCAGAGTTGTGAAAATCAGTATATGGACCAACTTTGAAGAGAAAATAGGGCATTTAATTGCAGTACTTCGGCAAACAGTGGATTGTTCGTGAATGGTGCCATAGCTGCATAGCAACACCAGCACCGACATGGGCAACAACACAAAGTCTACTTCCCCCTACACATAATACCCACAAGGCCACCTTCTTAAAGAGCCAGGCTTTGCTTGTAACACTGGAAAAGCTAGTGAGAGTAGGCTACACTGTAAAAATGCAATCAATACATCCCACCCCCTCCAATCGGCCGTCTCGTTAAAGCTACACCCCCAAAACTCAAGGACAGGAACTGAATGACGACTTCTACAAGATCAGTTTTCTGTGAATCGCTCGCAAACTTCTGCTAACGTCTGTGCTTTAGCTGTGTAAAACTCCTCAGCTGAAGACTTGGACCATGTGCATAAGAGCAAAATTAGGGTGCAAGCAAGCAGAAAGGTTGGTTAGTGATAGACAGGTACTAATGCAATGATCGGTCCTGTTTATTAAGCCCCTTGTCCACTGGTTAAAAAACCCACAACCACAAATATCTGGCTTTTGTCTGCAATTGGAACAATACAATCAGCATTCACTCCCGGGTCAGTGACAGTAGACATGGGTTTTATTCTCCTACGGCTCAGATCGGCAGTGATGGAAACGTGAAACATGGGTGAACCGATAATTTGGCAAAACAGCAAGGTGAGAGCAGTCCTGACGACAGACATGACACACAGGTGGAAAAAAAACTGAAACTTCTAAACCGACAATGGGAAAGGAGTAAATTGCCATTTTATAGTGAGTTAACTGGCATTAATAAAAACAGCATATAGCTGCTAATCTTAGTGTAAAAGATATTTTAAAGAAACCAGCTTTTTTTCTTTTTCTGTACAGACAAATGTGTTTGTTGATGGCTGTTTGAACATGAAAAGGAATTGTGTTTCAAATTACTAACCCTACCTTTAACTGGATAGAAAACTAGAAAAACAATACTTATAAAAAAATGATTAACGCTATATCATGTTTATGTCATGAAATATATATGTTTAAATATATAAAAGATGGTGTTGCTGATTGTGATTGATGTAAATATTCTTGTATTCTCATGACCACATGAGTACAGTGACATGCATTTATATTGGAAAGCTGCAAAATGGAAATGAACGTTGATTTACTCTTGGGAAAATCAGACACCTAAACTATTTTTATCTGGGAAGCAAAAAGCACGTTAATAACACACAGCACACAGATATTGATTCTCCAGAGATGAGTGGCTTTGTAAGTTCTCATCCAAATCTGCCCGGGCTCACTGATCCAGGTTCTGTCCACGCAGAAACGCTGAGTGCACTTAGCACATGGGTCTTGGCAACCGGAGTGCACTCTCTCCTTTAATGATCCATTAAAACTGATAAATGTCCGGAAACATTACAACCACTTAGCTGCTTGTAGAAATAGGACTTTTACTTTTTCAAGAGCGATCACCAACAAACTGCCCATTTCATTTCCTTCAAGATTTTGCAGCTCAGCCAGCCGTGTCCTGTTTGATGTTTGGCAGTGTGTTGGTATGCAGATTACTTTTTTGCAGCCGGAGCATTTTTGAGAAGAGGACATCATGCAATTTTTTTTTTAATGCAGGGAACATTACCTCCCCTTGCACTACTATTACGGCCGCAGCTGAATGCCTTTATGATCATGCCCTGTCTCTGGGAGAAGTCAAAAGGCATTTTGGGAAATGAATGTGGTACATTTACACTAAGAAGTATGAAGAAGCTGAGGCCGTGGGTAGAACAAAAAGGCAAATTACAACACTGCGTCACAAAAGAAGTTCCTCCATGTGATAGAATGATGACGTAGTGTGTAACACTGCAAACGACCGAGGGTGAAATTTACAGCAATTCTCTCACCAGAACTCCAACTTGGGGAAAATTTAGGTGAAAGCCGCAGAATTCTACTTAAGTAAAGTACTGCAGCAATCACTCTGCCATAATGAATCCCACGGTGAGTTACTGGGCAACTCTGTCTCCGAATAGAGGAGAGAGAGAGAGAGAGAGAGGGCTGGTGCCCACAAAATTCAAAGTCATTCTCAAGTTCTTGGCATCAGCATTGAGGAGTTGAGACAGAGCTTATTTTTTTAATCCATAACGATGTGTTAGGATAATGGAATTTTCTTTTTAATTTAGTATCGTAGAGTAGATTCTTGTTGTCATCTCTGTTGTCGTCTTCTACGTGTACGACACCCCTTTTTCATCCTGAGATATTTGTATTCTTTTTGTTTTTTCAGCTTTGCGTTAGAAATGTCATCAACACGACCACTCGCTTACTGTGAATTCACCGGAGAATCTGAAGCTGTGTTCTCACATGGGCTCGTTCGGACATTCTGCAAAGAGTCTGGAGTTCAGTAAATGTCTGAAAGCAGCTTTATCGTTTTTTTTGTCCAGCGTTATGCTCTTGTGTGTTCCTGGTTGGGTGTGGCTTCCAGAAGCTTCCATCTCCCGTCAACACTGCTGCACCTGAACTGAATCGATCTACTTTCCAAACTCTGCACTATCCAAGAACTAGACTGACCACCACCTCTCTGCCCGATCATCGTAGCACCTTGTGGTATCTACAATTCAGCCAACACTCGTTACCTGTCTGCCCACCTGAAATGAACCTGTTGTGCTCAGGATCACCAGTTGCTCTCCATCGACCAGCCACACTCACCCAGCACTTCCCATCAGTACTCTGCTCTGAGCAGTAAAGCCACTCTGCCTCGCTCCACCTGTAGGTCTTTTTCAAGACCCTGAGTATTTCTTAGATTAATAGCACTCTCTGTTGTCCACCCTGCACATTCACCTTGTTTCTACCTTCACCAAAGAGGTTATGTTTTAATTGCTTTTTGTCTCACTGCCTGATTATGTGAAAACTACTCAACAGATTGTCTTTAAACTTAATAGAAGGATGGGACATGAGCCAAGAAAGAACCCATTACATTTTGGCACGACTCTGGCTAAAGGGACAGATCCAGGATTTTTTTTCATCACTATCTTTAGCATTAGAAAATAGGGTGTGTTTTTTTTTTTTACATCTTCACTAATTTATCAGAGAATGACTCATGGATCGTGATGAAAAAGAACCTGACATGCTGAGTGGACTGATACTTATGAGTGTGTCTAATTTTGTACAGATGCAACTAAAAATCTTGATCTAGAAAATGTAAAGATGTTTTCACAGTATGCACTCCATTATAGTTGCAAATAAAATCTGAAACATACATCGTGTCTCTACTCTTGTTATCTGCACATTTAGTTTAGCGTTAAAACACAGGATTTAGGATTTTAAGGTTCATATCTAACCAATTTTTGGTTTATTTTTATTCTGCTTTAGCCATAAAATTGGTGTATGTATGTATGTATGTAGATATTTTACATCATATAAATACTCTATATAGTAGTTTGCATCATTAGTGGCAGAGACTGGAAATCAGACCAAACAGCGAGCTCATCTTATTTCACTCTCATAGACCATTCTGGCCCCACTTCACATTCACACTGATTTCCATCCCTCCTCAAAGTGAACCAGTATATATTCATAAAGAAGACTTTTTAAATCTTTCTGTCACTCTTCAATATGTCACACATAACCTCTCTCTGATTGGTTGTTGGTCTGTTAAGTGACATGATAACGTCCTTTGTGCATTGAAAATGAACTGAGAGGTTTCAGACCCATTTACAAATGTAAATTGCTCCTGCGATACCAGGCTAGCAGAGTCCACCATACCCATCCGGGATTGATCCAGCACGTACATGCACAAGGGATTCACAGGAAATGAGGCATCCATGTACTTCATGAAATTCAGAGGCGACCTTGCTAATGCACACACAGCACACAATGATTGTCTTGCAATTATGTAAGAGCAGAACAGTCAGTCATTCTAAAGAAGAAATATATTTGGTTGATTTCTTTACACAAGGATTCATAAAGAAGACGTCACATTTTTATCCTAAAACAACCAGAGAATAGAAATCAACGCTCTTAAAGTCATTTTGTTCCCTCGCTGACAGATGAATATATATCTGAGCTCCACTGCTTGTAATAAGGAATGTTTATGATGAAGTTGATATGTATATAACCAAAGCTGAAATCTCAAAAAGTACATGAAACCTGAATATGTACAAGAACCACTCAGCTGAATCCACATCATTAAATGATCTCAAATCAATCCTAAAGGTAAATCTAACTCTGACTGACCGGATGAGCAGTGACTTGAGTGAACACGTACTTGTACATTAATGAGTTGTTAACACCATGTTCTCACCCCACACTCAAATCAGATTAAGCCAATTAACAGGTCTATGATGCTGTAATTAAAATGCACCAACATGCAGAAGAAAAAACATACAGTCACCTGTTACTTGCTATTTTTAAACACAAGTGCCTCTCTACAGAGAGCGACAAGCGTGTTGTCACTGTCCACACTTGCACTGGAAACTAGCATGACATTAAGACATGATGTTCAATACTATGACACTGGATTTCCCTTTTCCTTAATGAAACAAAGAGAGGCAGAAACATTGTAGCATAGATCTTCTAGTAGTTTCCTTGTCTCAGCCATAGGCTGTATAAAAAGATGGGCGACGTGTTCCCACTTCCTCCCACTATCTAGAAATGAATACAAAATGTCCTGGATACGAATGCTGCCATCTTGCGCATGTGTAGTAGTGGGATGTAATGAAGTACTTTTACTTTAGATTTATTTTCAGGTACTTTTTATTTTTACTCACTAAACATATCACCAAATATCTGTACTTTACACTCCACTACGTTTTTATAAAGCACTGCGCTACATGTTCATATTATTTTTTAAAAGTAATCAATAACAAGAGGGGAATTGGTCACTGATCCCATTAGAGCGGGCAGGTGACAATAGACCCCGCCTCCTTCTACGAGAGCAAAGCACGTCTGCAGCAGCGTCACTGGTGAAGAAGAAACTATTACTTCTAAATTACAGAAGCCACCTCCGAGGCTCAGCCATAATGATGTGGTAGACTGTTGCATTAGAGAATAGGCTACGCTCATTTTGACTTTTAATACTTAAGGTAAATTAAAAAGCAAGTACTTACTCTTACTTATGTAGTAAAGTTAATGAGGTGCTTTACATTTTACTGGAGTACTTTTTTTTCTCTATTTGTACTTTAAATAAAAAATAAAATGACAGATACCATCTTTGAGCCAAATCCATTTAATGTGTACTTTGACTCTTCAGTTTGGTCCATCTCCCCTCCACCAACATGGAGCATGAAGGTTTCTGACCTATTCTGCAGCCAGCCACCAGGGGGCGATCACGACTTATTGGCTTCACTTTTACGGTGCAGTCATGTCGTCCATCTTTATATACAGTCAATTGTCTCAACACCTGAATTCTACTTTATTTCATTGCATCCCAAAAAGTAATAACAAAGGAGGTCAACACTATATAGCTGCATTCTTCAGAGGGGCTGTTTATGTAACAGCAAATGTCCAGGTGAGAGAGAGTGGGGGTGTTGATGACGTTTCTAACATGCAACAGATGCAAACATGAAAATAACCCAAAGAATACAAATATCTCAGGATGAAAAAGCAGAGCCACACACATAGAAGACACCGACAAAGATGTCAAGAGACTTTTTGGTGATAAGGGCCGATAACGATGTGCTGTAAACAAAAACGTGATCTCCGCAGCTGAATTTCTACGTTACATCCTTCCTCCTGCATGCCTCTACCTGTGTTGATGTGAACACGCCTGGCCAGACAATGTCCTTCAGCGTTCTTTCTATTTCAAAGGCAAACTCCGGACAAAGTCCTGACCCTATTGTGCAGAATTTTTCTGGGGTTCATGTCTGAAAAACTGCTCAAGTCACATTTCCCTGACTGACACAGGTAACACATTGCTAAAAGTAACACAAACACTTTATAGTCTGACTTTCAGCAGGAGCATGACGATGGCCCAGTAACACTGTGTGAAATGAAGGACAGTCTTCTTTTGCAGTGGATCCATTTCCAACACTGCCTTGCTAATTAATCCAAAAAGCGGCTGACCAACGCAGTAAGAGGGAATGCTTTGCACATTTTGCAAGATTAGGGAAATGCAACACAGTCGGGATGTTCTCTCTGTCACTGTCCCAACATGAGCTCTCTGTTCGCTCAGCCACTCCAATGCGTGACATTCAGATAGCTCTGCAATATTTGTTCTGCAGACGCAGTCTTTCAACAAACACTCACAGACAATTATACAGTGGGACGCTTTCATTTATTCCAGTGTGTTTGCCAGCTGGCTTCCCACCATTTTACAGCATTACAATGAATGCTCTTATTTTGGCAAACAAGCATAATCATAAAACAACTCAAAATTCAATGTTTATGTGTGAACCCCATCATCTGTGGCGTTGCAACATCCTAATTGCAAAGGCTGAGTTCTTCGTATTTAGTTATTCAATTATTTTAGGTGTTGATATTTACATATAAAATTTACCCTGAAATGGATTATTTCTATTTTGATATTAATTTGACCTTAGATAAGATTCACTTTTTGTTTATATTTAGTTTTAGTCTTTATGTTTCCGTGACAGTATGATAGAAGTTCACAGCCACTAAATGTTGCATTTGAAATCATAAAAAAAATACATCCCCTCTCTAGAATGGGAAGATATTTTTAGTTGTTAAAGTCATATAGTTTAAGTTCCGATGTTTATTTCGATTTTCCTCCATAACTCAATGTTTCACTCTGGTTTAAAGTGAAACTTTACAACCACTGAAAATCATAAAATCCTCTCTGCTTGGAACCACAGAAACACTTGAAAATATAACAGGGCACAGTCACACTAAAGCCTTTTCCATTGTCAAAAACCCTCTAACACCCACTGACCTCTGGTTTCTGTCTGCAAGGCGAATGGATACAGTCGCCATTCACTCCCACGTCAAAATGAAGGTTTTTATCGGCTCCAATCGCCAGTGATTTCCTCTTCTTCTTCATTTCAGCAGTGTAGAGGCTGATGCTGCACCTTTTCTGGTGCAATGTTGTGACGGGCATATGACTTCGGGGCGTTGGTGCGTAAATAGCCATGAACGCTTGTGTACATATTTGTTCTTTATATCTTGGAATGAAAGGGGATTTATTGCTTTGTATTGTGCAAAATGCAACACTGACAAGACAGCAGGGTTTGAGAGAGCTTCTCAGTTTCCAGCAACATTGTGACGTCAAAGAACATGACTCACCAGGATCAGAAAAACAGAGCCAACTCCTCGACTGGCAATAGGTAATAAATAATGAAAAATATACTTTTTAGTTGGTTTGCTCATTTCAAAAAACCTCCATACAACCCCTCATATCGGTGTAAGAGGTGTGAGAGAAACAGCACAGACACACTACACACAGTCACTTTTCCATTGAGACTTGACAATCTACCGACATAATCCTATAAAGCCCCCCAAGTTAAATTAACTCTTAGGTCACTTACTCATTTTCCACAGGGGATCAAAACAGTGCCAGATGCTGAGGACAATTTGTGGCTGGTTCTCGTCTGGAGCCCTCTGCACATGTGGTGAGGACACAGTCAGTCACACACTAGTGTGTCTGAGCAGCACCCTCAGTGTTCAATAAATAACTGAGAAGTAGTTCTCACACCTGTTCTGTACCACTGCATTATTCCTGTGATCCATAGTAAAAGTACACGCTCAACAAAACCGCCTGTGTAGTTTCAAATCTATTAGTCAAATCATTAGCTCACGAAACAAAGAACAAAAAATCAAAATTCTCCTTCAGCAGCTCATTGTGGCAGCAGCTATGTGGGTGCATGTGGCGCCGAGACCGTCATCTATGAAAGCCACTGAAGCTGTGGCTTTGGCCGCCAACCAACCGCATGGCCCCGTGGCAAGCAGCGCGGCCCCAGACAGAGGATCAGCCGGAGCACTGGCGTCCACACAGCAGGACAGATGAGGGGCCTCAGGCACCACAAGTGGAAACGCACAGGCCTGGTGCTACTCTGTGGGTTTATTGGCCTTTGTGTTCTTTGAAGTGCTTTATAATGATGATGGGGCAAGTGCATTAAGACTGCAGCTCGCCGGGCCAATCACACTGACAGGGTCGTTACTAAAGCATAGCAGGTCCTTCCTGGGAGCGCTGCTCTGTTCCCTTCCCCGAACAAACAGCCTGTTTGTAGCTGCGCTCGTTGATTTTATTTGTGCCAGTACAGAGCACTCCGGCGAAGCCGTCCTGCATCCTGTCGCAGAGGTGAGAAAAGCCTTATTGAACATTTTAGATTGGAACAATATTTGTTCTGAGATGTGAAACAGCGGGCCGCCTCGTTCCCTCTATCATACATGACAGGCAATCAGCGGCAGTTTTTATTACCTCGCATGTGATGTCAGGAAATCAGTTTGATTTGTGCTCGTCTATCACCTGGTGTAATTTATTACACCCTGGTTGGGCCGGTGAGCCCAACATGTATCGTATATATTTAATCAGGAGTTTTATTTTGCTGATGATACAAATTTCTCGTTGGATATAGCCCCGGTGGTGTAAACAACATATCCTTACTTTGCAATGAAATGCTTAATTTATTGATTTATCTTCATTGCTGCTCCGAACACATCAGTGGCCACTACACTAACACTGTAAAACAAACAGAGCATAAACAATCAATATTGATCCTGCAGCTGTTGCACGCTCATTTTGTGGTTGCACTGAAAGATGGTGAGATTCAGAATTCAGGAGGAAAATATTTAGTTTGTCTTTACATGATGCCCTTAGGTCAAAACAACTCATTTAGATCTCACTCCCACTCATCACAACCACAGCTCTCGCTTTCATTTTCTATATCAGCTTTACAATATTTTACGCTGCGCACTTTTAAATCATTCTCCAAAATGCCCCCACTCCCCCTGTTGACTTTTGGCATCATTTCTGCTCTATTATCCAATTCAGTCATTTCTGTGATTCCTTTCTCTGTTTGTTTTAGCTTCTTAAACCCCCCTAGGGCGTCTTAAACCCCCCTTTCGTTTCTATCACCTGCAAAGTGTGTAATCCATGTTCCTGTTATGTATTCCTATCAGTTTTACTGTATGTGTGACTAAAGTAAATTTGCAGCAGCAGAGACGGCGGGAGGCTGTGGGTGAGATGTCGGGGGAGCTAATCATAGAATATGGGCCAGGTGCAGGCAGATCTCCCGGAGATCCAGGGTTTCGGGCCTCACTGTTGAAATAAATACAGAAAAGGAAAGAGATGGGGGTTCAGGTGGGGGGGCTGCAGGTACCATGATATTTCGATATCAAATGTGGCTCTTGGCTCGTGTCGTGTGTAATTCCTCACCTGTCATGTCTGTTCCCATTAAAGTCCGATGCCAAACACAGTCAACTATGACAAATTATATAATCAATAAAATATTTGACTTCTTGCTGTAAAACATTTTTTAGAGTGTGTAAAGTAATAAGATAGGATAAAATAAGACAGGCTACATAGATCCCACACTGGGGAAATTCACTTGTAGCAACAGATAGACAACAGAGGTAGACAAGAGAACATATACGTATTAAATAGAAAATAAGCCATAAAATAAAAATGTAGAACACACCTTTCACTACAGATTGAAATATTATTTGTGGAGAAAATATATTTAAACAAAGTGTAGTGGCACAGGCACGAGGATGTATACATAGTGCAATGTATAAGGAGATATTGAAATAGACGTATAAATGTATATGAATATTAGTATAAAAACAGTATATGCTACATGTATATTAAATTGGTATAATTTCTCCATTGTATACTAAATAGCAGTATACTATTTATAGTATAACTATATTAAGATGGATGTACATATATTTATAAGTAAAAAGTAACAAATTCTAAACTTGATTTGTTTCTATCTACAAGCAGCTAGCAAGATTCATGAATAAGCTAATGTTACACAGCCAAGAAGCCACTACAAAAACAGTGTTAGCTCTCTCGCTGATGGTGGTCTAGCGAGAATGGAGACTATGACAAATAATAAAACTGATATTTAGATATTTTAATCATAAAAGCAAACACATCAGCTGATTCAAACAAGACCCAAGACCATGCACCGAACTATTTCACAGCGACAATTTTAGGGACTTGGGATCTATAATAGATTATAAATACAGTATATATATAGAGAGAGTTTTGTTGTTAGCCTCAAACCTAGCTTGTGCAAGCAAATGCTACAAGATAACATTATTACCTCAGTTGAGGAGCTTATGTTCTCTGTGAGCACCCTTCTGTTTACAGGTGGAGGTGGAAGGGGAATCTGGTGATTAATAGAAATGTTGTCATTTTCATACATTCTCTGACTTTGCCCCACCACAGAGCTATCGTTCCATATGAATATTTAATGTGCTCTGTTCTAAGGTGTGTGGCACCTCCCAGTCGGCTCGTTCTCATTGACTATTGTTGGGTTTCTGCTCAATATTCAGTCACTGTTCCTTTCACGCCAAAGGATTTTCGAGTCGGATTTGAAATCCGGCTGATCATCAGTTCAGACCAGCCTTGAATCAGAAACGCCCCTGCAATTGGAGGGTCGACTCAGACCCAACGTCTGCCCAATTATCCAGCAGAGAGGGGGCCAGCGTTAGGGAACAGTGGCAGAAGTTCCGAGAATTTAATTCAGAAGGAAGAAAATATCTTCCTTACACTACACTGCTGTGTTAATGAATGTACTGATTAAAGAGAGGGCACCCAGCTCCTTTCACACACTGTGCTTTTAAATAATCCAGAAATAGACATCTGAGGAACGACGAGCGGCGACCGTCCTCTGGGTACGCGTTAATGCCGAAGGAAGGGGAGTTCACACTAACCTGAGAACTCCATTGTGCTGAAAGCCTTTTTCCCATTTCAGCGGTGTCTCCTACAGGAGGGTGTCCTCCAGAGACCTCCCTGTTGCTTCGTTTCCTCATTTCTCAATGGTACGGATGTGTCCTATTATCTGCCCCCAACACTGCTGAGAGCTCAGCATGTTTATATATAACTGCAAGAGTGACAGGCACTTATAAACATTTTGACTCTAAGCAACTGAAAGGTGTTTTTCATCGGTCGTCAGAGCAACAGGGAGCACTTTCCTCTGGTATGTGCTGTGCTACCAGACGTAATGAGATGCACAAGGTGTGCACTGACTCTCAATGAGGCAATAAATAACATTATGCGTTATTAATGCCATGTGTAACTACAGTGGGTCATGGCTGTACAGAACAATAGAGACACTGTGCTTTTAACGGCACCACGTGTTTTAATGTGAACACATTTATTTTTAAATTGATGTCTGTCTGTGGGAGGACATAACATGCATTGATTTTAATGTAACAGCTGGATTAAATACGCATATTGTTATGGTTATTATGAAGACCTTTATTATTATGAATATGTATAAATATTATGATTATGCCAATGGTTATCATTATTATTACTATTATCATCATTTTTATAGTTAAGATTTCTTTAATGTTTTTTCCTTTGTTTTTCAAGGAAAATCACATGACACTAATTTCCAGGAATGTCACATTTACACATTTGTTTCTGAAATCAAATCAAAAATCTTGCAGAAAATAACGGCTGTCGGCAGCGCTGAGCCACTTTTGGCTCGGATCCCATGTGGGTCGAGCCCTCGAGTGTATTTATGTGCAAGAGAAGGAGCGAAGGAGCGCGTGCAGGAGGAGGTGTGACACACCTGAGCAAAAAATAGGTTCTTTGAGCGTTGGAGCATAATTCTGCTCTTGTGAATTTCCCACGCACCACTGTTACATTTTAATCATGCACTGGAGACAGGGGAACCTTGAGTTTGTTGAAACTGACGCCTACAGAAACCTGCATCTGCAATGCTAATCACACTCCAGCAAAGGGCCCCACAGACTTGCCCTGTCAAACTAAAAATCTGTCTCCAATAACAACGAGCACTCCATAGCTCGCTGAATTGCTAATGTGTGACGGGGCTACATCTGGAGTGGGCCGTCACTGTCCTGTTACTTTGACCACATCTGTATTCAGAATAAAAGCACAGCGATGGAGTAGATCAACACAGACTTAATCCCATGACAATGCATGTTTCCTGTTTAACTGTCTAACCTATAAACACGGCATTTTATCTTTCATCTTAATTTAAAACATTTGTGAATCCCTTTGTCTGCCTTTATATAACAAGTTAAATTAGAAAATATTCAGAATTCTGATAAGGTATTTTTGTTGCAGAGCTGTGTCGTAGCCACTCAGCCTTTTTTGTTTCCATTCCTGAGCACCTAGCCTTAGAAACCTGAGATGCACCCCGTTTTTGTGACTATTTTGAGAATACTCTCTGAGAGCTCTTATTTCACCTAAAAGGTAGCATCAGTTTACGAGCGGTTTCATCACTGCAGTTTGATGCACTTTATACCATCTTCCTAGTACAGCATTTGGAGAACTTCTCTCTTGTCTCCACTTGTTGCAGCCATTTCCCCCCCCCTTTGCTTAAGAACTCCCTAAGTCCCCCTCACCTTATTCATTGTGGTAACAGATGACATCTACAGTATGCATATATGGATCACTTTCAATGGCTCTATGTTTTAATCTTTTAGGGGAAGATTCTTAGAAAATGTGACATTTCGTCACCACTGGGACACGATCGTAGCACTGGAAAGATTTGTGAATATGAACCTTGGGATGTGATGGCATGTGTTGTTCCAGTAGAAAAACATTTTCAGTGACGGTGCAGCTTTTTGTGTGCAGCTCTGCACACTCTCGATGACTTGCAGTATATTTTTGGAAGGCTGCTTGGAGGACAGCAAGTAAGTTGAGCAAAAGTTCAACTCGGAGCCTGTTGTTGTTCCTTGCTCCTTCTCTCCTATAACCATGAGTGACTGTCTGTTAGACAGCAACACATGGTCGTTTATAGTCTAATGCTGCTCTATAATATGGTGCAATAAAGATAATCATTAAACAGTTAAAGTTGTGTGTTTATGAATTTGCCAACTCCTTGCATTAATAATGGGTTCGGCAGCCAGCTGTTGTTTTACTGTCGTTGTAATTGGTACTTGTACGACAATGACTTTAATTGATTTGCACCAATATAAGAATAGGTTTGTCGGAGACCAAAATAAACACAAGATCGCAAACGTACCAAACCACACAGAGCTTCAGTTTGTGTGAATACACATTATTTTACTCCCTAATTTATCGTAATCTGTTCCTTCTGACTTCATTGAGTTAAATGAACTGGTTGCCTGGCACAGAGCTGTGCCTCACAGGGTAGTGGAGTGTACGGCTCTACTGGCTTCAGCAACACGTCCGTGCTTCTTTCAGCCTTCCATACCTCCGACATCTTCTCCTGCATCAACACCATGTGAGAAACATACACAAGCTCCTAATGCCATTTGAATCAAATTCCATGTTGTACAAATTCCTGTACATTAAATTCTTGAGAAAACCTTTAAAAAACATAGAGTGAGAGCTTGAATTCCCCAACACTCATTTTTCAGGTCAGTAAAACAGAGATTTATACACAATTGCTTGAGTGTTTGGGGTCGTTTTCTTGACATAGATTTATTATAGAATAAATAGACAATTTAATCGAAAATATTTTACTTCGGTGCCATGACAACAAACGTTATGAGGCTGCCACCACACCCGTAACTCAAATCTGGTTGGGGGCCTATAATTTGTAATGTCATATCTCCGTTGTAATTATGCTAAACTGCTTTCAGACATGCACTGAACTTCAGATAATCTCCTGAAATTATCCGGAGGAGCTGAATGTGAGAACGCAAATGTAATTTTCAGTTGAAGCGGAGATTCTCCAGAATTTTTCCAGGAAGCCTCCTTGTAAAAACTCTGGAGAATGTCTGAATGAGGAGATTGGTCAGAGGATCCACCGAAGCGAGTGGGTGCATTGATGCCGTTTCTAACACGGGACGGACGCAAAGCTGATAAAAACAAGAAGAATACAAATTGAGGAACCAAACGCATAGAAGACACCAATGAAGTTGTCAACTTGGAGAGACAAGATTCAAGAGCTTTGGTGAAACTATTCAACGCTGATGTCCATGTGCTGTTAACATCTTATCTCCTGTTGCATTCTTAATTGGACATTTTCGGGAGTTCATGTTTGAATACAGGTTGTTTAAAAAAATGCATAAGCACCTCGAGACTTCTTCCTTTTGGCTTAAGTTGGATTTCCTCACATATTTAGACCTTTGGCTGTTGGGCAGTTTCCTGTGGGTCCCAAACACTGACATTGCTTTTTCACAACACTGGCACCATGTGAGGGAAATCAAAGTGTCAGGAAGCAACCATCTGGTTAGCGTGCAGCTACGCAGGAGGCGGTGTCAACTCATTCATTTGCTCGTCAAGAGTACTGACCAATTCAAGGTGTTGGAACCTTGACTCGAGAGGTTGGGCAGGTCAAGACTTTGGTCACAGTTGGTTACAAGGAGGCATAGAGATCAGTTTGTGCCGATTCCAACACCAGAACACTTTGATGCACTCGATAAGAACCGTGAAACCCTCCCACATGAAACGAGCGCAGGCGTGACGCGCCCTGCGAGTTACTTCCGAACCAACAGAGGAGGTGGCATGAGGGAAGGCAAGGAGAGGAAGGCAAGGAGAGGAAGCCTGCGGAGGAGAGCAGAAACACAAACAATAGGTGGAGGGGTGGGGGCACCACCACCTACCACTCTTCCCTCTATTATCGCCTTCCCCCATCCCCCTCTCACCCTTAACGAGGGATAGTTTTCTCCTCGCCTCTCATCTCTCTCCTCCCCTCCATTCCTGGCCGTCTCCGGGGACCAAACACACCCCTGACAGGTTGCCATGGAAACACCTCACACATACTCTCTCTCTCTCTCTCGCAGACACTCATCCTCTTTCTGTCTCTCGCTCCGTGTCTTGCAGCGGTACCGGCTGCATCCTCTCTCTCCTCCATTAGCATCCCTCTTGCTCAGAGACAGCAGGGGCGGCAGTTGTCGAAACCCTGAGCTACCTGCACCTGAATTCATCCGTCACTAGAAAACTTGCGAGAAACCTACTTTTATGTTGATGCACGAACACTAGATGGGAGACTATTGTCTGAGTGGTGGATTGTTTGAAACAGCTAACTCCAAACTATTGTTCCTGAACGCCCATCTTTCTTTATTTTTAGACATGTCACGTAAATGCATTTCTGTCTATTTCCCTTGAACTTTGCTCTTATAAAGATAAGAACGTCCAAATTAAATTTGCACCCAATTACCTTGGCCCATGCCATACTCAATTAATGGCCACGGACGTCAGACAAGAGACAGTCGCTGAGTCCCTTCACTGGAGAGTTACTCATTTATAATTCAGCCCTATATCTCATACTTAAGGTCAAGATAGAAGTGTTTTTTTCATCTGTATGAAAGACTATATCTACACTATAGCTGACCCCCTGCAGGCTTTTAGAGATCCGGGTCCACTCTGGGGGGGGGGGGGGGGGGGGGTTACAAAAACAGGATTGTGTTTCTGTGCTGTAGGGCCACTTTGACTCACAGCAGAGCGCCAGCATCCAACTTCATACAGTGCATGTGTCATCCCCGCTGAGCAGCTCAGGGAGGGCTTTATGCACCTTGTGAAGTGAGTTGGTGTCATCGTGTCACCTGGTGAGCAGATGCAATCGCTCTGCTGCAACACTCCCATCCACGGGCGTCACCAAACCCCAAGCGGAAAAGAAATAAATAAAAAAAAGAAGCTTTTTCCACATTTATTCTTTCTAAATTATGAAATCTCTCTTCATCAGCCGTGTTATTAGGGAGGAGTGTCGTCATCCACCCCAAACTCACACACAGTGAATGCAGCACATTTCCATTTACACCTACATGACTCTCAGGGCTGAGGCAAAGCTTCCATCTCCATTCATCACCTCACAGGGACCTCATCACTTTTATTTATTTATCCGGTGAATTACCGGTGAACTCCTCACGCCTACAGACTGCTGATGAAACCAAGGGTCATTATCATTTCTCCCATGACAGCCAGTTGATGGTGAGTTGTGCAGGGACAGACCCTCTCACTCATCTTGGCAACAGATAGATTGAAAGCACAGATTGAATGCCCCCTGCCCTCCATCCCAAACTAGAAGACATGTTGAAGGCTCAGTGTGTGGTGAGTCTTACCTTTCACCTGCTCCTGCACGCGCCAAAATCCACCTTCACGTTTTACATCACTGAGTGGGAGTCCGAGGCACGCGCACACACACACACACACACACAAACACACACACACACACACACACACGCACACAAACTGTCACTGACACACACTCACACACTTGCACAGACTGTGAACGCAATCCTGTCACTGAGTTGCTCTCCTTCCACTCTGTCCTGCATGGGAAAAACTACCCTGAAGAAAATCCGTTGCTTGTCTTTTAATGTCTCACATTTCATTCATATTTGATCTGCATCTCTCTCCAGTCACCAGGCTGCTAATCCGTCCTGACGGCGGCTCCGGGTTTGAAGAGGGGAGGCAGCGGCACCGCGATGGATGACGGCGGGTAGAGAGAGGTAGAGAGCGAGAGAGAGAGCGAGAGAGAGAGAGGGGGCATCAAGCACGCAGCTGCGACCAGAGAGGCCGGGCTGGCTTTGCCTTCAGAATAAAAGCCTAGAATTTAAAAGAGGGAGATAAAAAAGCATGAAATAATGAGGTCCAACAGTGGCTGACTCCACTTGTATGTTGCACGGGTGTTGATTGCGCTTCTACGTGGCCCTGCTGCTGTCGAAGACTGAGTCTATAGGGGACCAAACAATGGGGGGGGAATTAATTAAAGGTCCAGTGATTTAGGTGAAAGGGATCTATTAGCAGAAAGTTAATATGGAGTAATCCTAGTAATATTTTTACTAGAGGCTGCCATGTTTTTTACAGTAGTCCAGACTGGACAAACTTAACATCTCTTGGGTTTTTATGACAACTGAAGGCGACCACAGGTTCTCTTTCATGTTTGGAAGGGGAGGGTGAAGCTGCAACATACGGAAACTAAATTTCACTATTAGATGTCACTAAATTCTACACACTGAACCTTTAAAGGAAGAAATGAAATGAAATGAATGAATTTATCAGTTATTGAGAGAAGAGATCAGAGCTCACAACTATACATACAATGCGTAAATACAAATGTTTTAGTAGCTGTATCACTCAATTTGTGGCCTATTTATTAACTACTGCTGATAAATCCTGGTCAGGAACATATTCTGCAGGTTACTATATGGCAGATTTTACATTATTGTTAACTAAGGCTGTGTCCGAAATACCCATTCATTCAGTATCCCCTACTCACTATATAGGGACATCTATGTAGAGGACTATATGGTGAGCGCATCAGCGCTACAATGTTGCTGGATTATGACTTAAAAACAACAAAATCAGCCAGGGAAAAATCCCATTATATATTTTAACACTTGCAATGAAGATTTCATAGTCAATGTTTTTCATAAAATGAAACAGAAAATTACTGTTCTCATGTGTGGCTAATATAAGTTTGAATGATTTACTAACTGGTGTTATTTTTACATACATTGCATGTCGACTCTTTCAGAGGTCTGTTAAGCAACTAATACAATATTCAGACCCAAGTGCACTACTTTTCAAAAGCAATAAAACAAACGTTATGCTTTTACTTTGATGACAACTTGCTGAAGAGGAAATGATTCTATGAATGTTGTTGCCATGATGGAGATCAGCACCCATGACTCCTGTGAATGTCTGTGTCCATCTGATATGGTGAAATGAGTAATTTATCCAAGGACGTAGAAGAAGACCTGTTCATCTCTGTCCACAGATTGAAGGCACGCGGCCCCACTCCCACCGACTGCCAAAGAGCACAAGTCGCCTGTAATTTAACTTTTATTTATTCGACACTGCACTTCCCCGGACCACTAAAAATACACATGCCAACTGTAAAGTTAATAACATGAACGATTTGCGAGATATGCATTCCACAGACAGACAGACAAACAGGCGGACAGACAGATAGACAGACTGAATTTGATGGTAGATATAAATTAAATAAATACAATGTGAAAGTTTTCCTTGCAAATGTGATACACACCAATACACCCTAACTCCTCCTTGACAGACATGTCCAAGTGGATCAGTGAGACTAAAAGCAAAGACTGTTGAAGTCATTTTCTAGTTGCTCGAGTACCGTTTGTTGTGTATGTGCATGTGCATGTGTATATGAAAGCGTTCACAATACCTGATGTCAGAAGAGTAGAAGCTAAGTCAAGGACAGCTTGACAAGTACAATTGTCTGTAGCTAGCTGCAGCTAATCACCCATCAGATTATCCACAATGCACAGATGAAGAAGATGCTGCGTATGATTTTGATGATTATTTAATATCTTTAGTATTTCTTGCCGAACATTTATTACACGATTTAGAGATTTTATTTTGAAGGATTGGTAGGAAGTCCTGTATCAAATTCTCGGTGGTTTACCAGGATGGTGGGAATCTGGTCTTCCAAGTTAATCAGTCTGCTATTACCAGTGAACAGCAGCTCACAGCATGGGGCAAAAAGAGAGGAGTGCCTGTGGGACCTATTTTGTTTCTACCTTCAACTACCCTTTTTTATTTTTTTCATTTCTTTTGTGCTCTGCTCTGTGTGAGTTTTAATCCGAGTTCAGCTTTTATCCACCTCTACCCCATATCCTTGTTACTCATACACACCACACTCCCTAATCCTTCCCTTATTTTAATCTTCTGTGACATAATGTCCCTTGTGACTAAGTTGCAGGGGACCCCCGACTCACATGTGGCATAATGAAGATATGAGATGTGTGTGAGCCTCACATGTTGGTTGTGCCAGTTTTGTTCACTGTAGGAACTGAGATTTGGAGTGAAAATTACATTTAGGATTAGGTGAAGATTCTGGAGTTACTTTGTGCGTGTGGTTTATTTTCCCAGCTCAAACTGATTTTATAGCATCAAACTTATCAGAAATATTAACACTTTAACAAACACAAGTGGGATAAGAATAAAAGACCTGAAATAACATATTTAAAACTAGAATGGCTCTCTGTGAGTTCATACCTCTGACAAGGCTCTTGTCACACCATGTCAAAGCAGTGTTTCCCATTTATTATGTAAACTGTGGCAGGCCGCCATATTCCAGTTTGTCCAAACACAGTTTCATAATACATTTCATAATAAAATCTAACATTTATAACTTGCTGTCTAACACACAGCTATACAATTACAAACAGCATTCATTAGATAGTGGGTGTCAATAAGCTGGATGGAGAGCAAGGTGTATCCCAGCCATATTATGAGGCGCTCTTTACATGCATGATATGATGTAAGATGGGATTTGCCACTTTTGGTTGTGAGGCGTTCAGGCGTCCCACGTGGATTTCGACATTGAACTTTAACAGAGTTACACAGTCAAAATCGTCCCCATGCTCTTTCTCTACCCACAGGCCTGAATAAGTTATTGTTAAAGCGAGGAGGAAAAACCCTGCCTCACAGTAGTTTCCCAAACGCATTGTAGGAAATATAGATTTTCACAAAGTATTGTATAAAAGTAAAGTAGCTTCGCAAAAAAAAGCATTGGATAGAATTAGCAGTATAATCGAGGCTGTAGTTCATTTTTCATGTGTGTGAATCGGGACCAAGTGAAGGCAATGGGGGGTTCTCAGAAGTATAGAAGCCTGCGTGTGTGTGTGTAGTTGAGGGGAGGATGGTAGGAATATATTTTTTGCTGTCTTCATTAGCATGTACCTCTGGGGCTAATGTCTCTGCGGGGTTCTGGCGAGACAACCTAACGCTCCCCTTTTCTCCCTGTGGTGAAAGACTGGCTTGCCACTCCCTCCTTGCACTGCCTGACACTTTGGACTGAGACGGAGACCAAAATAGAAGCAGTAAAGACGTAACAGGGCCCAGTGGACACACACACAGTTCTGGTATCATGCTGAGGAAAAAAATGAAGCATTACCTAAAATGTTTGTAGCCATTTACACTTTTTATAGCTCCATAATTCATCACTCGTCCATTAATCATCAAATACTTCCTTTCATAGTTTGATGCATTATCCTCGTCTCAGCTCTTCTGATGTGAAGCAATGTTAATCACACTATCTTGCATCAAATTTAACAGACTGTAAAAGCATGTATTTATTTATATTTTATTCTACTTTATTACAGACACAAAATGTCCTTATCTATTTTTTCTTTGATTAATTGAACTTTACTGAAATGCCCCAGTTTAAAAAAAGGAAACAAACCAAACATTAATATTAAATGAGAGGAATTAATCCTCCTTCAGCATTTTCGAGACAATGCTTTGATAAAAACTTGCAGTGCTTAAATGAGGGTCCAGGAATTAAAATCACAGAAATCAGTTTCAAACGCTTCTCTGGTAGCAAATGTGTTGCTCCCCCATGGAAACAACTGTGTGATATGCAAAATAATTCAAACCCGCAATGAACTATGCTAAACAGAGTAGATAAGAAGTCAATCATCAAGCTCAGATAAATACTGTGAATACTTTTTGTTGCTCTGTGTTTTTTTGTTGACAATATACCTGTGCTTTGATGTATGATGCCTGTATGGACTCAATAGGAGCCTGTTATATTTTCATCGCGTCTGTGATGAAACACTATGACTGAAATTATCTGGAGGAGCTGTATGTGAGAACGCAAAAGTCCGAGCCAGAGAATGCAGCCGGAGGATTCAGGGCGAGCGAGTGGGCGCGTTGATGACTTTTCAAACTGGCGACAGAAAAAGAGTGGCCATACATGTAGAAGATGCTGATGAAGACGTCAAATCGGAAAGACCACAACAGACAACAGACAGATTTTTCATTTTTGTCTACAATTTGAACAGTTTTACAGACTATAAAATTGTCCTTTTCTTGAACATCCATCTGAACATCTTTAGAAGTGGACACAAAAAGTACATAATACATTTTATTTTACATTCATATCCTTTGCACAACCTATTTAGCTAATGATGAAGAAGTTCAAAGACTCAAAGTATTCCAGTAATGTCTGTACCACTGCAGACTCCTGCAGGCTCCTCAAACATTGAGGGAATATTATTCTTCGCTGATGGCAAATAATGATGGATGCGAGGCTATAAATATGAATGCCTTGCATTTTGACATTTTGGATTGATAAACAGGAAACATTAGTTCATTAATATTCCCAGTGATTAAAAAACGTAAGTTACATGACATTTCAATTTTCAGGTCAGATGAGGAGACTTTAAACTTATTTTGAGACTGACAACCCTTTCATAAGGAGCCTACACTGCTAGTTCAGGATGACAGTAATTATTCCTTATGAAGCAATAGAAGAATCATCAAATTTCTATTCATACCAAACTGTTTGTTTGACTTGCATACCCATTATTTAGAAGAGGGGTACTTATTTCTATTGTTGACCATATGCAGATGAACAATTGATCATTACAGGAGTTTCATTCATTCATTGTTTCACTGAATAGGATGTGGATGTTCAACAGTTTGTTTGTTTGTTTATTTTTTTAGTTTGCTTATCTACGTCCCAGCATAGACTGGCAGAAAACGAGGGATTCTGTAGATAGCACCGCTTCATGACTCAAAACCCATTCAAAAGAAATCTAAAGTAGGAGATCTGAGCGCTAAGCTGCAGGTCAGCCCCTCCTCTCAACAAGACTCTCTTCAACTGTGTCAGAGTCTGGCGGTGGCAGAGCCGCAGGGTCACAAGCATCTGGCTTACATCATAAATGTCGCCTTTACTCACGCAGAGGCTGTGCAGGGAGGGAGAAACAACAGGGACAGGAGGCACACCATTTGGTCTCAGTTCTGAGGCCTCAGAGAAAACAGTGCCACCTTGACTGCCTCATGCCAAGGGTGTTCTGCCACTCGCTGAACCTTGGGAGTAACCTGGGTGCACATTATTGGTGCCACTGTGGGGTACTCAGGAACAGGGCTTAGGTGTGGGTGGAGCTTTTCATTGTCTTACTTTTCAAATTGTTAATATGCATCACAAATTACATGCACTGAGGCAAATGTAGAATACTTAAACCGTACACCATCCACAGGTCCAACTGAGCTAACAATCCAGCTCCATGTATGTGTGTGCATGTATAGGTATGTGTGTATATACATGTATATATGTATGTTTGTATGTGTATGTACATATATATATATATGAATAGGTCTGTCGGTGTGTATATGAATATAGGTGTAGACATCTGCAAACAGACACACACACACACACACACACACATATATGTGTGTGTGTGTGTGAATAAGTGTCATGTTTGCAGATGTCTACATGAATAGGTCTGTGGGTGTGTATATGAATATAGGTGTAGGCATATCTACAGATGGTGTATGTATATTATGTTATGTTCTTCCATGTATTACATTTTGACATTATGGTGAAAAATAATAAAAACAGTCTTCAAAAAAGTGGATGTATTATATATGAAGAGCCGTTTTAACAATGAGGCTTAAGACAGTATGTTTAAAGACACGGTAGTTCCCCTGGTTGGGAAAATTGTTGGTGCTACTGTTACTTGTGTTATAGTTCATCTGTTCTCGGTTCCTCAGCCAAAGTCTCTTCAGCTACACTTGTCAACGACCTACATCTGTTTGGGGTTTCATAAGTATAATCGGTCACTATGGTTGCTTCTGTTGAAAAAGGAAAATGTCCACATAGCACTCTTAACCCTTTGATACACAACATGGGTCAAAAGTGACCCGGCTCAGTTTTTATTTTCTATATCTTGGCAGTGAATGAATTTCATCATTCAGTATTTCAGGTATTCCTGATCAACACCTGTGGGAGATGTTTGGGGCATGATTAGCAGCATGATGGGAATCCGAAGGGAATGGCAGTATCCAGTACTGAAGATGGGGGAGGATGCAGCAGTGTCTGATGAAGAGACGGCAAAGATGATAGCGGAAGCACTTATTCAAATCCAAAGTTCTGACTGACTGAGGATGGAAAGAGAGCAAGGGCAAGGGCGAGATTAGCTAAAGCACTGACATCACATTTAGGAAATATTATGGAATAAATGTTTACGAAGAGATTAGAATTTTATATGCAAAGCAGAGAATTCGTATCTCGCCATCAGAGTGGATTTATGAGGGGAAGAGGGACCATGGTCATTTAATCCATGAGCATGGTGAGTCAAAGGTCATTAGGTCATTGTCACAGTTAAGAGCGCACTCCCAACAAAACCTTAATAAATGGTTCAACACCTCCACTTGCTCTTATACTGTACAATACATACAAGACATTTGCATTGACAACATTTCATCAGTCATACAACAAACATAAAACTCACAAATCTGTCAATTTTAGGCTTTGTTACAGGTTTTGTGGAGACATCTGAAACCATGTCTGCAGTTGGACAATACTCTACGGTTATTTTACCATCACTGAGTGAAGACCCAATAAAATGGTATCAGATGTCAACACGCTTGCATCTTTGACGACATATTGGCAATCCCACCCTGATTGTCTTCAAATATTTGAACTGGTGCATATTGGCACTCGCTATCTATCCTCTTCAACAGCTGTACGAGATACAAGCTTTCCTTTGTTACTGCAGCCAGTGTCACGTACTCCGCTTCACATGTAGATAAAGCTACTGTTGGCTGCTTCTTCGTTTTCCATGAGATAACAGGCCCATTGCCAGTTAAACTGAAGCAGCACCCTGTTGTGCTACTCCTGTCATTTTGATCCGCTGCCCAATCAGCGTCACTATATGCTACAAGTTTGAGTTTGCATTCAGCTTTCCTGTAACACAACCCCTTAAAGTACCTTTTAAGTACCTCAACACATGTTTGGCAGCGTTACCCAGTGTTGTCCCTTTGGTTCTGATAGGTACTGAGAAAATGGACTGACAATCCAACTTAGATCAGGTCTTGTACACCAAGTAGATCAACCTGCCCACTAATCCACAATAGATCTTTGGATTAGTAGCCTCACCATCAGAGTCAAAGTTTTGTTTTTGTTCACATGGGGTTAACCTTGGCTTACATTCAGACATGCTCAAACTTTCTAGTATCTTCATCATGTATCGATTTTGGTTGATCCTTATTTCCCAATTTCTCTGTGCAAACTCAATGCCAAGGAAATGCTTCAGTTTCCCCAGATCTTCCATTTTAAATTTTGACATTCACAGGCAGCAATAATGAAATCAGAATTATTCTTTCATTATTACTTTGTTAACTATAGACACCATGGTCTGCTGGATTCAACATGCAACTTCACCACTTTATGTCACTACATTCTACCCACTGCAACTTTAAGATAGTACAGTCTATCGTACTCTTTAATATCAAACTTGGTACTGTTCTTGTGGATGAGCTGATTACACCCCTGTCGGAAGTTGGTCGTCACTGCTTTAACTGAGGAGATGTCTTGTGGGAAGGATGGGATGTACAGTGCCTTCTTCAGCATTGTTTCCACCTGATGAACCTTGCTGTCTGTCAGGCAGACCCCTGCATCACCTCTCCTCTATGCAACACCACTCCTTTTGCTTGAAAAGTCTCTGAAACTTGTCAATGTCTGTAATTATGTGTGACTTTGCTCCCGTGTCAGCCGTCAGCCTCTTCATTTACAATCCACGGTCCTGGCATTCACTTACCTTGAATGCAAACATGTGGACTTCAGCATCAGTTGCTTGCTTCATAATGTCTTTTCTTTGTCATCTGCAGTTTGCGTCTTTGTGTGAAGAGTTTTTGCACAAACCACTGTCTTTGTCACTCTCTTTGCTCACCAGTGTCAGGCCTACAGTCCCGTGCTATATGGCCCTTCTGGCTGCAGCTGTAGTAAGTCACCTCAGGGCACACTTTATCCCTCCTCTTCATGTAGCCACTTGCATTTTCTTTCATCACATTATTATCACTCAAGTCAGCTTTAAACTTCAGCTTGCTCTCGTAGCTCCTCAACTTGGTTTTGAACCCGACGAAAGTTACCTTGTTATAGCCTTGCGTTATGTGGATGGCAAATGGCTTAAACGACTCCGGCATACTTTTAACATCATCGCAATCAACAGCCCATCACTAAGAAGCTTTCTGTAGCGATGTTAGCTCAGTATAGAGGCTAATCACTCGTGGCTTGGTCTCTCAGTATCCGCAACAACTTTCTCCCGTCATCCGCTGCCTCTCTCATAATTAGCGAGAGACTTTTGTCTCACTTGAATTAATTCAGGGTAGGCTTGTTCGTTTTTCTCCTCATTGTCACTTTCCCACTCCTTGCTGGGTTCATGTGGCTCACTCAGTATTGTCTTTTTTAGACTCAGCAGCCGCAGGTGGCTGAGAAACTTCTCCCAATCTGTTTCCCACAACTCTTAGTTTTTCTCATCTCCAATGAAACATAACCGGTGCCATCAGCCTCCAGACTCCCATGACATAGTAAGGGTAGAAAAACCGCCGGTCAAATAAACTAATAAACACTTTACTTCACTTAACTAATGGAGAAAAACACACAAACACTTTGGTACCATTTGAACCGGAAGAGCACATTTTTATTTTGCTCATGCTCATTTAATCCATGGTGGGTCAAAGGTCATGACGTCATTATCACAGTTAAGAGCGCACCCCCAACAAAATTGTTTCTTAATATAATATCGACAAACATTCTCTTTTCTTCTATTTCAGAATAAGATCAGCTTAAACACTCAAATGTAACCGGCAAAATGCGAAACGTTATATTATTATTATATAGTCACACAATCATATATGTATATAAAATTACATATAATGAAAAAAAATAATAATGACATGGTAAAAGGTACATATTTTTCCTGTGTTTTACATTTTTCAGGTAAATAAGGGTTTGGCTTTTAACACTTTACATTCATGGATATAAGTAGCAGAAAACTCAATCTGAATTTTGAGAATTGACACGTAAGATGTGACAGTGTAGCCTTCAGCCAATCAGACGAGAGTTGTGACGTCACAGAAGCGGTGGGCCCAGGGTGCTGCAGCTGGAGGAGAGCAACTGCACACTGACTGTGAATGGTTGTTTTCCTTTAAATGTCAGCCCTGGGATACGCTGGCGACATGCTAATTTTCAACGTGTGAAAGAGGCATTGATGACATGCTTCTACATGTTCCTATCATTTGCCACAATGTAAAAAAAAAAATCACCTCCTGTAATTTTGTCAACAAGATGTGGTTATGGGCACCTCTTCACACCTCCTGTTAACAGAACAAACAAGTTTCCCAACAACATACACTTGGCCCCTCTGAACAGTAGTACTTTACAATAACACAGCACTGCCATTAAAAGATGTAAGCATAGAAAAGGGCGATAAACTGAAGTCAGAACAAACCACAGCAGGAAACAAGGCAAAGTTATCAATCAATCAATCAATCAATCAATCAATCAATCAATCGATCAATCAATCACTTTATTTGTATAGCCCAAATTAACAAATCACAATTCATAGGGCTTAACAAGGTTCGACATCCTCTGCCCTAAACCCTCAACAAGAGAAAGACAAAGATTTCAATTAACAGGGGGAATAAAACAGTAGAAACCTCAGAGAGAACTGCATGCGAGGATCCCTCTTCCAAGACAGACAGAAGTCAGAAGTGCAATAGATAAATAGCAATAAGAATATTTAAAAAGTTCATGAGAAAAGTCACTGTCTAAAATACATGGAGAGGTGAATCATTATCTAACGTATTGGTGCGAAAGAAAAAGGTCCGAAGTGCTTTTGATTTTCAGAAAAGTTTGGTATCATTATTTCTTACTTTTGGAGAAAAAAAGATTACATCCATTGACATTTTAGTTCTGTTTTAGGACAGGTAATGAAATCCCTTGTCAAATGCGTCTACCTGAGATGACACGAGTGGGGATGTTCATGCCAACTGAGGGTTTCCAAGTGGGTGTAATGATGCTATGTGAGGCGGGGTGTAGAGGGTGGGGTAGAAGCTTCATTGGCGTCATCAGGTGGGCACCCTCCTTCATAGCTGTTTCAATGATATGCCAACAACAACTCCAAAGGGCTCATCTGCAACATCTGGCGGCCAAGCTGTGCCCCCATCTGCTTTATCTCACTCTATGATGTGGACAGTGTGACGTGAGGAGGAGCCATACACGAGGTCTGGTCTGAGGTTTGTTGTGCAGATCTCTCCTGGTAAGCATTGCGGCTTGTTCTTGTCCACAGACAGCTTGCTTGTATCCCCCCTAGCTGGCCGGTGTGTGGCTTGGATGTATGGGCTTTGCTTTGCCTTGCATCTGCACTGACAAACTCTATTGCAGGTAGATCAACATGGTTGTAATGTTGAGGTTAACAATTTTTTAAGAAGTCAACCATAGAATTAGAATGAAATTTGATTTGACCTAGACTGTGACTCCACTTCAACATAAGCATATGCTTAATTATGTCAAGCTCTTCAGAACTCACTCACAACTGTCCAAATGTGTTCAACAAAGTCACCACTCACCTGTCTTATTTCTCTATAAAAGTAGTTCACTCACTAAAACCATATAATTTTCCCGCCAAAAAATTGCTTCAGCCACTGGGGAAAGAGCCAGGATGCAATCCTCACTCTACTAAATTCAACTCATTCCTTTCCCTCTGAAATAGTTAAAATGCCTATTAACTCTTTATACGCCCAACTTCTATAAATATCGTAAGTAATGCCCTCAAAAACGTCTGAAAGTATCATCTACTAGCCAGTTGTTAATTAGTATTACCTTGCTAATGTTATCTGTAAGATGTAAATTATTTCGAGCTTTGCAAAATAACCTACTTAAACTGTCATCAGCTAAGTCTGCTAATAAAGTAGCCAGTAGGAAAAAACTGTTAGAAAGTTACTGACAATTATTCATTTACTTGACCCCTCAGTTGTTGCTGTTTACACTCTCCCTCTTCTCTCCCCTTGTCTTTATTTTGCGCACAAAGTTTGGAATGGACAAATATAGTCAAGTGACTATAATTCAGTATTTGAGTCGACATTCTTGGTTGCTTTACATCACAATCTTGTGATGTTTTTGCAGGTCATCTACAGTTAGTTACCCACCTAATAGCTCTAGCTTATGCTAAAGTGAAATGTTACATTAAAAGCTGCAGTTACTGGATGCCATTCTGACAACTTGATCCACAACCCACACTGTGTGTTCCGCATATACTGCAGCTGGACTCTGAGCATAGATAAAGAAGAGACATTTTGGAGTATCTCTTATACTCTACGACACAGGTCAAATACAATATTAAAGAGTCGGCCCTATGTTATATTAATGGCAGAATTTGCAATGACCCTAAAGCTTAAATATTTCTGTGTTGCTCACTGTGATGAGTGTGTTTTTTTCCTACAGGGTTGCAGTAAGAGATGCTGTATGTTGGACGGTGGAGGATAAAGTGTGTGGTTGGCTCTGGAGGCAGCAGTATTAATGAACCATTTTATCACTTGTCCAGAGCCCTGTGACTCGCAGCACCGGCAAAGAACACCACGGCCTCTCTTCATCTTCACTGTGCTGTGGGAGGAAAATTAGTCAGGAGACAACATAACCTCGTGAGTCAATGTGTGTAATGAATTCATTTTGCGACTACCTGGTAAATGAGAACACACAGAGAGTGATCAGAAGATGAGGATTACAGAGCTAAAAAGTGGTCATTATCGTCATGGAGCTAGATGAAGCGAGTTTCGTGTTAATAGGCTTTCCAGGAATTTTGTAATCATGTCTTGATAATTGCCACATTTTAAAAACAACCCTTGTTAATAGCCTTTTGCAACTTCCCATGATAGTGCTTATAATTCTTGAACAGTTCGCTATCCTGATTTATGCTCAAGAATTATGTATAATTTGAGCTGTAGCCATGTAACTCAAGCAAAATTCTGTACTGTAAACATCTTAGAGGCGCAATTAAACAAAAAACAAAGCCGATTTATTGTGCACATTGAGTTCAAACGACCGGGTTCTCCATAAAGTCATGCACAAATGCACTGGGAAATAACAACCATGAAAACGTGACGTGTAAGACGTCTCTGAGGTGGCTGAGGCTGCATCAGTCGGTGAAAACAAGTGTACAAAGATAGCAACAGACTGCAAAGTACTTGAGGCAATAAAAACATGGAGCAAAACATCATCAAAACAGCTACAACGTCTACAAGCATTATGAATAAAATGCCAATATAAGTGAAAATTCTCTTTCACTTATGTCAATAAAGGCAAACAAAGCTCGGTGTAACACTACCATTGTGTCAAGGTGAGGGCTTCCCTCTGGGGACACCCATTCTAAATATGTAGTCTGTGCACTCATGCAATGGTAAAAGCCCTCATTGACATACTGGTACTGGGGAGAAAACAAGTATCTACAAACAGAAAGGAAATGTTTTGAAAGCATATTCATGAGAGCAGCAATAATGTTGCTTCAGTCTCTATAAAGGACCAAGAGGTTCAATAATGCAGCGTCGTCTTAATGACAGAAGAGGGCCTCTTCTTTTTTTTTAAACCAATGTTACATCTTTCTATTTCTCTAAATGTTTTATTCACCAGAAGGAGGGGATCATTGTTCACAGAGGGTTTCTTCTGTTAGTTTAAAGGTCCAGTGTGCCGAATGTCAGAAATGGAAAATATTATTTGAGTCCATTAGTGTACCTGAAACTAAGAATCACTATGTGTCCGTTACCTAAGAACAGTGGTGTCAAACTCAATCACAGACAGGGCCGACATTAAAAACTGGGACAACGTCGAGGGACAAACAGGGTCAACATTTATTATACAGGGTAGACAGGATATTGGATAAAGAGCAAAAAGAAAACATATTTAGGTAGTCTACATTCTTCTTTTATGTACATGTGCCAGATGTTTGGCATCTTTTCTAGGCTGCCTGTTCCTTAATGTTTGGGGTTAGGTTCTGTGCTGTGGAAATTGAGACGACTCCTGTTTGGTTTTTTGTTCATCTTCATCACAGAGAAAAGCTGCTCACACAGGTATGCAGTGTTGTGCCAGTTCACACTTCAAATGAACTAGTTCACGTTCATAGATAATTTTTTTAAATTTTGAACTAAGTTTATGGTTCCAAAAATGAACTAGTTCATGTTCATTTGTTCCATTTTTTACTGGGATGATATAGGTGACAAATTTACGATCATGTGTTTAGTTATTAATCGATGGTGTCGGATCATGTCTGCGTGTGGCTCCACTCATTTTAACACTGAGTCCTGACTGTGAGCGTCATGTCTCATGTTGTACTGAGCTGTTAAATGAGTCCTTTTTCACGATGTTTAAATGCAGCCTCATAAACTCTGGAACAAATCAAACAAACACTAAGTTACTTCATGTGCTGATCAGGTCCTGATAACTAATGATGAGTGCATTAGTTAAAGTGAGAGCAGGTCAGAGTGGAGGAGGAAACAGAAACTCCAGCTCGGTACAAACCAACTGCAGCTTCTGCTCTGATCACAGCTGTACCTGTGTGTTGTGCCAGTACGTGTGCGCTGTCTGGGAGCACACACACACACACACACACACACACACACACACACACACACACACACACACACACACACACACACACACACACACACACACACACACACACACACACACACACACACACACACACACACACACACACACACATTTTCTCTCGCTCCTGGTATTTCACATGATAGCCTGATACAATGATGATTTGAAAATTAACATGAACGCTGGAGTGAAGTCACTCACGTTCACGTTCATCATATGAAAACTGATTCGTTCAGTTCATCGTTCATGATGCGGGCGAGTTAAGATTTTATCGCGGGCTGGATATATTTGTATCACGGGCCGGAAGTAGCCCTGAGTTTGACATGCCTGCCTTAGAATGAGCACTCATGAGAGTCCGCCATGTTGCACCGCCATGTTTCTGTGGAAGCCCAGAGCGGAGAAACCAGACAAACTGTATGCTTTTATTCACCCCAATTCTATACTGTACACTAACTTTATATAGAATGCATGATAAGGTAATTGTCATCGCATACTGGGTTTCATACCAAAGAAGAAAAACGCATTTATTAATCAAATTTCAGTTCAGTGGAATTTTTCAACAATTATTACATATTTCTTTATTCCCAGATAACATATTTCTGCAGCTTTGTCATGACAACCCTTCATTTATTTCATCTCTTTGAGCTGTGAGTGGCTACTCAAGCGGCTGTATTAATCAATATGTTCATATCAGCAATGGATCAAAAGAAGATGTGTGTTTTATGTGTTTACTGCTGCCAACTGGCCCAAAACACCTGCTGAACGCAGCTTTAAGTCTTTGGGATTCATAAAAACGTGCAGACCCTTATCAGTCATATATTGGAAGTGGAGTGTGGAAGTGGCATAACAAAATATTCACCTCAGTGAATCGAGACGACAAATTCAATGTGACTACTGAGTCTCTCAAGCTCATTTGTCACAGCTGGATGACACAGGGAGAGCACAGGGGCCTATTATTACCAGCCAGTTTAATACATAACTGCAAGTGCAAACACCACGAAACTTCACAAAAGGCTAAACGCTAATTATCTCCAGTTTGTTTAAACATGACTTCTAATGACTTCTAGTTGGAGGCAAAGTTGAAGTTAATTGGAAATTCTGCTGATTGGATTGAATTAATTGACTGATGCCCTCGGTTTTGCAGAAAGAAGCTTTTAAGCTTAACTTTCTGGTCAAAGCAGTGGTCACCGACTGGTTTTCACTCTTTCTAATGAGGGGCTAACTACCTGCCATGGTGAGTGTAATTTATTGTAATGAAGCACTTGGTAAGATAGATAACCAGCGTCATGGGTCCTGAGGACAGGAGTCAGAGCCACTGTATTAAAGAAACAAATCACTGTGGCCATTAACACAATGCAAACTAAATGTCAATTTTTCAATTAGCAAAGGAAAGAAGAAAAGGGCAAAGTGATTTGTAGCAATGAGTTAATGAGTAAAAGTCAGAAAAGTGACCAGATACCAAAGGACAGCTGTAAGGGAAATTACAAATGGCTTTTTCAAAGTCTGAGATTATGGGCCTTCCCTCAGACAAAGGTTGGATAAAGGTCCCTCCTCACCCTTCCCTTGTTTACTTGCCTCCGGTTTCACCCTATTTTCTGGATGCCTATGTTATCTTCCATCCATCCGTTATCTACACCACTCATCTTGTTGAGGGTAGCAGGGGGATGCTGGAGCCAATCCCAGCTGACATTGGGTTAGTGGTGTGGTAAACCCTGGACAGAACACCAGTGTATCAGAGGGCAACATACAGAGACAACCATTCATGCTCACATTCACACCCATGGTCAATTCAGTCTGCATTTCTATGGACAGTGGGAGGAAGCCGGAGTACCTGGAGATAACCCACACAAACACAGGGAGAGAATGAAAACCCCAAACAGAAAGACTTCGGTCGAACCGCGAATTCGAACCTTCTTGCTGTGAGGCAACAGTGCTAACCACCACACCACTATGTTATCTTGACAATGTACTTTTGTTTGCTTACATAAAGCCTAATATTGCTGTTTGACATATTTCTGATAGCACAAAAAAGAAAAAGTTTTTTTCCGAAGGCATTTATTTGTTTCAGACTCAAGGAAAGTGGCAAAAAAAACCTGTAAAAATTCCCCCAAAAGACTATATTACTGACTTAAAACCAAATCTAATGGACTGGAGATCGAACTGCCGACCTTCTGGTTGGAGGACGAACGCTCTACCACTCAGCCGCAAGCGCCTCATTAGTGAGTCCTTCTCAAACAGTTCGACAATAAACTGTCACTTTTGATCGCTTGTGTGCTAGACGTTGTGTGCAGAGCTTTTTATAAACAGTCTGTGGAGCAGAGTGTTAGAGAACTATTTGTTCATCCTACCTGGTTTATCTGCACTGAAGAATTTATAGTCAATGTTTTTCATAAACACGTGTGTGGCTTATATGAATGATTTACTTAGCTGTTGTTATTTTTGTATACATTGCATGTTGGTTATTTCAGAGGCCTGTTAAGCAACTGACACAATCCTCCGACCCAAGTTCACAACTTTAACTTTAACTTTAGCTCAAAATAAAAGTGCTGTAATTCCTCTCTCTATATAGCAATACTGCAACAAAATGAACATGTGCATTTGCTTTGAAGACAGCTTGCTAAAGAAGAAGGGATTCTGTGTTGTTGAATGTTGATGCCATTAAGAAAGGTCAGCATCCGCTACCCCTGTGCATGTCTGTCTCAGTCCAACACGGTGAAATACAAATAATGAAATCATCAAAATGATCTGGCGTGATTCTGACCTGGGGTTTGACCCAGTTGCCAACCACTGCTGCTGTAGTTTATCCGACGACAAGTTTAACTCACAGACAAACTGTTGGCACACTGCCTCGACCCCACTGACTGAAGAGAAAAATAATGTATAGGTACTCGTCTACGATGTGCCTTAAATGTGATCAATAAAATGTTCAAGTCAGTCCTCTTGCGTACTAGGAGCCTGCAATGTTAAGCTAACATGGGAACAACACGCTGTTTCTTCTTAGTTGGCTGTCAGGAGTCGGCTATTGGCAGAGACGGGTGCACAGGGAGTTTGGATCAATAATGGAAACACCACTATGTTTGCAATGACTGCTTTACGCTCCATGGGTGGTGTTCTGTGTTCATGTGCTGATGGATTCTCAAGAGTCCTTCTGTATATATGTTAAGTTTATGCGACTGGGCCGCAAAATGTAATCCAAGGATTCTAAATTACAAAGCCACAAAGTAGGCTAACTGCATCTCTCATTACCTCCTTCATTCATTTAATCTGGGTTAACAAATCCTGCCATTGATCCCTGCGCTGGCGGGAGGGAAAAGAGCACCCGAGTGGGCCCTGGGGAAATTGATCAGCCATCTACCGAACGGTAAACTGATAAAGCATTAAGCTTCACAAATAGCCATGGCTTAGATGCTGTTGTTGTAAGGGTATTGCACAGTGTAATGTCCTTATTATAACTGCTGGGAACATACACATATGTTATAAAGATTTATTTGATGGTAATTGTGTAATTTGTAATACATTAGTATTTATCCTCTACAGAGATAGTGAGTGCCTTTAAATTAAATAGAATACACAGCAACACAAAAGAGGAAAAAGTTCCTTTTTGATGTTTAATGCTTCTGATAATTTATCTGGAATTCCCTCGTCACCTCTGCACACACAAGACATTCTCAGTTTATATTGCAGCCTTGGTTAATTACTTTTCCTGTTAATTGTGCGCTGCCACCATCAAAAGCACCTGATAGGAAACAGACCGCAGTGTAATCCACACCACCCTGAGCTGCTAAATTGCTTAATCACTGCCTTTCGAAGATGAAAGCCTGCATTATGCAGATGTATGGCTGTAAACAAATCCATCCCTGGACTTTGTACTGGCCTAAGAAACACCAGTTTAAAGTTGAATGGGGTTGCAGTTTTCTCCAGTGTAAACGGACGGGCAGCAATGAAATTATCACCTATTAAAACCTGTCTGAAGCCACAGCATCAACAGAAATACCAAGAGTTGCTGAGTAAATATTCCACAGTAATAACATTTTATGTTTTTGCTCTTTGCGCTTTTTCCCTCAATTCAATAAGCTCTAAAACAAATTGCCTCAGCAATATTTTTTTTTCCTGTTGGAAGGCTATTCTGATTTTGGCCTTTATTTCGTGTATTCCCCTGCTGTATTATATCCTTCCATCCCATTGATTTGACCCATTGTCTCGCGCTGGAGGCTTTTGGGGTTTTGAGAACTGCCTCTGATTGGAAAACAAGGAGGCCCTGCAGCTACAGGGAGCCAACTGGAGACTGAGAAACTGTTCTCAATTCAATTTGCCACATTGATTGCGTTCATTGCTGCCAAGGTTAGTCCGTAACCCCATTTAATAAAGTGACCGTGTCAGTGGCCTTGTGTTTACCTGTCTGCACAGACTGGGACATTTGGTTTTATTGCGATGCACGACTGACAGATTAAAAAATCATTTTCAACTGTGGACAGATTTCAATAGACGCAAGATGGAGAAAAAAACAGGATTGAATTTTGATGGCAGTAGCAGAACAGATTTAATTACACGCCATACTGAGGTGTTTCAGATGTTTTGACCACCGTATTAATATTACATGATATTACCTCTACCAAAGAGGTTTAGTTTTTGATTGCTGTCTGTCTGCTTTTCAGCAGCATTACTCAAGAAACACTGACTTGTTTCACATATTGTGTGGAGGGGTGGGGCCTGACCCAATGAAGAACTCATTATATTTAGGAGCAGATTTGGATTCTTAGTTCACCTTCTTTCGGGCGTTAGCCTTGGCAGAGGTATGGCCCCCCCCTTTAGGTTCAAGGAATTTACAGAGCGGTTGTTTGGGTTTTTCACAGTGCTGTGGATGTGGCACGTTCACATCATTACTCAGTTACACTGGTGGGATTCGCCTGATTAAGAAGTGAATCTGATTAGACTTTTGGTCAGTGGAGCTGCCATCGTGTGGTTTTTGTGCAGCTTTCTTGTCTGTTAAGTGTCATTGTGAGGCACTTTGTTATGTCTTCAGTGGAACGGGACAACAAAGACATATTTTTACTTACATTTGGCTTGCAAATGGTCTCACAAGATAAATCAGCTGCCCTTTAAAGGTTTCTACCACAACCACGTCGGACACTTCAACAAGGACCTAATGAAGCTTCTCCACTCACTTAACGCTTCATCAGCTCAAGGAGGCTCCGGTTGTGGACGCTTCGCCTGCTGGCTTAAAGAATGCCAAACCTTGAGAATGTGATGACATTTGTCATGTTGAGGTGACATTTTTAAAGCCGCGCTGGTGGCATGAAGTGAGATGGGAAGCCATGTTGCCCAAAGTAACCTTTTCTTTCCAAGTTCTTTTCATACTGACATTTTAAAGGATCTTGGGATGAGGTAGAGGGTGGAGTGGGGGGTTGACTTTGTAGTTTCACACCAGCTCGGGCTAACAGTGAATGCTAAGCTGCTGGGAAGCTGTGGGAAGGATGTTCCTCTGTTTTCTCTTTCAGTGTTATTGGATTATACAGTCGGAATATTCAGTTGGTTTTCAATCCAACCACCAAAAGTCTATATCCTACAATACAGCACCACTGCAAGTGTAAAAGCATTTCATTTATAACAGGAAATGTACCGATGACAGGTTGCAAAAAAGCATTCCACAATTTAAAAGTTAATAACTGCAAAAACCAATGTTTTAATTATATTAACACTCCAATGAGTAATGAAATACTTTAAAAGGTTGATTATGTTCAACAGTTCAAGGCAAAAAAGCAGAAAACAACGGTCTAACAATCTAATAATATGCAGGCAAATTAATAGAATAAATTAAAAGGGTTTAATGTCATTTAGCACAAAAAAATGCTGTAGAATTATTTTTTTTGCATTTCAGGGTTCCCTGCCATTGGAAAAAAAAAACTGATTTCTTTAGTAGAGTTAGCAGTACTCTAGTTACCATCCACTATTAATACCTCTCATTGTTAGTGTTTTGGAAGATTCATGTTTGTCATGTTTTTTTTCCGTGGGTGTTTTTCCTGTGATTCACGTCCTGGGCAGTTTATGGAAACATTTGGCTTGTAGTCATGGTTTGAGTTTCCTTTCCTCATGATTGCATTCCGCACAGTCTTTGCAGCAAAGTAAACATATGCACCAACAACAAATAAGACAAGAAAATGAGAGAGGCACACAGGGCATTTCTCAAACAACAAATTTGTTCTTGGTGGTTGAGCCGCTCTTGGTGGCTGTGTCTGCGTGGGACTGGTAGCCAATGGTCATCTTCGTGGGAAGCCCCAGGCGCTCCTTGTACACTCTCCTGTTATGGAAAATGGCAGCATATGAGAATGTAGAGATCATCACCACCTGTGGTTGAAATACTTCCAACTGACACCAAAGATCTGTCTCACCCTATGTGTGTTACAGCTTCCCGGTTGTCGTAGTCTGCGGTCCACACGGCTATTTTGTCTCCTTTTGTGCGGATGTTGACCACGGCTCCGCAGACATGATCGCTGTACTCGTCAAAGGCCTCTCCGACTAAACACAGCAGCTGAGGAAGGGATAAAGAGGGAAGAAAAGGGCTATTGAAATAACCTGATGAGTCATATCTTAACTTTAAATATAACTGCAAATCCACCACATTCTCACAAAAGAGGAAGGCCACAGACATTGTTGGCTTTGTCACCTTGATCACTGAATCAGTGTGAACTGTGGGATTCCTGCGCTCTTTCATTCAGGTCTACGCAAAAACATTTTCAGGGTGAGATGTGATTTTTTACAATTCATGTTTGACCTTTTCTAAGAGCAGTGAGGGAGAAACCTTATTTCACAATGAAATAACTTTTTCAATAATGAAAAATATCTCAGTTTCAGCTATAACATTTAAATACTATACTCGAAACACCTTATCCTTCAAGGGTCATGGGGGGGACCTGGATCCATCCAAATACATGCTGAATGAATTAATAATCCAAAATTGAGAACAAAACTTTTCATAATCTTGATGACGAAATATAATTTTAACAAACAGAAATCCACTTTGTTTATGTGACTTTTTTCATTAACAGATCTGCTCTTATAATTTGTTAACATGCTGCAAACACAAGCTCACTGAATGGTAGGAATCCTGAGCAAACTATAAACTGGGGGGAGCATCAGGAGGAACAACCTAATTATTCTGATAGAAAACAAGTGTTGTCCATCAGTCAAATTGTATTTATTATAATATTATTTATAATATTATTTTGTATTTATTGTTCAGCTGCTGGAATACTTGTGTTGCATTCGTGCATAGGGAAAGTTAAATGGAAAGAAAGGGAAAACCAGCCCTTTATTCTGATTCAGGAACGAGTGGTCACCTAAAATTATAGTCACAACAAATAAATACCTTCAATTAGCTGTTATTTTTGTATATATTTGTAGCAGTTTGTAAAACCATATACATTAATATATAATGAGATGAATGGTTTGCTTTTGTGTGGTGGTGCATTCGCAGCCCTTCTGCCTACAGTCTGTTAACATCATTGTCAAAGATTCCAAATATCTCCTTTTTTTTTTTTTTTTATATAATCAGGCTCTTTGTGATTGTGGTTTAGACAATATGATGTGAACCACTGTCTCCACAGGAAGATGGACCGGGCAGCTCCAAAATGTCAGCAAATGAGACATGGATCAAACCTCCAAAGTACATGTGAATTTTTCTCAAAGATGGTTTCTCTCATTTTAGATTATTATCCTACTGCTTTATATCCATTTTTCCGGAAAGTGTGGTTTTTATTTATTTGATGCAATGAAAACAGGCTGAGACGGCATGATTTAAGACAGAATTGTGATTGGTAGAGCATGTGAATCAGCAGAACCTTGATGCAACTGCTCCACTCCACGATCACTAATGTCTCAGGCTTCAAATGATGTCTAAAGTGCAAGATGGCAGCACCCATGTCTGGGATATTTTCTGCAACATAGCTTCCGGCCACTTGTGGCAGCACACGGCTTAGCATCAATCCGACCACCTGCGTTGTTTTTAACCAAGCCTGGCTGCGAAGTCTTCGTATCATCTGCAAAGTATTTTCAACAATCTTTCCCACAACACCTTTTATGATCCGATCTGTGAGGGAAATGTCCAAGTTGTGGCAGCTCCGGGATCAGGACTAAGCATCCCTCCACGACTCAATATGAGAGCTTAATAAGAGCTTATTTAAAACTGTCTGCAATCATTAAAATAGGTCTTGCTTCAAGCTCAACATATAGTAAAACATTGAGTGTGAATGTCATTAGAAAATCAAAGTAAACCCTTTCAGCCCTCAAGAGTCTCAGTATTGACAGTACAGTACGTGCTGGCAAGTCACAGCTTGATAGATGTCTGTATCACCGTCAGTGACCTTTAGAGCAGCAGGAGGGCTCACTACACTGTGTGGACTGGAGATGTAGCAGCGAGCAAGTCCAATTTCAATTGCTCTCATCTGACTGCGCTGTGACCTCATCATCAGCTCAGATCATCGTCAAGGAATAGCATATTTTCTTAGACATTAGTTGAAGATTGTGTGCAAAAAGACGAGAGGACTAATCCAATCTCATCTGTGGCTCAGATCAGTTTGGAAAGTTATAAAAGGAGGTAATAACCTGTATAAACATTGAGTCGGATGTAATGATAGAGTGGTCGACTAATTACAGCTGACCGCAGGTAAAAAAAGGCTCAGAGGAGCCACAAGAAATGATTTATTTGATCACTTGTTTGAGTAACAGCACTGAAGACTTAACAAAGCAGGACAGAGACGCCCAAACCTACTGTTTCCAGCCAGAAGCGGTCCAGGTCTGATCTCCTCATCTGCTTGTTGAGTGTCATCAGCCAGCGGCCGCCGCGCTTGTTCCTCTCGTCTTCCCACATGGGTTCAATGCCATCCTGCAGCGATGGTTCAAACGGTCAATGCACATCCCAAACCACTGCACCACAACTTCAACACAGCCTTACCAAGTGAGGTATGGACAGGATTTCCACATTGGCTGCAAGAAAAATATCTTTTGCAACCTTCAAACTATCACAGTGGAAAATCTTGAAATCCAATTATAGATGTCTGCAGTTGGAATACTTAAAGGATAGCAAGAAATCAGCACTTGTCCAGTGATGGTTCAATTTGTTTCACATTTTCTCAACAAGTTTTATTTCTAACCTACTATACAAGCTTGGCCTTAACATCCTCATCACATCACCGTTCTTGTGTTTTTTTCTTGTCTTTGTTCAAGTGCGTGATCTTAAAGTTTCAGATTTTTTTACTGCTTTCACTCAAAACACTAGGCTCGCACTCAGACTCTGAGTGTGCTTTGATTTGCCCTGCTTGTGCTCAAACTGTGCGCTTGTACTCAGATATTTTGTTGCTTGGAAAGATTTCTTCTCCTCACGCTCTTGCTGCTTCTGTATGCGCGTGAAACTGATTTTTCCTTTGCTCTTGAATTTTTCTTCTGCAGTTGTAGAGATGACGAATGAAATTGTACCGCCCTTGTTGTGGGTGTGTTAGCTTTACTTCTTTGAAAGTCCCATATGGGCGGTTACTATAACTATAAAGTTCATGCATCACCAGCTTCTCGTCTGTGTGCTCGAAGTAAAAAGATCATCTTCATGCAGCAGGAGTCCACCAGATCCCTGGTCAACATTTAGGGGCAAATTGAAGGATCTTAAGTAAGTGTTTCTATTTTATACTACACTGTCAATGATAAAAACAAAATAGACACCGCCTTGTTTCTTTTTCCTCTTTGTATTCTACGGGAATAGTACCAACAGCAGAAGTAACCAGATAGGCAATAGACACTGCCACAACAGGGGCACAGGGTTTTGAGTGAAAGTATTACAAAATCTGAACATGATATGAAATCATATCCCTATCTTAATTCAAGAGCGTGGTCTTTCGGTTTGAGAGCAGGATTGATATGTGAAATTTGTTCAACTTTAATTTTACAGGTGCTGATAAACTATCTCCCCCGCTATGAAAACCAGTTCACTCATTAATCTTTGCCACAGGTGATACTGCCAGGGATTTACATAAAAAGATGGCTGATCAAAGAGCGCAGTCATATTTGATGACTGCCTTTTCCATTTATTATTATCACCTACCTCAAATGCAGTATAATTAGTGGCTGCTCCTGCTTTTCAACTTACCAGAAACTTCCACCCATGCTTCTCATTTTCTATCAGCGCTGTGGCTAAATGAGCTCTTTTAATCGGATGAGTTCTGAGACAGATTTAGTCAGACCAAAAAAACTAAACTAAACCTGCCCAGTCTTTGTGTGCCTACCCTCCTGTAATGATGCTGCCATTTGACTGGAATTCTTTGTGTCAACAATCATAATTTGATCCTGCTGTCATTAAGAAATCTTGCAATTAGGGATTATTGGTATGCTGGCAATAAAAATGATTTTAATATGTTTCAGTTCAGAAACCCAACTGTAGCATGACAGTTTATAGCTGCCTATCTAATGTCTCAAAAAATAAATGAATAATGTAAAAGCTCGATATTTGTTGCCATAGCTCATGTCGATGTAAATGTGACCCACCACCACTTTAGAAGAAATATGTTTTATAGTTATTAACATTGTGTCACAGACAGAAAACACTGTAGTTAATTTAGATGAACACACAATACAGCAAGTGCAGCCACTGGTGTATAATACATGAAGCACTTTTCTCAGCACCAGGGAGAATAGAGCTCAACAGCCTGGTTCCAGAGGTAAAATTCCCATTCATTTTCTAAATAAAGATTTTGATTATTAGAAATAATATTTAACCATACAAGGCAGACTCCGCACACCCAATGAGGCTGTGAAACAATGTTTTATGCTCCTGTGGAAGCCACAAGACTGTATATCACCTACATTGGAAGAAAAACTCGTCTTATTTGCAATGTCAAGGAGAATACTACACTATCCACAATGGGATGCATCGTTCCTTACTCTTAAAATAATTCAATTCAATTTTATTTGTATAACGCCAAATCATAACATACATTATCTCAGGGCACTAAATACAATAATAATGTACAAAATCTTGTACCTTTTACCTAATTCATTTTCGCAAAATAAATTGTCTGCATCGAATCAAATATTTGATGGTCACAATTCAGCTGGTCGGCTTAGAACTCTTTAAATAAGGATTTTCTGAAACTTCAATGGAGAAAACAAAATGGAAATTTACTTCAGAAACCAGAGCTGTTCTAAACAGGGCTGGTCACTGTTACGCTTTATACTGAGGAAGAATGATTTTAAGACTTTCTCTGCACATTTACACAAATACCAAATTTAAATAAATGGACACAAACTTACCTTAAAAAGAGAGTAATCACAGCCTGACATGAGGTTGCTTGACACCTGGATGTGATTGTAGAGACTAGAAGTGACGAGAGCACAGCATTAACGAAACAAGCTAATCCATCGCTAATGCATGTAATGGTTATTCAAAAACGCAGTATCTGTTCAGGACATTTTATTGCTCCCTCCATAGTGGTGCAGAAAAACTAAAAGAAGACTCAGGGAAATGTATAGCTCCTTACGCCCAGAAATCTTCAACCGTGTCAAATTTGGAGATGAGCCGCAGGTTGGCCTGCCACGTCTTGCTCTTGTCATTCTTGAAGAACCACAGAGACCAGCTGTTGGGTGAAAAACAGAAAAGGTGGAAATTTGAATATATGTCACAAGCCCCTAATTAAACATGAGGTAAACAGAACTACCCAAAAGCCATTGAGCTGTGGAGCAAGTGGGCAACGTGTGGATGCACCTGGATGCTGCTGACAACACCGCCCAACTGTTCAGTATATCACACTGTCACTCTCGTGGTCAAATTAATTGTGACACAGTGTCATATTTGTTCAACGCTAAATCCTCTCACAGCTCAGCAACTGCCTTAAGCTCTCCAGGTTCAAGAAGAATAAAGAATTGTGTGGCTGTTGACACTACAATAAAACCATTAATGCCACTAGTCTGTCGGGGGCTACAGGTACAACTGTATTTGCATACATACATACATACATACATACATATCAGTGGAGGCTTCGTTATATGTCACATCTGTGTATTCCTCATTAAATTGTCCAGTACAATATTTCATTGTTTGACTATAGGTCATAATAGGAGGCAGTTTATATATTCCTCAGTCTTTTTGACTGGCCACGACAGGTTTAAAATGCATGATGGGATAAGCTCTAGCACCCTATGACCCTGTATCAAAACACAGGGATTGATAAAATGTATGAAAGCTAGACAGAAGGCTTGTCTCTGTTGTGCTCTGTCATGACTGTAAATAAAGATGGACAACGCGTCTCCACTTCCTCACACTATTTGCCATTTAGCGCGTTTGAAGCCACAGTCTGTATGGTAGTGATCAGGGGATGCAGCTGCTTATCAAGGTCTCACCGATACAAACATGTCAATCACGACGTTTCACCCTGTCTTAATAACGTCTAATAACTAATAAAAACAAGCTCACCGGAACATTTTAACTCGATCATTCAGAGTGATAAGAGCAACCTAAAATAACAGAAAACTATCTTTGAGAAAAATGAATTCAACGTACTTTGACTTTTTAGTTTTGTCCATGTCTCATGAACTGACATGGAGGAGGCAGGATTTATCACCTACACTGCCACCAGCCACAAGGGGAGCAATTGCGACATTTTGGCCTCAATTTTGGGGAGCTGTCATGATATCCATCTTTTGTACAGTCTATGTGCTTTGGGCACTGGTGTTTTTAAGCCAGTACAGAAAAATAATAGTCATTCAAATTATAATGTCATTTTTCATCAATTTAATAATCAATACTTATTTAGCCATTAAACTTGAAACAACAGTCGGAGGGTTTAAGTGTTAGTATATTTAAAACCTCACAGTTTGAGCTGTGAGTCACCGATAAAGTGTTGGTGTAGGGTCCAACTTTATTTCTTTCAGCAGACTCTCTGTTCAATCAGTTTTTTTATTTGTACCTTTTGGGCATAATTAACTTTATGGATTTCAAACATTTATAAAACATTAATACATTGCGTATTTGTATTTAGCACCAAGGGGAGCTGAGTATGGATTCAGAGGAAAACACTGAAAGTCTTTTAACGGGTCACGAGAGCATAACAGTCAATCACAGTCTCACTGTGGGGAAATAAAAGACCCCAACAAAGCAGACTGTATTTGTTTGGAATGTGACAGGAGATCTACTTTAGCACATGAACCACATAACCACCCGCATGGCATATACATATATACATGAATCGAGAAACAGCTCAGTAATTACTCATCCATGTGCAAAGCAAACATGTTTATTTTGAGGAAAGAGGTTTGCGTGCTTCTATTTGGTGTTTTGACTTATTCTTTAATATGAGCTGTGCACAAACAATTTTGTGAATTGTGAGGTTTCCTCTCAATGAACAAAGAATTCACTGTTTTCAGTAAATGGTCAGTTTATGTCTTACTTTCAATTCCGTATAAGAGGCCCCATTCAGTTGAGAGGAGGAGGGGTCATTCAGTTTCTGAACCACAACTAGAGATCAAACAATTGGGGGACGCAGAAGTCACTAACTGTTGTCTATGAAGCTGGTGATGCACCAGACTGCATCTGAATACCACGTGGTAACACAGGCCATGTATGTAATTCTCTGTTTCACATTCAAACGCAAACTTTAACCAAATAACGTAATATTCACAATATTTATGCTATCAACCACTTTTTTAAATTTAAACCCAGTAAATTCCACAAGCAAACCAAACCAACGTTTCAAGCAGACAAAAAACAAGATTTAAGCTTGATTTTAAAGCTGCAAACACTAGTTAGTTAATCAATCAGCTGATTGACAGACAATTTACTATTTTGATACCATTCAAGTAATTGGTCTTCTGTCATATAAAAAATGGATAACTGTCATTTAGTAAGTCGACTAAATAATTAATTAACCATTTAAACAAAAGTATATGTCTGTATTAATGAAAATCTTAAATGCCATGTAGTGAATAATGCCCCGTTCACACTGATGCAGATATTTAGCAAAACCAGCTTTTTCCTGTGTTGGGGCCTCTTGTCCACAGTCAATATAACTGGTATTTTTACAAATGCCTTCCAAAGTGCAGATTTTCAAAGACTACAGTTTCTATGTATCTGTGTGTAAATGTGAAACAGTGTTTGGGAAACGATGATGTCACAGCTTACTTCAGGCATGCTCCCTGTTGCTATATATACGCACTGTGTGCCACAAAGGTCTTGGATAAGGTGACAAAACAAATGTCAATTAACAATAAGCAAAGAAAAAAATTAGAATGAGATGCTTTTGTTTTAGTTAGAAAATGCTGTTTTAAACGTAAAGGTAGTAGTATGGATGTTAGTGGCTGTTTCAAATCAATCTAACCTGTTCTGGAGGGGGTGTTTGATGTAGGCCTCTGGGCTCACAATCTCCTGTCCCAACTCCTCAGCTCCATCTTCATCAGCCAGCGTCGGACTTGCGTTGGTTTCCTACAAAGCAGTGAGGCAGAAGTGAGGTACAAAATGTCTGGTGGTGAACTTACAGGAGAAAGGACCCTGTACCAGCTCCACCAATAACTGCCCATTGCATAAGTGGACCCTTCTGCCGCAGCAACTAGATGGTGGTACCATGACTAAATACATTTACCCAGTGTCCAGCTGATTAACCAACAGTGCTGTTTGTGATCTCAGATGAGATCAGTAATCTGCTGAAGAAACTTCACATATGTAACAAGAAACATAATAATCTGTGAGTGTTCACTTCTGAACCCTGATGTGAACATCTGGCACACATGTCACTGTGATGTGAACCTGGTGTTTGGCGAGCGACTATTAACTCGTGAACACCACGACATTTCTATTCATTATACAGGGTTACACACCCACTATAACACATTAAAACATTTCAGCTAAAATCAACATTCGGTATAAATGTTTAACAGCAATCCTGATCAATGAGGTGGAAAATCGTGTGGACATTCACCCCACGCTTCTCCATTATGTACGTTTAGACACTAAAATAGTCAATGAAGTCAGCAGAGAGCAGCGTCAACTAATTTTGAAGGTCGAAAATGTAACTTCAAAAACACAACTATTTAGCATTTTATGATATTCAACATGCCGAATTCACCGGAAATCTATAACAGTTATGAATGTTTTGGAATCAACACATTTTCGTCACGTATTTGACCAGATTACTCAATCGAGTACTGAAGTGAGTTGTTCTGTAATGGAGGTCTGTGTGGCCAAAGTTAACGGCACGTTGGTAACGTCAGCCTTAAAGTTGGGAGACACACGAGCGCTGCTCCTGGGTCGTGGCACAGAACACAAACTTTAAAACCGGGCGAAAACAACGAGAGTGCTAACAGCAACAGCCACTTTCCGCGTGAGGGCAGATGCTTACAGCTGTTCCTCAACTTTTGAAATGTTCTCGGCCCGTAATTAAAGCAAGAAGCCCCCCCGAAAAGAGTGTTTAGTTGTGTGGAGAAAGTGCTCACCGGTTCGGCGGTCGCCATCTTATAAATCTCTGAGTGGGAAAGTCTCCGCTGATTGGACGGGAGCCGCGCCACGTGACGCCGCCGCCTCGGACATGCGCAGCGCGACGCCGCTGGCTGCGCTGCTCGCCGCCGGCTCCACCCTCTCCCGCAGACGAAGGCATGGCGAGCACCGAGACCAGGAGGGAGTGTGAGACCGAGGGCTGCAGCCAGGACGCCAAGCTCCAGTGTCCCACATGTATCAAGCTCGCTATTCAAGGCTCCTATTTCTGTTCACAGGTACTGCTGCCTCCCCGGCTCGCCCCGCTTTAATGCCGCTTGTGGCTGCGCTCAGGCCCCCCTCTCTCATCACGAGGCTGCTAACGCTAAGTGTCATGCTAGGTAGACATGTGTGCTGTACGTGCCCGGTAAAGCGCTCATAACGCATTAGCGGAACTTGAACGAATGCCTCCTGGCTGAGTTAACGCCACACCGATCGCTGAGGATGCAATAGTGCAGCCGGTAGCCGATGCTATCCCTGCAACAGCAGGCCGAGGGGAAACGTTTAGCTAGCTAACGGTTCGCAGGTTAGCAGAAAGTGACTCCAGGTAAAATCTAAACTGTGCAGAGTGGAGTGTGAAATAATGAATGCCGTGTACGAACCGGGTACCAGCGTAATGTAACACAACAAAAATCGTGATACTCGAGTGTAAAGTGTTGCAGAGGTAATGTGGCGTGACAGATGACTTGGTGCCACGATGTTTGATCCTCATCCTGGTTCTCCTCAGGGGGGCAACACTCCACTCACAAATCAGACAGTGTAGATGTGAACTGATTATGGACCAGACCTAAAACTGGCCTCAGTAATGACTGGGAATGGAAGATGTTCTCCAATTCGCATACAGATTATCTGCTGAGCAGAGGTTGATTGAACTGTATGAAAACTTTTAGTGTTGGCACATCTCAGCACTGGTCTCTGACTAAAATATTGAAGGGACTTGAAACACGTCAAGTGGGACCACAGAGAGTTGGTTTTACATTGATGAAGTTTGTAGATTCTGCCTTGTGGCATTTGGTTTACAACTGTACAATGAAAGTATACACAATGTAAAGATAGGGTGAAATAACATACAATATAATAACATTGAACTGCTATGATGTGATTTAAAAACAACTTAAGGACTTAAGGTCTTCAGTTAGTCTTAAATATATTGAAGGAAGGAGATCACTTCATTGAAATAAGACGATTGTTACGAAACTTTGGGGCAGCTACAGCGAGCGCACTTTCACCCACTACATGTATTTGTCTCCATTTTGAATAGACCTAATGTAGTGTTCCTTGAGTTCAAAGTTTTATAAATAGTGAGGCTGGGGGACAGCGTACAGGCTCCTGTGGTGTCATGGTATTTGACCAGGGAGGTCTTGCTGTCAATGCAGTTTTGGCTGTGCAACCTGACCCTGCTCTCTATACCGCCCCCCACCCCTCTCGCTCTCTCTGCAGTCAATTGTTCACTTATCGCGCACACACACACACACACCATTGAAATAGAGCATGGCAGAGTGACTGTGTGTCCATCCAAGTCAAACCGTTATTTTTTTTCTTAAATAGTTTAAACACCAGCACAAGTTCAGTGACCATGCTTGGGATTATTACATATTAGTTACTAGTTTTATTAGTGCACCATTAAGTACAGTTTGCTCTGTATCGATAATAGTTTGTCTGTCCATCTCTGTACTTCCTCATTTACATGTTTTTGTTTGTGTTTTCTTTTCCAGGAATGTTTCAAAGGGAGCTGGGTGTCTCACAAGTTACTGCACAAGAAAGCAAGTAGGTATCACAGGTCACTGACTGCGTTTACATGTTCACTTATACCCCGGTTATGATCAGGGTTTTGAAGTAACCCAGTTTTTGGGTTAAAGCATGTAAACCTCATATTCCAATTTCAGTATCCTGGAAAAGCCTTTGTCCTGGTCTTGCGAAATACGATTTTACTAGCTGGGGTGCTCCATAAGTAACTGGGATACTGGTGCATGTAAACGTCTTATTCTGGTTTCTGACCACTGCCAACAGCCTGCGCAGGCGTTGCTTCAGCCAAGTTCTACAACTGTCAGTTTGTACAACACAATAGCCACTCATCAGTATCGGAACTGGTGCTTGAACTGTTGTTTCCTCTGGTCTCATGAAGGGTTTAACTTTGACACAAAGCCGGCAAAGGGATAAGTCAAAGTGGAGGCCTTAGCCACCGTACTTGAGTCAAACTGCTGATAGCCAGTACTGTTGTTACTATGGTAATGTTAAACATCTAAGGCACCTGCACAAACAGCACACAGTTATAAGTAAGCAGGATACTGGTATTTATCATGTATAAGGGCAAATGAACCAGATTTTTCATTGTCTAATGTAAACACCATATCCCGAATATGATGAAAACCAGAATGGGCCTTTATAAAGGGATACTAGCTCACATTTAACTTTTATACTTTGTTGACATCAAGCTCACACTTCACATTACATACATACTTTGCATGTTATTTATGTCAATGACCAAGTTAAGAATTTAGAAACAGCTGTACTCATACATGGTGTTTTATTTAGAACCTGTAACAAAAGTCCTGAGTAGATGATGTTTCTTGGCAGAACTGACATTGTGGTGCCACATGCTTTAGAGGCCTTGTGTTACATTTTTTCAGAGGAGGACAAGAACCAGAATGAACCCAATAATTGTGTGGAGAAGGACATCAACACAGACCCATGGCCGGGCTACCGCTACACAGGACAACTACACCCTCACTACCCACTGGTTGGTTATTTTTTGTCTGCAGTTTTTTCTTTTCAGTGGTGATAAATACATTTTAACATTCTTGTCATATTTTATTAATATTTACCACTAACCACTGTAACAATGGGAGCAACTAAGGACAAAGTTTTGAAAAAAATATTTAAAAAATGTTCCTTTGAGACACATTTCTGCACTGTGTTAGGTGAAAGAATGTCGGTTTACTCAATGGTCTCATGCTTTGGCACAGTAACTTCTACACACCACACCATTTAATAGCAGTGTCTTGTATAGATAACTGCTGGTGCAAATATGTTTTTTAATGTGTCAAAGAAGTGTCTCCTAAAAACGATGGAGGACTACTGGAGAAAAACAGAGCAATATGAAATGTTTCTTATATACATCCGTGCACGTACTATCAAATGTTTTGTATAAAAGTACTGGTGTTTGTGAATTCCATGATGTGACATTTCTATCGTCTTGGCCCCTGGTGTAGACTCCCATGAGGCTTGTACCTGGTGACATCCAAAGACCTGACTATGCTGACCATCCCAGAGGTAACTATGCTTCTTTCTCCCAGTATGTCGTGTGTTGACCGTATTGGCTCATTGTCCACCTTGGTAGCTTGGTATGGGGTTGCAGCGATGGTTTGAAAATGGAGTGAAAATGTATGGTTATCATTTGCTTAACCAAATGGTTAGGGGGGGGCTGCAACTAAATGGAGAAGGTCACCTGTGTTATGCATGCACATGTTTGTATGTATGTATGTCCTCTTTCCTCGACTGCCTGTCAGACTCTGCAACTGGCACCATATCAACACACATGCACACACAGAAAAAGAGAAGGGAGAGTGATAACCTCCATTTGTCAAAAAACAAACTTAAATCAGCAGTGGGATCACTTTTGATATCCCAAAAATGAAATGTATGAATCAATGGATTTGTAGTCTGATGAAGAAGGGAACACTTCAAACATGATCTGCCATCTTCCAGAACACCATTCTTCCTTGTTGTGTTCCTTGTAGTGTAATGAATCCCATAAATAAGTTTAATCCCTATGAATGTGTGATCATTTAAACACTGACTAAATTATGCACTGTTGAAATAATTTTCCACATGACAGATTCTGTCTGTATCTTTGTCTGTGAAGACACAGTGACCCTGAATTCACCCCATTAGGAAACAAGTGCAAACCTTTCTGACTGCTGACACAAGTGTGAGGGTGTGAAAGGTTCAGACAGGATCCGTCTATTTTAGGGATGAAACGATTACTAGGGATGCACCGATCCAACTTTTTCAGTCCCGATCCGATACCATTATTGAATTAATAACTGTATACCTTGCCGTGTGGAAGAGACTGAAAGCATCAGGCTTAATCATTACCTTCCTAACTTTGTATAACAAAATTTAACAAATTAACGCATAGGTATAAATGTACTGAAGTGTTATTTATTATGAAAATATTAATAAATAATTGTGCACCAGCAGCAACTTGGAACAGCATTAACAATAAACAGTAATCTAACTTCTTTGTAAACATTTAGTGCAAACAGGAATTCAAAATCCTATAAAGAATATAGCAGCTGAAACTGAGAATAAGCAAGGAGCTTAACTAACATGGTCAATCATTCAAAATATACAGTAATCAAACAGTTAACAGTCAAACTTAAAAGCGGCTAACTTAAATGTGGCACATGTCAGAGCTCCAGATATGTGTGGTGAAGCTCATTGCTTTTACATCTTATAACTCTTCTGATATGTGTTTGCATGCTTTCTTGGACAGCTCGGGCAGAGTGGTCTCAGAAAAATATTTTCGTGACGGTAAACTGTACCTTGGTTCCAGGTGTTCAAGAAAGCGACGGAAGCCTTCATTTTCAACAACCGACAGGGGCTGCGCATCCAAAACAATGAATTCCAGAACCTTCTCTGTTATTTTTGGCGCTTTCACGCTGTCGGTTGGAAGTTTCTTTGCAGTGCGTCTGCCAAAGTTAACTGCTTCGTCGTATAATCATATAGTGGCGTGTAATGGACTGGAGCTTTGACATTTAAGCTGTGAGTTAAATATGAATTGTGCTCGGTGGTAACAATGGATAAGCTTAAAATTCAGTACCAGCACATTGGCCCCACATTTAAAGTGTTATCAAACTCAAGCAGGCTGAGCTTCTGACCAAATCACAATTCAGATTTCAATCCCTGAGCTACATACTGAGATAGTTGTCCTTAGGGTTACCCCCTAACCCTAACCCTTACAGGTATAACTTAAAATAACTGCACGTGCCTAGTTAATATTACATTCAACTCAGGTGGTAACACACTCTACATGGGTCGGACAGCATGTAACCTTAGCCTACAGTTAGCTCGTAGCTACTCCAAATTCAAGTCAACACGACAACAAGATCCCTAACAACACCGGAACATGTAGCAAATGTTTAAATAACAATCGCGTGTGAAGGGAGGAACATAACAAACCTAATGAAGCAAAGGATACATTTGAAAGCAGAGCGATGCTGCGTGTTTGATTGCTTGCGTGACCCCATATCAAGCACATTAGTCTGCAGTCCCTGGCCCAACGGTGTGGAGACAATTGACAGGTTTGGAGTTGACGTATTTTGCTGAATTAAGCAATGAAACCGTTGTAGTGATAATTATTGTAGATTTTATTATGTAAATCCAAGAGTTTTGCACCTGTTTATACTTAATATACTTTAAACGGACAACAGTTGATAGGTTGAATTTGAACTTCCAGTTTACCTTCGCAATAAACAAGCTGTTGTTATCCTCGACCGTTTTTTCTTTTTTTAAGTATTGCCTCTGACACAGATTAGGCCCGGTACCGATTTTAGCAGTGATGAATAAGCTCCGGTTCCAGATAAACCCAAACGATACCCAACCCTAATAGCTATTACCATTACCAAAAGGTCATAATTAATCCTCTGAGATCTCTTAAGTATTGGATCACTACATCATACATCAGACAAATGTGATGACACACAAGTGCACATTCAGAGCTCCAACCTGCTGAGGTCCTGTCGTGGTGTGCTACAATAATCTGCACAATGTGCTCGTCCATGCATGCATTGTACATATTTTTTGCCTGAACGCACAGGTGTGTGTCGTGCTCAAGACAGAGAAGTGAATAAAGAACAAAACCTTTATAGGTTTGGTGCAATTAAAAGTGAGCTTACTTACTAATTACTACGTTCTCAAATGACACTCCTGTCAGTAGTATTTGTTCTCTCTATTAATGCCATAGTGATACTTTTTTAAATAGTTTTCTTCTAAAATATGCAGATTAGTATTTGAATCATTGTGATTTTAGTGGCTGAAATCTGTTAACAGCTGCAGAGTGCTATATATCTACTCTCAGCAGGAACAGTAAAACTAATGTCATTTCACCTGCATTCATTTGACTTAGTATTACACAATGAAAAACATATTTTTTTGTACATAAGTACATTATAAATTGATGCAATTATTCTGTTCTTGTGATATTTTGACTCAAAGGCATCTTCCGCCTGATGACGTTTGTTTCAAAGCAATAACTGGAATTCCCTCTCTTATACAGTCCCAAATGAATGATGATCTCTTTCCACCATTGGCCCTAAAGTGCAATATATTTGTTGCAGGGAAAGTGATGCTGCTGACAGGTCTGCTGTCACACTTTTTCACCAGTTTGCTTCTTTTGTGTTATCAGACAGTCATAATTGTAACCTTCCTTATTTACGTCTATTTCTCTGGGAAAGTCATTCATTGTGCAACCATGGCAACCTCCCCATCCTTGTCATCTGACTGCATAGATCCATACTCAGGTAGTCATGGCTACCATCTCCTTTCATTCTCTTGTGATGCCTATTCAGGGACTGAGGCACAGTCGTTACAGGCTTATGTTTCACACAGATCTGTCAGCTCGGTTTAATTTTATATTCTTACAATTTTAATATGCATATTGACATTGTTTCCACTATTGAACCTATAAGCATCAAACCAGAAGACATAGTAATGTGCACACTGGTTTTTCTCATATCCTGTGCCTTCTTTGAGCAGCTGTATCAGAGCGTAAGTAATTCTAAATGATTGTTGCACTCACACTATAGGCTCTTGGGGTCAACAGGAGGGCTGTATTTGAATTGTACACAAACCTGTCTAAAGTGCGTGTTGCTAGGCAACTGTTCACGTTCATCCAGCAGTCATCTTGTTGAGTTAATTAATTATAGATCGGTGAATTGTTGATGACTCCAGTGCTTTCACCAACACACATTTAAATACTCCATTAAAATGTTTACAGTCTAGAAAAGAAAGAATAGAAAATGTTGTGATGGCGTTTATTCTGCAGCTGAATTGCTGGTAGTCTAATTTATTGTGGGGCTGAAAGCACTGGCAGCTGTGCTTCTGTTTTCTGTACAACAGAAAAGGACCTGCTCTGCTCCTCTGAGTCCACAGTGTGAGTGTCATTAGAGTCTGCCTCTGTTCAGGTACTGATACTGTAGTGTGTTCTCTGTAGGAGCAGCTAGTTATCCATAGCACCGCAGCTCTGCATGACCATTTTATGTTTTGGGGGATTTGGGAATTTAAGTATATAGTATAAAGACAATGCAGTGTGTATTCATAATTTATAGAAATTATTGTAATAGATAAAATTGTAAAAACTGACATAAGAAACTGGAGAAAAAGAGTTAGAATAGTCCATTTTAAATGTACTATTAAATGTGTGTGTGTGTGTGTGTGTGTGTGTGTATATATAAACTTAATATTGTTTATATGGAGAGATACTCTAAAGTAATATTCCCACCAGGTTTGGTGAAAATTGTTGAGGTTTTTTCTACACATTTATGCGCACAGACACAGACATGGGCGAGAACAATGCCAGTGTGCAAAGCTATGCTAGCACACATGCTAGCAAAGAAACATGAAATTAATGCAGTGTAATTATTTGCAATTTTTTGCTATTGCTACATAGCCAGCATTAGCATTTACAGCTGTTTATTTACCTCACTTACTACTTCTCCCCAAGAGCTGTCTCCAGAGGTGGAAAGTAACACCAATGTTTTTGATTTGCTTCTACTGAAGATAGCATGCTAACCAGTTAGCCCTCACTAAGATGGCCCATGTCGTTGCATTCCAATATTCCAGTCTGACCATAAGCGCTGCTCAGAAGACTCAATGTAACCAGTTGACCTGTAAATTGAAATATGGTGAGGTATTTTGATAAATTGTCAGCACCATCCATTCCTGGTGTGATATGTTTTAAGTCCTGATTTAAGATGGATGTACAAATTCATAACTATTCATCCTCCCACTCTTGGTGTAAATGTTATGCCTGAGAAAAATCAACAAAACTGCACAACCAGCACTGACAGTAAAGGCAGATACACGCTTCTGCGTCGAAGCTACGCTGTAGGTACGCACATAGTTGTGCGTAGGTTTGCATGAACCGTGCTGCAATTACACAGCCGAAACACTAGTTATTTCGCAACAAAAACAATTAAAGTACGAATGATGATAATGAGACCTTGTGCCTTCTTCCAACCAGAAGACAAATTCAGCTGCTCAATCTGATAGGCCGATGACTGCTGCTTTGCCAGGTCCTATCTGAGTAGGCTGACCATGCCTGTTGTTTCTCCTTGTTGCCATCCCACAGGTATGTCTGAGTCTGAGCAGTTCCTTAAGGGGACGTCACAGATCAAGATCCTTTCTCCTGAGGACATTGAAGGCATGAGAGTTGTGTGCAAGGTAACTAATTGGCATGTCGTCACTGATGCCATAGTTCATGTTCATAGTTTTCCATTTATCATGCATTGGTTTTTTTACACGTTTGCAGCTGGCAAGAGAAGTCCTGGACATTGCAGCCGTGATGGTGAAACCAGGTGTCACAACAGAAGAAATCGACCATGCTGTGCATCTGGTACGCATGCACACACAGTTCAAGACTTACTTATCAAACCTAACTCTCAAAAAATATTATGAATTATTAAGGTTGTGTACAATGTAGGGCTGTAACATTCGCGAGACACGAAGACGGAACCGCGACACGTCTCCCTGCCCAATCCTACTGCCAAAATATTACTCTAGAAAATTAGATGAAATAAAACACTCCTCGTCACAGTAAGTAGGAGATGCTACATTTGTACGGCAGGTTTATATCGTTGAGGGATGAGACTACATTGACTCACTGTCGCCTCATGAGGTACAAAGTGGTATTGCAAGCCAAGGCTAGCTGGTTAGGGTAATAAACAAATGCATTGTTCTTCAAAACTAATAGCATGCCCGTCAGCCTCAACTGTACTTTGTGTGTCATGCTATGAAGCAAGTACTATCGTGCTAACATACTAAAGTAGGATTACAGTCATGTAAACATAATCTGCTGTACATTAGCGTGTTAGCATTGTCTTTGTGATCATTGTCTGATGTATTTAGCTCAAACCACTGCAGCCCCACAGATCTGTTAGCATGACTGTGTACACTCTTGTTTGAATAGTTAATAATTGTAATTTTAGAACTGACTCTGCTGATGAATAATGCAAGACTGTATGTAAACAAACCCCCTGCTGTGGAACAGCAATTTAAACGAATACTGACACACTGTCACGTCATATATAAAACACACAGTACACTCCTGTTAAATTACTATGTGCAGATACAGAGCCCACACTGCCACTGATCTATATTATGTGTGGTCCATTCTTGGTTTTCTAACATGATGCTTTTCTTCTTTCTGTAACCAACATGACTTATCTGTTCAGGCCTGTACAGCGAGGAAGTGCTACCCATCCCCTCTCAACTACTATAACTTTCCCAAATCCTGTTGCACGTCTGTCAATGAAGTCATCTGTCACGGCATCCCAGACAGAAGACAGCTACAAGACGGAGATATACTCAACGGTATGATCATTGAGACATTATGTTAGCGAGCATTCAATGAATGATATATATATATATAATTAACCTAATAAGTGCAAGTTCGTGGGTTCATTTATACAGTTGAGGCATCGAGACGTTGATGTATGTGGTGATGTAATGATGTGGCTCATCGTAAAGAAAACTAGTTCTTAAAAGCTTTGCAGGTTGAATCAGTTCTGAACCATCCCTTTGGTTGAAAGGGGGTAAGAGATATTCTAGAGCTTTTGGTGGAAAAGGCTAGTGTTTGAAAGTCATGTAATGCCTCCTGTAAGTTATGTAATGCCTCCTGCAGGCTGTGCCACCCCTAAACTGAACGCTTTGCAGATTTTGTTATTGTTGTGAACGTGTCTGACCAGAGAATTTCCCGCTGCGTTCTTCATATGTGAAAGGCAAAGTCTGGACAAAGTCTGGACAAAGTCTTAACCCCATTGTGAGGACATTCTCTGGAGTTCATGTCTGAAAACGGCTTAGGATTGTCAACCACCCAAATAGTCTCACTGTTGTCATCTTCGCATTCAACCAAGTCCAATGAATAGTTAAGCTAAGTTTGGATGTGGGCAAATGTTTAATTGAAGAGAATTGAGGGGTGGAGGGGAGTGGGGGGTTTCTGGAAGATGACAAATGGTTTTAGCAGCATGCTGAAATGGTGTCAGCAGGAGTTTGACAATTTTTAGCCTCTTTATGAATTTTTCTGCTAAGGAGATGTCTTCAGTCCGCCACTCCCCTCAGTGCAACTGATGGAGCAACTCGTCTCTCACTGCATGGACCGACAAGACAAATAGTTCCATTAACCTTTTCCAGCTTTTCTCTTAAGATCGTCCAATCTCTTTATTTCATCTTAAACGAGACGGGTTGACCGATCTGAGAGTTCTAAGGTCATCAGAAGTTTTAAAAGCTGGGACATTTTGTTTGGCCTTGCAAATGGGTTGATATTTTATAAACGTCCATGTTTACCAGCTCCCTTCCATTATTAACTGTTTCAGACAGATTACTCATAACAGCCCTTTCTTTGTGTTGAACATAATAGAATCTAGTCTGTCATGCGACACAGTGGCTTTGACATTTTCATTGTTTCACTCTGACACAGTGGACATCACCGTCTACCACAACGGTTTCCATGGTGACCTCAATGAAACCTTCTATGTCGGAGAGGTGGATGAAGGAGCAAAGACGCTGGTTCAGACCACATATGAATGCCTTATGCAAGCCATCGACTCTGGTAGGAACCTCACTGTTATTTTCATTCACTCACAAACTGTGCAGATTGTAGTAAGCTCACCTTTACTTTTCACTGCAAAGGCACATTTAAACCATCTAAAATTTCATTGTATTTGACTATAGAAATGTTGCATTAAGGCTTTAGCAATAAAAAGTTTTTGTACACAGACTGTTTGGAATAAATAAGTGAAGTATAGGTGTAAATATTTGCTTAAAGTTATATCTTTGTCAGTATGTGCTCTGTGGGCCAAAATTTTACCAAAAAAAGCAGATCACAAATGTCAAACATAACTTTTTAAGTAATTTAGTGTTGCCATTACATAGTTTGTACACCAGAGAGAACTAACAATTGAGAGTATAAAATGTATTTATTAAACTCAAAAATACTGGTTATTGCCTTTTTTTAGATTCCAGCATTGTTTTGGTCATTAACCACAGTTAAATTTTCAAAGCTCTGTCACCCTGATGCTGTTCGTCTTTGCCTCCTTTTCCACAGTGAAGCCTGGTATTCGTTACAGAGAGTTGGGTAACATCATCCAGAAGCACGCTCAGGCCAGCAGCTTCTCTGTGGTGCGGAGCTACTGCGGCCACGGCATCCACAGACTGTTCCACACTGCTCCCAACGTGCCACACTATGCCAGTGGGTAGTCTTGTCCTTAACTCTGAAAGTTGCTATTAAATTTCTGAATGTTCCATCACAGCACAGCATGATCTCCGTATTTACTTGTTTCCCAGAAAACAAAGCAGTTGGAGTTATGAAGCCGGGCCATGTGTTTACCATTGAGCCCATGATATGTGAAGGTGAGTGGAACTGCCTTTGTTTGAATAATGTGAACAATAATAAGGCTAATATTATTTCAAATCATATATTTAACCAATGTGAATAATATGATGATGATGAATATGATAGATGTATTTACTTGATATCCAGTCCTAGCAGCCATAAAACAGAGGTTTCTCAGGTCGGAGAGGATCACTTAATTCTTTCTTTGTACCTCTAAAAAATATATAACTTAATAAGTAGATATGTGGTTTTCACAGGAAAGTGAAAAAAATATTTAGTTTTAATAATTGATCATTTTTCAATTCAAGCTGCAAGAATGAAGACTTTGGCTGTTGACTGTATCTCAGGATTAAACCATGTGTCTTGCAGCTGGTCATTAAACACAGTATACCTCGTGGGTGTCCAATGAGGCGATGCCAGACTTTGAGTGTTTGTTTCCACAGCTCTCTTTAATTGATGGTGTGTGTGTGTGATATTTCAGGTGGCTGGCAAGATGAGACGTGGCCAGACGGCTGGACAGCGGTGACCAGAGACGGCAAGCGCTCTGCTCAGTTCGAACACACCCTGCTGGTGACGGAGACCGGCTGCGAGATCCTCACCCGCCGCATGGAGGAGAATGGTCGCGCTCATTTCCTGAGCCAAGTGTAGGCCGAACCAGAACACACCTAGGGACTGGACTTTGTGGACACAGACACACCCAGCACATCTGGGTCTCACACACAGACACTCACACATCTCAAACAAGAGGCACCACTCCTGGAGCTCAGTGTAACTGTGGCTCTCATTGTTCTGTGCATTAAATATGGGTTCCTCAAACTAAATGGAAGTACTTGAATGTGTCTTATATCAAATGTGGATTGCTTATTAGTGGAAACTGTCTCTTTAGAAGGAAATATGAGAGTATTTATGAGATTATGCTTTGCTTCTTTTCTGTCATCCTCTGCAAACTTGATCAGACTTCCTCTGAATTTACCAGAGAGATTGAGAAGAAACAGCAGCAGTAGAGACACAGTAGAGTCCCAGGAAACAGGGTCAGCCAGTCACACAAGCTCAACAAGTCAAAACTTACTTTAGAGTTGGAACAAAACCCTACTTAGCATTTATAAGCAGCACAGCATACATAATTTATAACACACTGTGGTGGAGTTGTAAGCAGATGTAAGTATTTATTAATGTGTTCATCAACAACTACAACTCCTCCTGTGGGCATCCACAACAAGATGCTTGTATTTAAACATAATGAATGGGGGGGGGAAAGTCGTAATTGTTGACAAATACTGTACATTAATAAACTGTCATTTAATTAGGTCAAGTGTTTCCACATTAAGATTTAAGTCAACAACTTGCAACAAGTTTGAATATTTAAAGAAAAGCTTACAAGTTTTCAAATAGGCCATCTTAACAGACACATGCTGGAAAAGTTTGACATTTTAGGGAATAGACTCATTTGCCTTCATGCTGAAGATTGATACTCTTTATCTGTTTGTTAAATATGAAACGAGCCAGGAGATGGTTAGCCTAGCCTAGCATAAAGACAGGAAATAGGGGAGCTGCTAGCTGCTCTGTCCAAAACTTAAAAAACCAGGCTAGATCTTTGTAAAGTGGAAAAAAAAACTGCAATCTGTGGTCTTACTGGTGCTTATGTGGACGTAACCTCTCGTACAAACAATGTGTCTTTTTAAAAAGCACCTCTACTAATATAAAATTTAATTCTGTATCTGTGTTTTTGTGTCACATGCAGAAATGACAATTTGTGGTTGTATTACAATAAATTGATGTAATTATGAACTTTGGTCTGGGGGATGCTAGCAGTTTTCTCCACTTCCTGCCTTATTGTAAGCTAGGCTAAGCTAAGTTAGCCGTCTCGGGTCCATATTTAAGGAACTGATGTGAGTGCTATCAAACTGATGCCGATTTTACAGAATAGGAATAAAACACAGTTGAGCTCAGACTTTCAAGTGTTGAACTTGTTTCTCTGCTTTGTTGTCTGTTGTTTCTGAACAGCCCTGGTGTAGCAAATCGAGCCTTAATGTGTAAATCTAGGAATTAAAAGTTGTCAGATGTGTCTCGGCACATTTACTGATGTTTCCCCTTATATCTCGAAAGTCACCATTTACCTTGATGTGGGGATTTTTTTCCTGGTGTGAGCAGAATTCATTATTTCTACATTTTCAGAGGACTAATGTGATCACAGTCTCTGTTATCTTTGTATTTCTTCTAAAGGAGTAATAAATGACTCTTCTGTAGCTCTGTATGGGCGAGTTTGTCCTTGATTAGATTAGTGATCTAAAATCCCCAAAGTGGTTTATTTGACTTGAAATAACCCTCTGGATGCCTGTCAGCCTTAATGCGGTTTGACCTCTGTGGAGGACAATGTTGGACTTTAACTCCTATGGAACACTATTAGCATGACTACAGGTAAACATTTCAGTCCCTGGAGTTACACTGGATGTTTTCTATGCATCGTAACTATATAGCTCCACAAACCAGACTTCATTGAAAACTTGGCCAACTATGAATTTAGTTTGCAGTGACAAAAAAAGATAATTTCGTGCAGTAGAAACAAGTTGTCTCGAAACAAAGCGATTGCCCAGTTTCAGTGCACAATGAAACACTGAATTCAGAACAAGCACATTAATGAACGCTGGTACAAACTTGACTAAGTCTGTTTCATGGTTGTCATTTCAGCTCCTCTGCAGCTCGCTTATCAACATGTTACATCTCACTTTTTAAATCGGACCGTTGCTTTTTATCAAATGTTGTGTGCTGCTAATTACACACCAGAATATTTGAACTAATACAGTGATCTGCTGCCACAACAATCGTTTTGCCTCGTATGACTACTGGATTTACTGTAGATTACCTCATAGTCAGATTCTAAATGTTCGTTATATCTACTAATAATAGAGCGACAATATAAAGACTAAATGGATCAGAAATAGTCAATCCCCATCATATGATGTCATTTGAAAAGTGACGACATGCATTGTTAAAAAATATTCCAGGTCGCTCTGCAGACATGACTACAGACATGACCTGAAGCTTATATCGATCGAAAAACAATTAATTTGATATGGTAGGAATGATGTCATCATGATGACACTGTGGGGTCAGATAATAATGTCATAACACATTAACCATTGCAACCTATCTATCAAGGTATGAACAGGAATAATTAAAAAGTAAAACCAAGATAAAAGTCAGGTTAAGAGGACAAGACACAGAACAGTACACATGTGACAAGTCTGAGACCAAAGGTTAAATCCAAACAGATGTGTTTTGATTGGAGATTTTAACTGTCCAATACATTCCAGCTGGTGGACGCGAGGTGGCAGAGAGTTCCAGTGTCGTGGAGGCGAGCAGGTGAGTTTAAATGTGAGACGGAGAGAAGAGAAGCTGAGGAATAGAACAGGGCACGGGAAAGTCCAACAGATATGGTGGGGAATTCTGTAGTGTACTATTTGTTGGACTGGAAGCCAGTGAAGCTGGATGAGGAGTGGGGGGGGATGATCCTAACTGCAGAGGTATGGAGTCGTAAGAGAGAACAGCGTCACAGTAGTCAATACATTCCCATATTATTGTTTGTGTAATCATTAGAGAAGAATAGCCTTGTTGTGATTACAGTTGTATCATATTATTTTCAAACAATAAAATCTGATTAAATTAATCTTCAGCACATTACTGAAAGTTTCCTGCCATGTTTGTGGTGAAAAAAAGGCCCAAAATCCTTTGAGCTGTATTGTGTTCTCATCAGGCACAAAAAATAGAGGAGGGAAAAGTTCAGTTTTGCGTTTCGGCTGTAGAGCAGGAACTGAGCTGCTGGGGAAACATTTTTTACCTAATTAGGATTGGCATAGCGGCATACAAGGCATTGTAGTATCCTATCAAGTCGGTTCCACTTTGAGTCAACGTTTTTGAAGTGGAAGTGCTTTCCCCGAGACTGGAGACACTTAGGTTTACAGGGAGAAGTTTGTGTACCCGTTACATGTCTGTGTGCTCCAATCCTACAGGGACAATAATCAAAGGATGTTTTTGCGAGTATTTAAAAAGGCTGGATTTCATCTGCAGTGTTTCCAACATCCTTCGTCATCAGGCCTCCGCTCGGACTCAGCAATCCTTATCGATTAACAACCTGCCAACATTGATGTCTGTTCGACTGTTTGTGGTTGTATTTGTTATTTATTCAGTCTCGATCAAAGGATGTTTCTGAATATTTATGAATAATCTTGTTTTGGTTCCTGTTTCTCTCACAATCTTCTCACATGTGCTCCTTCGGGGGGGTTGATCAAAGAGGTGACTGACTGTGAATTGTTCAAATAATACAGACTCAGACAGGGAACTTAGAGATTATTTATTTGACTCAGCACAACATGGACCTCCATTATGTTTTCAGTGCTCCTCTGCATCTAGAACTGGAGGACCACACGGATGCTGAAAGAGAAAAATGGGATTAAATAGTGAATATTGGGTTAGTTTTTTTAGTTTTAAAGATTATATTTACAATATGAATCTAAACTAATAAAATCAAAGAACGGTAAATAGATTTTAGTTAAATTTAAGTGATTTTAGGTTCTTCTCCCACTGATGTATGTTCAAGCCTTTTTCTGGAAAGTTTGGTTTAGGTCAGGATTTACAGGTAAGACTGACTCGTGATTGGTTGGGCGGGACCCTGCTACCACGACTACATCCCCCACATTCTACAGCACAGACTGCGCAGCGTTCAAATTCAAAATATTTTGGTTTCACTTCTGGACAGTTTTAGGTAGTGAAGACACTTCATCCATCTTTATATACATTCTATGGTGTATACATGAAAGTCACCAAAACCACCCTGCTAGCTGCCGTGCCGACTGGTGAAATGGGTTTCGTTGGCAGAATGGAGTGAGACATGTCGAGCCATAAATATGTGCTTGAACTTATTACAGGCTTAGTACGGTTACTGCAGGTCTGCACGGGGGTGGTAGCCAGCTAGCATTACTAACTTTGATTTAAAAAATCGATACAATCTTCAGATCTAAGTTCAACATTTTTCGAAATAAAAGTTCTGTGATTCTTCTCGATATGAAGCATTGCAGCTAAAGACAAACTTTGTGTATTACTTTGTAGACAAATTGCTACAGAGGAAGTGGTTCTACGAATGTTGTTGCCATGACAGAGATCCGCACCAGTCAGCCTGATGTGGTGAAATAAAAATGATCAAAATGACTTGATGGGACAGATATTACTGCTGGTTTTGGCCCATGGGCTGCCAGTTGCCAAACACTGACATAGAAGACGTAGAAGAAGAAATGTTCAACTCGGTTTGATGAATGTTAAAGCTGCCCCGCCCCGACTGACTGCAAGACACTGTGTGCCTGTTTATTAAAATTTACTCTGCACCCTCTTGGGTGTTTAAGAATACACATGCCACTTGTGAAACCAATAAGATGAAGAGTTCGAGAGATATGCGTTCCACAAACAGACATTTGTGGAATTAGTAGGTATAAGAGGATAGTAAGCTGTGCAGCTGTGGAAATTCTGGTTTAACGGCAGCGTGAAACAGCAGTGAAAAAACTAAGTTCACATAAGTGTCATGTTTCCATCAACACATAGATTAGACCTTATAGACATGGGAACAATTTCAAAGGAAGGAAACACATGCAGTGACATGAATGTGTGCCCACGCTGGCAAGAAAACAAGGAAGAAAGAAGCTCGGTTCACACACTCACATACACACACACAGGGAGTGTGACTGCATTTTCTGCTCAGGATGCCATTACACCACTCGATTTTTACATTGAAAACACTTACTGGCTACTTTTTTAATGTTGACAATCTCATATACATATATGACCTTTAAAATACATTACTGATACACGCTGCTTGTATTTGAATAAAAGCCTCTCAGGGTCTCAGTATGTCCTCAACATAGTGCAGGAGTGATGCATAAGTTCCTAACTATAGACTGTATTTAAAGATGGACGACACGTCTCCACTTCCTCCCACTATCCAAAAATAAAGTTCAAATATCCTGCATACGGACGCTGCACATTTGGAGCTAAAGTCTGTGCGGTAGTGATAGGGGGATGTAGCCAGAGGAGCAACATTCTGCTGATATAAGCGCTAGACCAATCACAATTCAGTCTCAGCTGTCAAACATGACGTTTCACCACGTTTTTATAGCATTGAATAACTAACTACAACTAAAGCTACCATAAACGTCAAACACATGTACTTTTGCTTTGCTTTCTTAATTTGGTCCATGTCCCATCTGTTAACAAGGAAGAGGTGGAATTTATGGCCTATACTGCAACCAGCCACCAGGTGGCGAGATGGTTCTTTTCATGCAAGTCAGTTTAAACCCAGAGGGACACCAGAGCGTGGTACACATTAACATAATTAAAAAACCTTCGGTATGTATGTCAAATCGAGGCTCACCATTTCCCAGCATGCATGAGATCGAAACCATCAGCGATCTTCTCAAAGGGCAAAGTGTGAGTAACAAATTCATCCACTTTCAGCTTCTTGTTCATGTACTCGTCCACCAGTTTGGGAACACTGTCCACACTCTTGTATCCTAGGAAAAGAGTAAAAGGGCCTCAAGTGAACAAAACAGGACTCATACACAAACAGAGCATACAATATTTATCTATATGAAAAGCAAATAAGTTATCCTGTTAATAGACGTTACACAACTGTTTCCACAAAGTTACAACCTGGGGGATATTTGCTCTGAACCTCCACCTACACACCTTTGTGAGTGTGTACATTAGTCAGTGTAAACGTCTGTGTAACAGCTTGGCTCTGAGCCAGACCCACAAAGTTTTATTGTAGAGAATGAATGATGAGCTTGTTTTGTGCAGTATGTGCTCATTGTTTGCTTGGAATGAGAGCTGGGAGTAAAGATATGGAGTGGGTGAGTGGAATGGAGACCATTCATGCAGGGAACAGGAACACAAACAAACAAGAAATTGCCTCCTTTGTTGTTTGTTGCTTCCCCATTATTGTTAATGTTGATTAAGTTCATTAAACCTCATGAACCATGAAACTTTATAACATGAACCAGATTTCATGACAAACCATCTAATAATTGTAGCGACATCAAAACGTTCAACCTGCTGGTGGCGCTAGATTGAAAGTCATGGGATCATCAACGTCTTTGTGATTCGTCCTCTGGGGACCAAGAATATCGGTGCAAAATTTCATTGTAATGCATTTTACAGAGATGGTTCTATTCTATTCTCAAAGTGATGGTGCTCAGACACCATCAGGAGTATGAGGAGGAGCACTGTGTCACTCTCTATTCACTTTAGCACATTATATCTTTACCCTGCCCTGTTAAATGTAAATATCCAAACTGTGTGAAACGCATACCCTCAAATATTCACACAATGACACAAAAAGGTTGTGAGGATTAAAGTTGGAAAACATGGAAATGCACGTGACTAATGGGTCAGAAATCTTAACTTGCTGCTCATTATGAACTATCGAGTGTTTCTTAGTAGTTTCTCGAGTACAGTGAATGAGTGGAATAGAAAGTGATTCTGCACACAGTCACAAATATTGATTGTTATGATTTTGAATATATTAATCTGGGGGCGGATCCAGGGGCAGGGCCAAGGGAGGAACTGGCTGCAGCTGAAATCTGATTGGCCGCTGAAGTGCCCCTGTTCCTTCAGGGAAAGAAGTTACTAACGCTACTTACAACAAATATAACAACTTAAGAATATTTATTTTCTAAGCATACACAGTGTACACAGACAAGGGTTTTTCCCCAAAATAAATTAAATGATGTGGCTTTGAATCAAAGCTAAAAGAGCAAACAGTAAACAAGGAATGTATGTTGCACATATAATTGGTCCCTCTGTATAAATTGTGGCCCCTGCTTTAGAAAAATCCTAGATCTGCCACTGTATTGATCTTGGACGAGCAGTCAGATTCTGTTCCCTGAGAAACGTCCTGAATTGAGGCCTCAACAACAATGTAGCTACCTCCGAAGGCAGTGCCTTTCCAGGTGCGTCCAGTCACCAGCTGAAAGGGTCGGGTGGAGATCTCCTGGCCGGCAGCTGCCACTCCGATGATTATGCTTGTGCCCCATCCTTTATGGCAGGCCTCCAGAGCTGCTCTCTGCCACCAGGAAACAAAGTCAGGACAATAAAACCTCTGTCGGATCCAGACAGCACCTGAACACAAACTCAACCATTGTTCAGTTGTGTTCTTCTCTTTATGTGTTCTTCTTTGAAGGCCTGACAGGGGGAGGAGGTTTGTCATGTATGACTGAGTATTAGGGCCATGTTGGATCAAGTTTTTATATTACAAGAATAAAGTCTTATTGTTATGAGAATAAAGGCATAATATTATTTGAATAAAGTTGTAATATTATGAGAATATAGTTGTTATGTTACAAGAATAAAGTCACAAACTGCATTTCGTTGTCTCAGTACTTGTACTCTGTGCAATGACAATAAAGTTGAATCTAATCTAATCTAAACAATATTATAATGATAAAGTTGTAATATTGCAATAAAAAGGTAATAATATTACCAGAATAAATTGATAAAATTCAGTCGACCACTAACAAAAACTTCCTCCAAGTCTGAGTGGTTCTTTCTTTGGAATAGACAGTTTCTTCCAGACATTTTTTTCCCTGAACCTCATGATAATGTGATGCTGATGTGCCACAATATTAAGTATAACGTTTTTTAACATATACTAAAGTATAACTTATCAAGATCGACAGATTTCCTGATGGGTTAAAAAATTACACACATTTTTTCTTGTAATATTACAACTTCATTCTTAAAATTGTAGTCATGCAAGTAAATGAGACTGAAATAGTAATACATTTATAAAAGTAAAAATACTACTAATGTTATGGAATAAAATGAATACCTGCTGTACAACAAGAGGCCGTTTTCATTCTAAAAAATATTGGTTTCTTTATAAAACCGTGCATTAAGCCACATAATGACTCATGGTTATTCAGCATCCACAGATTAGTTATTACGGTTCAGTAATATGGTAATAAATATAAAATATACATATTATTATTTCCCTCCCTCACCATGATTGCCACATTGCCCACACATTCGAAGGAGTAGTCCACACCTCCGTCCGTCATCTCCACCAGCACCTCTTGGATTGGCTTGCTGTGCTCCTTCGGGCTCACCACGTCCGTGGCCCCAAACTCTTGAGCAGTGGGGAACTTGTCAGGGTTTAGATCGACGCCAATAATCCGAGCGGCCCCGGCTGCTTTACAGCCCATTATGGCTGCGAGGCCCAGTGCCCCCAGTCCAAACACTGCACAGGTCGACCCAGCCTCCACCTGCGGGGTGAGAAACACCAGAGGCAAATGCAGGTCAGCACATCTCTGTGGCTATGAATGATACAGTGCACAGCAGGGGGAAGAAATAATGATGCTGAAGAGAATATAAAACAACTTTACTAACCAACACATTTTGACTGTGCTGTGTTTTCCCTCTGATATCATGTAAATACTGCTATAATGCTAATAATCAATAAACGGAAACAGTAAGTCATCATTAAAAATCATCACACAGGCTCTGTGAGGCTCTGCTGTGCTTTGACCTATCGTAAATGCTAATGTCAAGAGGCTAACCATTCCCAATGGCAACCCTAACATGGTGATGTTGAACAGGAATAAAGTTTTCCATGTTCATGTAGTGTGTTAGCAAGTGAGTCACCTCGAAGTGTGTTTGTCCCAAACTTCATGGCAGCCAACAGTTGCTGAGCAACTTCACTGAAAAGCACAAATGTCAGAAAGACGTGACACTAAAGGAAATTGATAATTTTTTTTTAATAAATAATTATAGCCAAAGGCATTGCAAAGAAATCTGGATATTGACCCATTAAGACTTTTCAATATGGTGGCCATTGAAAATGTCTTCCGGGGACCACTGTTTTCTGATACATTTTCTCATCAATATCACATATAATGTGATACTGGGCATATAATTAGTTGAATTGATTGACCATACATAAATCTTGAGAACGGCCATTTGGATAATATATTAATATTCAAGATGGCTGCCTTTTTCAGAATAGCCGTCTAATCCGTATCAGACTAAGGCTGTGTCCAAAATCACTCACTAATCACTATAGAGCCAGCAATGTAGTGAGTTTGCCATTTTGTAATGCTGTCCAAATGTTTAGTGAAATCTTTTATACCCTGTATAGTGCACTCATTATTTCCCACAATGCAGCGTTAAAAGTAGTGTACAACAGATGGTCACTGCCTGAGTAATACCATCATGCATTGTGCCTGCGGAGGAGGGACGATGGAGAGAAGGCAGCAGCAGCAGCTCGACCTGTCGTATAAATGTAAATACGAGCAGAGCAGAGCATGACAGCACAAACTGAGACAAACACGTTTAAATCTGTATTTAAAGATGATTATTATTCACTGGGTTTTTCACCTAAACGTATTAATACTGACTGTAAAATAAATATTTAAAATTTACTGTCCGATTTTCCACCAGCTGGCTTTGTTGTTGTTGTACATCAGAATCCTGGGACAATTACGTAATTACTGGCACAGAGAAAATGTGCCAAGTAGTGTGAAAGGGTTTTTCTTCTTCTCACTGTATAGTCCTCTACATAGAAGTCACTACACAGTAAAGTCGGGGTTAATGAATGAGTGGTTGATTTCGGACACAGCTCAAATCTACCCATCTAACCATCTTGAAAAAAAGGCAGCCATCTTGAATTTGAAATGACTTCCATTATCCAAATGGCAGTTCCCACGAACTATGTATGGTACTAATGAATTTTATACATATTCAACTAAGTATGTCCTTAATATCATATTATTGTCATTATAATTTACTGATAAAAATAATTGATCTGAAAACAGTTGTCTCTGACGGCCATTTGGAAAATGGCTGCCATAGCTTCTGTATTCAAAATTCACGATGGCTCAATATCCAAACTTGCCTGTCACCAAATTTGATGCTTTTATCCCAAATGTTGTCGGAATTTTTTGCTAAGTTGCACCAATAAAAGGATCATTAAAAACCAGTAGGATCATCTGGGAGATATTTTCCTTCAGGACCAAAGTGGTGACTTACTGACTGACACTGTCATAATTACCAGAGTGGCTTAAATAATATACACCAACACTAAAAAGCTTTACAGAATTGAAGGAACCTGAGCTCCCACCAGAATCAACGAAGCTCTTCTGCCTGACAGGCTTTGCGAGGTACTGAGAAGACAATCACATAAATACAAAAATAAACTTCTGCAAACTCTATTTAATTATGTATGCACCTAGTTTCACAAGGTGATAAATGATGTATCGACATTCCAGTAGCAGCAAGTCATACTAGTATTTACTGTAGTCTCATATTCATTCTTTTCACATGCATGGAGTATAAAAAATGGATGATCAGGGATTTCATGTTTGAGCGTGAGAGTGGGGAAGAAAACAGTCTGAATAAAAATGACAACTGAAATACTCAATAAACAATGATAAAATGAAAATGTGCTTTCTGACGTGCCAATTATTGTTCATTATTCATTAGCTCTGCCAAGAAGGCTATGTTTCAATTGCTGCTTCTCTGTCCGTTTTTCAGCTGGGTAATGCAAAAACTACAGAACCGATTTTCTTGAAACTTGGTGGAAGGGTGGGGAATGAACCAAAAAAGAATCCATTAAAAAAAAATGTCACCTTCTTTAACACTGCGAGATCTTTTTTTTAACTTTTTCACTGATTTCCCAGAGAAAATTTTGTGGATCTTTGAGATCTTGAAATCATATTTATGGGACTGATGTCTCTGAGTGTGTGCAATTTGGTGTTGCTTGACTGAATTTAAAGGGATTTGGGCCTTGGTAGAGATATTCGATCTACTGAGCGCAGTTCTAGTCCTCTTTTGATTTGGTTTCTTGGGTAGTGACACGTTTCCGTACACTTCCCACAGTGACTATTAGTGCCTGGTTGTGATGAGCGATCGAAGCAAAGTGGTGTTAGGGGAGGAAAGCTGACTAACCTTGGCCGTGTTTAAAGCAGCTCCATATCCGGTGGTGATGCCACAGCCCAGCAGACAAACCTTGTCCAGCGGGGCCCTGCGGTCCACTTTGGCCAGAGAGATCTCGGCCACCACAGTGTACTCAGAGAACGTGCTGCAGCCCATGAAGTGGAAGAGGCTCTTGCCTTTGCAGGAGAAACGAGTCGTCCCATCTGGCATCAAGCCTTTGCCCTGAGTGAGCCTAGAGGACAAGACACGGATCAAACCGTTCAGAGGTACTGCACAAGGAAAGACAGATTTTTAATGTAGCAGCTAATCTGTGGAGCGGCACAGAGGAGATTCAACGCTTACCTGATCTTTTGGCACAAGTTGGTTTTGGGACTTTTGCAGAACTTGCACTCTCCACATTGTGGGACGTATAACGGTATGACTGTGTCCCCTAAAATACAAGCACATTGTTTTACAGGGGTCACGTACCTTCTTAATCATCAAATTCAAGGATTTATTACTTTTTTTTTTACAATTTTTTTTTTCTCAAATTAACAACCTTTTGGATCCGTGGCAACCTGGGCTATATTTGAGCCAGTAATTAATTTAAAAAAAATATTTTGTTTGTATAGCTCCAATTTACAACATACCAGGCACTTTGCATTGTAATGTCAAGACCGTACAATATAAGAAGAGAACCTGGTTGAAACTTGACGACTCCATCTCCGACACTCTCCACGATACCAGCTCCCTCGTGGCCCAGCACCACGGGGAAAACTCCCTCAGGGTCCGAGCCACTCAGGGTGTAGGAGTCAGTGTGGCAGATCCCTGTGGCCACAACCTGAAATGACGGAACAGCATCGGATCAATGCAGGATCATTTAAATCTACAGACGTGATTTATAGGCGCACATTGTCTACACATTAAAACTTTAAATTTGTTCATCACTCTGACATTCTATAAACATTACTCCGACAACCAGATGGACTTAATCACACCCATTCAACCGAATGGCTTTTACTTTAGGACCCAGGAGTTTGCCCTGAACTTAGAGAATCTGCCTTTTCTTGAAGTGCACCTGGCTCGTGAAACACAATACAGCATATCTTTGAATTAAGTACACTTCTACCCTCTGGACATTTTAGAAAGTTGATCTTAAACCTTCCAACTTCAAGTTGCAATTGTTTTATGTAATGAATATTTTTATTTTATATGTATATATATATATAATTATTTTTGGAACTAGTTATTATAACTGTAATTCCACACATAACTGTGTTTTATAATTTTTTTCTTAACACTTTGATAATCTTCTTCCTCTATTTGCCTTAATCCAATTGTTTTTAAATGGCTTTTATTTGGGTAGAATGTGAAAATGTTTATTGCTCAAGCCCTATGTTGTTGTTTTTGCTGTTTTTCTGTCTCTGTAATTTAACTCCATATCATTGTAATATCATGATCATGAGTTTGTATTGAATTTAATATGTGCTGAAATCAGAGGAAATCAATCAATCAAATCTTACTTATACTTTAAAGAGCATCTCTTTACAGTTAAACAGATATTCACACATCAGTATTTACTGGTGGGAAGTTTGTATTAAAATAAAGAGCTGTGCTTTCTTAGTCAAGCTAAAATATCAGCAAAGGAGATTCCTACAACATATATACCGTATATATAGACTCTTACAACATATAGGAGGGAGGGTGCAAAGTACACTGCAGTGTTAGAGAATCAATACACTAAATGACGAGAACTGACAAGAACTGTAGATAATGATTGAAAAGAGGCTGTTAATCATATGGAGTCGGTTATAAACAGTGTGTATATAGCTGTTATCAGCGGAGTTTGTTGTGAAGGGTTTGCCCCCAACTCTTTTATCTTGCACCCCACCCCCACCACTGCAGACCTTATTAATAAAGATGAGTGTAAATTGTCAAACCCAGAGTCTTTACCTTGAGCCGAACCTCCCCTGCTTTAGGAGGCGCCACCTCCACCTCCTCCATCACGAGAGGTTTCCCAGCCTCCCATGCTACTGCAGCTCTGCACCGGATCATCTACAACACAAAACAACATCCAAGAGCTTCAGCTGGTCTGGAATCTGTCATTGCATCAAGTCGCTGGACACGTCACCCAGTCAGTGCAACACAGGAAATAGTCCAATTAAATGGAATAAGGGGGAATATTACAGCTGGCTTCTTTTGGCCGACAGACAAACAGGATGTTGGACTGGCTGACAGTTCTTCTACTCTGTTCTTTGCCACATTCTGACTGTAACTGAACCTTACAAAACTTGTCTTTCAGAGAAACTTTGACCTGTTGTGTGGAAGTGTTGCAAAAACATGAGTTTGAACAAGATATCTCAGCACCAAGTCTGAACCAGAGACACACAGACCTCTTCAATGACTCATCGTCTTTCTTTACAGATTGTGAAAGAGTGCAGCAGAGAGTCTGTTCAGATTCAGAGCCGCCCCTCATGTCCGTCCACTGTAAACAATCCCTCTGCTCCATAAACATGACACTGAGCCATGGAAATCCCAGAAGGTTCTGTGTGTAGACTCACTTGAATCCATTCAAACCCTCAGTGAAGTTCACTGAGCGAATATATGTGAGGAGAAGTCAGCATGCTTACCTTCCCTGCAGTTGCCATGCTGTTTCATAAGCTGAGCCTCGCCAACAGGGACAGGTGTGGAACTTATCAGAGTGTGGACCAATCACAAAGCAAGGCCCTGCCTCATGGGCTGAGTGTCGTGTTAGAGCACTCGCTGCAGTCCTTCCCACAATGCCTGTTTCCTTCCTCATCTAAGATATGAGGAAGGAAATATCAACATTTCTTTCTCTGTTGTTGCAAATTCAAATACAAGAGTGTATCACTTGGTTTGACAGGTTGAGGATTTAGGGTTTAGGATCTGGAAATACAGTTTCATTAAATAATTTCTTTTAAGTACAGTTTACCTTTAGCTTGTGATTTCAGAGTGTTTTAATAGTTCTTACATTTTTTTAGAATGCAGATCACAACTTAAGTATCCTAAGTTTTGTTCATTATATTTGGATAAATACTATAAACAACAGCAAGGCAGTTGTGTCAAATTCAGTCTTCAAATCCCTCTCATTGAGAAGTAGAATGCAAGTTGAGCACTTACCTCCACCAAGACCCAACATTTTTTAATTTCAATCAAACCCTGTAAAATTTCACACACTTGTAGATATCAGTTCTGTAAATATACCTGACTTCACATATGGGAGGACTTATGTGCAAACTCACATAAAGGAATTAACAGCCAATTATGGAAAGAATTTGGGTTAGGGTTAATATCAGAAAAATCTGATATTTGAACACACCTCTTATCTTCTCCTCATATGTACAACAACCATTGGTATGCTGGAGAAATTGTGGAAAGGTAGGAGACCACACACAATTATTCTGACACTGCCCAGAAATGCAAGAATTTTGGAGAGCTGTTAAAGAGGAAAATGCATTTTGAAAAAGTATAATCCTTTAGATCCATTGTTGTTTTTGTTGGGAGCTATACCTAAAGACCAGTATAACATGAACCAGAAATACTTATTATGGATTCCTTTGCTGACTGCCAAGAAAATGATAACTGTGAGCTGGAAGGATGTAAAACCACCAACTATAAACCAGTGAGTGCAGAGGCTAAAACAAGTCTTTTATACAAAGATGGAACTGGATGAACTTATACATGGATTCTGCTAATTGAGATGGGTTCCATTAATGGCTATGACATGTTTCATTTGTTGCAGGGATCTCTTCTTGGGTAAACATCTGCCTTTACTGATTTTACTATATATCTATATCTATATCTATCTATATATATTTATGTGTGAGGTCCTATGTCAAGGAAAGTTAAAGTTCTGAATGCGCATGATTTTTTCCATCAAGATCCATGACGTGTTCTTTGAGAAATCAACGAAAATGTTGAAAAATGTCTTGATATTGCAGAAAGTGATGAAAATTTTATGGAGTTGAACCAAAATTTAATGGGCTCCTTCCTCCTTCATACTGCATCCTCCCATCAAGTTTCGTGGTAATCCACCCACGGGTTTTTACATAATCCTGCTAGCTATCGTACAAACAAACATGGATGAAAACATAACCTCCTTGGTAAAGATATGGCACAAATTGAAGGAAAGGTGCAGATTACATGTGGCTTTAAGATATGGACCCAAATCTCATGCAAATGAGAACAAGGCTCGAACAGGATTGATGTAATGTCCATTCTAAACCTGTTTGCTTTGGAAAGGGCTTTTTGCTTGGCTTGTGGTAAGGCTGTTCCGAAACTGTAATAGTGACCTGCAGTAATTGAGCAGCGGAAAGTAAAGACCAGCTGCAGGACTCGGTCCACAGAACCCAGAAACTGCACCAGCACTGCTGCACAAAGAGCTGTTCACTATGCGTTCAAATTACCCCAAATTCCACAGCATACTTTCTTCGGGCCCTAACAATACAAATTCCAGTGTACAGCCGAGAAGATGAACGGTTCTTGAGATAGGAGTTCAACAAACGGACAGACTTCTGAATCGTTAGACAGATGCTGCACATTATTACCTCGGGCCAAGGAGGCTTATTTCATTTTGTCTGTCTGAATCAGAGCTAACACTTTTTAACTGACATTTTAAATGTAACACAGCATTCAGAGACATTGTTACTCTGACACACAGCACAAACAAAGCAGAAGACAACAAAGCCTGTCTGTTCATCTTTGCAGATGGTTTTTACAGTGTCAATCTGTGTGGAATCCGATACTTCAATACTGTTAAAAGATCATTTTATTGTGTTTATTATTTGTATGAATAATATGTGGAAATTCTACATAATATGGTAAATTACTGAATTACCTGAAAGCAACACAGTGGTCTTATGGTGCGGTCACATGTGATGGAAACGAATATTGCAGGTCAGAGTTCATCAAAGTTGAACTCCACGTAAAGCCACGCTTGGATTTGCCTCGCCACAGGAATCTAAGGTTTTATTTGGGAGACAAAGAGAAATTCACATATGTGTGACAGGGCTCTTAATGTGGAGAAATACTCTACACTGCACCTATAAATCTTCTGCTGGCAGTGCTTCATCGGTTCAGTGGCGTCATTGACCTTGGTCACAGTTATTTTGTGAGTGATAAACTCATCCAGCTACAGCTTCTTGTCCAGGTGGGCTCAGGTACATCCACCTTCCCAACTAGATAAAGAATTGTAGAATGTAATTTAGTTTCCAGAGATTCATGTGTCCGTGGTAGGATTCATATGAGTTTCACCTCTTATCAGAGAGTCCTTTCATGTGTCGAGAAATCAGCTGAGTCTGACTGCAAATTCACACGTCTGTCCAGGATACGTTCACGCTGACACCATTCACATGGGACGCAGGAGTCTAAGACACTGTGCAAGCTGAGGAGAATCAGTGCAGTGTCTTGGCACGACCTGAGGAAATGTGGGTTATGTAACTAAATAAACGACACTCACCTCTCCTTCACTAACTGCTGGAAGAGAGCAAGTGATCTGAGCCACGGTTCTTCACCTGCAGGTCCCGTGGGGGTCACAGTTATATAAGTAATATACTGCAGAGAATGATGCAGACCAATCACGTCCCTTTTCTTTGCATCCTCCCTAATATTTTTACCATATTAAGAATCCCTGGCTTAGAACACAGGTTATTATGTAATAGTTACATGAATGTGTTGACCAGATGAAATCAAATACCACAAGTTCTTTCCAGAGAGTAGGCCACTCCTCCATTATCTCAGCCACAACTTGACTGATAGTGTTATCATGAACCCTGTTGTTCACAGAGTCGTGCCGAACACCTTCAGGCCTCCTCAAACTTCACTGAATCAATGTCAGTTGTTAAAATTCTGTTGGCAGCCTTGCAGCCGATGGCTTCAGCTAAACTCACAGCTCCCAGGCCAAACACAACACACATGGAGCCTGATTCCACGTAAATCTGTTGTGTTTAGTCAGTGTGTCTCTTAATGTTTGAGGGTTTTGTGTCCCGTAAAGAGTGAGAATTCCCTTTCAGAGCAGGAAATCATCACAGAAAACATCTTTCTTTTGTTTTCTTTTCTGTTGTTTCAATCTAATACATGTATCAGAAGTGAAACATGCACAGCAGAGCAGTATTAACTCTCTACATATATAGTGCAAATCCCACAGCTGAGGAGACAGCGTGTGCCCAGGGTCCGTGCATGACGTACAGACAATGATTTTCAAATAAATTCTACTCAAACCTTTAGAATGGTGTAAATAAAGGCTAAGGCAGGCTTCAAAGTGTCATTTTCACATTGACATTTCATCACAGTTAATAACATACAACATATCAATAGTGAGCTTTAGGGCTGATGGATACCTTGTTTGGATTAATGAGAAACAGAACACCAATAGTGTAATGTCATTACCTTGTAGGCTTCTTAGTCATCCACAGTGTAAAACCCAAAGCACTTCAACGGATGCTTCAATCCAATTTGTAAAGATTTGCTCATTAGTGGCTGCTGCCATCGTGTCATCCCCACCAAGGAGGTTATGTTGATTGTCTGTCTGCAGGATTACTGAAAACCTACTGAACAGATTTTTTTAAATGAAATATTGTGGAAGGATGGAGAAAGACCCCTTACATTTTGGAGCAGTTGTGGATAGATGGCGAGATAGAGCAATAGCCTTGGCAAAATCAGCCCCCTTGTTTCCTGATGGTTCTATAGAACGTATTATAAATCAGCCTGTTGTTCTTGAATTACCAGGATAGCTGTTTTCAAGATTTACCCAGAGGCTGCTGCAGAGAACGGTTAAAGAAACATTACTGTGGACAGTTCATCCCATAAACCCTGTTTATAGGTGATGAAACAAAGTTGTGTATGTCTTTTGTCAGCTACAACTTCTACTGCTACTGATATTGATCTGGGACATGTCTCACCTTGAAGCAGACCTCACTGGGGTTGGGGTACCTCTCTCATCAGTCATTAAAGGCCAGTTGGGCTCCCAGTCCACTGTTGCCTTACACTCGAGGATCGATAGAAGGCAGTGACACTAGCATGAAGGTACCAAGCATGAGGTATGAGAAATATTACAGCTACGGAAACCACTACTGGAGAGGGGCTACCAAACTCCTTCCTAAAACATAGACATCTTTTCACATTCACCGTAAAAGGCAACAAGCTACATTAGCAAGAACCAGGATATAATGTTACATCCTTTGTGCAACGTTCATCACAACCTCTGTGTCAAATAGAATTATCTTATGAAGGAAACAAATTGATTTATATTGCATATTTTGCCTATATTGCAGATATTCTAAACCTTCCTGTTTGGAATGGGCTGTTTGCTTGACCTGTGTTAGTGCTCCAAGTGACTTCAGAATTATTGTCATTAGTGAGTCCCCCTCAAACAGTTCTACAATATGCTGTTACTTTTTATTGTTTGTGTGCTGAGCTTTTTATAAACTCTAAATAAAAGTCTATGGAGCAGAGTGAAGTTAGAAAACTATGTGTTCATCCTATCTGCAAATATTTTATGGTCAGTGTTTTTCATAAAATGAAACAGAATTTGCTTTGTCACTGAAGGATTTACTTAACTGCTTTTCTTTATTCATAGGTTGTATTTCAGCTATTTCAGAGGTTTGTTAAGCAGCTGACACATGATTCAGACCGTAGTTTACAACTTTTTAAGATAAAAGCTTTTTTAATTCAGCTCAGTGTAAAGCATTCCAGCAACGAAGGGAAAGTTGGGCTGTTACTTTTAAGACAACTTGGTGATTCTGTGAATGTTGTTGCCATAACGGAGATCAGCACCAGTGACACCCACGAATGTCTGTGTCAGCCCGTGAAATCAAAATAATCAAATAATCTAAATGATCTGGTGGGATTGATATTAACGACCGCAGGCCAACCACTGCTGTAGTTCATCCAAGGACGTAGAAGAAGACAACTTGGTCCGGAGACTGAGGGCAGGCAGACTGCCCCGCCACCTCTGACTGATGCAGAGCACCAGTCACCTGTTTGTTCAATTTAAACTAATTACTTAATAAAACTGTTAATATTCAAGGTATTTCATGTCCAATTCACACCAAACTCGGCACTGCTCTTCCTCGGACACAAACCATAGACATGTCAAGTGTGGAGTTGATTAGATAAATGGTTTACAACAGTGGTCACCAGCCTTTTCGAGCCCAAGATCACTTTTTAATTCCAAACTTAAGCCGAGATCTACCATTACATTACATTTCATTTAGGTGACACTTTTATCCAAAGCGACTTACAATAAGTGCATCAACCATGAGGGTACAAACCCAGAACAACAAGAATCAAGAAAGTACAATTTCTTCAAAAAAGCAAAACTACAAAGTGCTATAAGTAAGTGCCATTTAAGTGCTACTAAATTGTTAGTTTAAACTTTTATTCAAGGTATAGTCGGAAGAGGTGTGTTTTTAGTTTGCGGCGGAAGATGTGTAGACTTTCTGTCCTGATGTCATTGTGGAGCTCATTCCACCATTTAGGAGCCAGGACAGCAAACAGTCGTGATTTTGTTGATATCTTCCTAAAAACCCACTTAGGAGGGTCATACTTATTATTTTTTGCAATTTCTGTTCAAGGCTGAATGTACAAGAAATAAATATACACAAAGAAAGGCAGTTGTGGAAATTTTTCTATTCAATGCACAATATTCAAATTAATATCAATTCATATTTACAATGCAAAATATGTAGCTTCTCAGTTCCACAACATGTTCTGCACTGCAGCACAATATTTTTAAATATAGGCTTTGATTTGAATATGGCCACAAATATGATTATTGCCCTGTATGAAAGAAGTCCCTTTTGATCAAATAAATACCAGTACTACACAGTATGAAGCCGTGCATCTTCCGCTCCAGCAAATATTTCACAATAAAAAAAACTTTTTAAACAAGGGAATGGATTCCATCAACAGAAACGCTCGAGTGCTTTTATTTTGAAAAGGCATACAGAAAGTGTTGCAACCATTTGTTTGTGACATAAATTCATCAGATAAACATTAAAAATCAGTTTAAAAATCAGTTGAAAGATCATCTTCTCTGTTTATTCTGCTGTGAACCACAATGTTAATCTCTCTATGACACAAATGTATTTACATCACTTCCCGAACCCGTTTCAAAGTAAAAGCACTCCAGCGTTTCAGCTTCTGAATCCACTCATTTGTTCCAACGGGGCTTTGATTGTTACCGACAGACCGAAAGATGCGCATCTTCATACCGTAGAGTCCTGACATTTACTCTAATACATGAACCAACTTGTTCTTGAAGGAAATGCAGAAGATAAACCTGCAGCTCCGCCGCCAGTAGCGGACACACAGCGCGTGTGAAAAACAGACAACCGACACACAGCTGATCTGCGGCGCGACGACAGCCAGTGAGTCCAGAGAGTTGGGGGATCGACAGTGAAGACTGGGAGATCGACCGGTAGATCGCGATCGACGGGTTGGCGACCACTGGTTTACAAGATAGACGTTTCACATACAGACATTTATAAATTAGTCAACTGTCAACTGTGTAAAAATGTACAACAGAACAGAGATATTTCTCTGAGGCAGCTGGGAAAAGAGAGAGAGTAAGCTTTCCTCAAGCTGAGTTATTACATAACAGTAACATATGTTATTGCACTAAAGGTTAGAAAAAAATGTACCTACATATCTGTAAATTGATATTGACCTATTAAAATGCTATACATGAAGGCAGCCATACACCTATAGTTACATTGCTTTTTGATGTTTTGCTGGATTCTTTCGTATTTTGAGTGTGTATGTAATTCACATGCTTGAGTGTTTGAAATATGCAGATATATTGCAAACACTCAAGCAGATTATACTTTCCTCAACCAGCTGAGGCCAGTTTTTGCTGCAAAGAGAAAACAAACCAGAGAGGACTGAAGCCACAGGGCAGGTATGGGGAGGAAACCACAGCAGCTCCTCGACTGTATGGTACCCTTTTGACCCGAGGTTTATTGCTGCAGTATAAAACAGTTTGGCAAACATTGAAATTGGCAGGGACTGCAGCTATGCTATGAGATCCCAGTTACCCAGATGTAGATGTGGAGACTGAAATAAACGAGCAGCAACCTAGCCACCATAAATGTTCAAATCATCAGCAACATACTCTAAGTTGATGAGCAGATTTATGCAATGCTTGTTCTGTACGTCTTCAGTCCGACAGTATTAAAGCACACATTTTAAATACTGTTGCTAAGTAGTTAACTATAGAAAATGTTCACAACCCACCCTCCAGGCTGCACATGTCCAATGAGACAGAAGGTCCAACAATTCCTAAATACAAAGTGTGCCTAGGATGTGCGAGCACTAAGCCAAGAGTCATTACCGCCCAAAACAGGTGGTGAAACCTCAGAGGGAGAATTTGTGAAGGAGCCTTGTTGCTGCTACAGAACTGTAAGAACCAGTCCAATTGTTCCAAGCCTCCTCAGGCATCTGAATTCGTTTTTTTTCGTTATTTTTTTTAATGACAAAGGAAAAATGAACATATATGGCGTATACATATACACATATACATAAGCACTTTAGTAGCACTTATACTTTAGTAGCACTTATACGGCCCATACTTAACGCACTTTGTAGTTTGGCTTTCTTGAAGAAAATTGTACTTTCTTGATTCTTGTTGTTCTGGGTTTGTGCCCTCATGGTTGAATGCACTTATTGTAAGTCTCTTTGGATAAAAGCGTCAGCTAAATGAAATGTAATTAACATAACCACTACCCTGAATACAGAGAGGGTGGGATCATATTGTGATGGAAATCTGGAAATACAAGAGGCTGGAAACACCAAAGTTATCCACGTGTATTTTAATAGGGGCTTTCTGCAGAAAGGATCAACACAGAGAGTCACAAGGATCTCAGAGTGAAGATGCAGGACACTCAAATGCAAGCATCTTATATAGGAGGACTAAGGCTGTCTCTCAGAACCAGTTAAGACTGGTTCTGTAGGCGCAGGAGAGAGAAGAATCTAAACACAAACAACTGATTTACATTTGTTTCCTAAGGAGATAAGCAGACATACATTCCGTTCTTTGGAGGGTAAATAAGTGGCAAAAGGGTCTGGCAGTTTTCAGGTCATCAACATTTCAGACCATAAAACAGCTCAGGTCATAAAGCATTTAGACAGGGCTGCAAAAGTTACTCTTCAACTATAAAATAGGTTTCAACCACACTTAGTTAATTTTTCCAGTACATTTCCCTCCTTTTTGTCATTTATGACAACATAAGAGAACTACTGTAAAAAATCAAATACATCAATTCACAAGGATTCAAAATGCATCATCATCAGCACTGTAGTGCAAAGCAAACTGCCATTGTTGTGGACACAGGTATGGTCTTAAAAAAAAAAAAAAAAGAGTAAGGACTGATAAGAGCAGACTAAACAGCCAATACAACATCACATTCTTCATCACTATCAAAAGGGTTCTGGGGAGGGAACCAGTCAAGGAGGGGAAACACATCTCTGGGCTCATTAGCAAGGTCATCATGGGACAGTTGCATATATGCACCAACGTGGCCGGTCACCGTATCACCAACCCACCTATACATAAGGGCCTTCATGCATGTAAGGGTGCATGAACAAAAGCACAATATAATGCCAAAAGTAAGTAGTACAGGAATTAACAGTTGAACTAGCATCGCACCCCAGGGGCCAAGTTTGTCAACCAGCCATCTGTTGAATGAAAATCCTGCAGAGTCAGAGGGGTTAAAAGCATCTCATAATCTTCTCTAGTGAATCGATTACAGAGGTGAGGTTGTCAGAGTTATCAGGGATCAACGTTACACAAGTATCTTTAGTAAAATTTAGAGTGGCACAAAGGCCACCTGTTTTGGCCAGAATATAATCAAGTGCCATTTCATGCTTCAAGAGTGTTAGACGATGTGATTTGTCATTTGAAGAAAGATACTTGAAACCCCTAATTGTTTCGTTTGCGAACATGGATAAAGAATAAGTCATGTTGTCTATGTGGTCAGCTAAAAATGTGACACCATACCATGGTAAAAGGCTGATTCCCCACTTCTCGCCAAGGGAAATTCGCCAATGATATGACTCTATCGTGGTAAATTGTGCCATGTCACGTTTAAATCTAGAATTGGAGGATTTTGTGGCCATAACAATAATATTGGAGATTGAGATATTCACTAGGGCACATCAACCTGACCAATATTTAGGCAAATAAGGATATAGTGAGCCTTTCCCACATTGCCATGCAAAATTTGTGAGCACGGAGCTACCGTTGTAATTGATTACCCTTCCATTTGAGGAGATACCTTTATCATACAAATAAATGTCACAAGAAGCATTTCCTAGGGATTGGCCTGTAGAAACTTGGCAATAACACATCTTGTAATGTCGTGACCGTAGATCTAATTGGAGTGTCATAGGGTATGCGGATACATTTACTGGCTTATCATTAAAAAAGGTGGATCTCGCGGAACAAACTAAAGAGACGCAGCTGGCATTCCCCATAAAGCCCATGGAGGCTACAGTAGTCAACCAAAGTGTGAGTGTAAAGGTGCAGTGTCGGGAAGCCATACGTGCGAATAGAAGTGTGGCATGTTCATACGAGCAAATACTCTCTGTAGCTTCTAAGGAAAACAAATCATCATATCGCACAGGATGCCTGAAACCCAACAAAACAGACTGGCCTGGGAGATTGGCTTGAACGGTCCAAAGAAGAAATCCGTACCAAGAGTTATCAGTCAGTGGGATATCACTGTCATCAGTCCAGCTCCAAGGTTCCCAGGGGGTTCTTACAAACAATTCTCTTTTCTTAACATTAGTGGTGAGCTTGTCATTATCAAGATTACAGAACATGAGCCAAATAATAGGAAAAACAAATATTACAGTCATCAATAAAAGAACAGTTCCTCTACTGCCACTCAGGCCCAACTGACTGAAGGGATGCCATGAAGGTCGGCGTTCATCGTCGTCTTCTCGGCGGTATGTGTATCATGTGATTCCCCGAAGCAACTCTTACCAACAGCTGTGCTGGTCAACGCTGCCCCTCTTCACTGATCCTATGTTTTAAACATTCAGTGTGGGTGCAGCAGGTGGATGGTCTGGTTCTGGGACTCTCTTGCAGTGACTGGCATGAATCCACGTTGTCCTTTCAGCGACCTTCACTGCTGTGTGGGTTGTTAACAGGATCTGGAACGGTCCTGTCCAGCGTCTGTGTCGCCAACTTTTCCGCCTTAGGTCTTTCACTACCACCCAGTCGCCGGGCTTCAGGTTATGAAGTGGTCCAGTCGCCGGGGTAGGGAGTGCGTCTTTAACCCCATCTGTGTATGTGCAGCTGTTTTTCCTCCAATGTGCACGCTCATCCGCTGTTGCTCTAAGTTGGAGTTCCTGCAGGTCAGCCGTGGGGGTGGTTGGGTCGACCTGAAAGAGAATGTGTGAAGCAGATAGTGGCTGGCGAGCAGCTGCTTTCGCTGCTGCATCCGCCCTGGCATTTCCTTGTGATACTGGGTCATTATTAGAAGTGTGAGCATCACATTTACATACTGCAACCTGTTTGGGGAGGAGGATAGCATCAAGCATCTGATACACTAGAGCATGATATACAATTGGTTTGTCTCTGTTTCCAAATCGTGAAAAATCATGTACTACACCACATGCATATCTACTGTCTATGTAGATATTCACCCCTTTCCCCTTAGCCAGCCAGATCAGTGAGCTCTGCTGCTTGTGCAGACAGAGAAGCAGGGAGTGGTCGTGCAATCAATGTATCATGTGCTGTTACCACAGAGAAACCAACTTGATTTGCTCCTGTGTCTGAACTGCGAGATGCTGATCCACAAACAGTTCAAAGTCTGGATTCTTCAAAGGTGTTTCCTGTAAATCTGGTCTGGGGAAACAAACTTCAGTTATTGTTACTACACAGTTGTTGTTCACCATCTCCTTCTGTTGGAAGAAGAGTAGCTGGGTTTAGAACATTACAGCTTTTCACAGTGATGTTAAGCATTTCCAACAGAACAGCATGTTATAGATAGCATCCTAGACACAGCATTTGGGATCAGCAGGGTGAGTGGGGAGTATCCTACTAAATCCTTGGATGCCATGACAGTCTTATCTGAAGCTGCTACAGCTCTAAGACAAGTAAGGAGGCCTGTATCAACAGGATCAAGTTTCGTTGAGAAAAATGCCACAGGTCTCTGTTTGCCCCCATGGTCTGGGAGTAGCACTGATGTCATGTAGCCCCCTTTCTCGTCAACTGCCTGTGTGAAAGGTCGGTCAGGGTTGGGTAGTCCTAAAGTCGGGGTCGTTTGTAAGGTCAGTTTCAAGTCAGTGAAAGCTTTCTCTGCGTCATCAGTCCATGTCAACTCACTATATGCTTGTAGGCCTTGCCCGTGTGCGATTGCGCTGAGGGGCTCCTCGAGGACAGCATAGTTAGGAATAAATTATCTGCAAATAAGAACACATTCCCAGGAATGACATCACTTGTTTCTTTGTAACAAGTTTAGGAATATTTTAAATTACTAATACTCTCTCAGGGGAGAGGGATTTGCCCTCTGCTGTGATCACATGCCCTAAAAATTAAACTTAAGAGAGCCACAGTATCATTTTCACATTGTTCTTTAGTTAGAGCACAAATCATTAAATCATCAACATATTGTAAAAGTGCACTTCCTGGTGTTATCTCTAATGATCTTAAACTTTCCTTTAGTGCCTGGTTGTAAATGGTCAGTGATTCACAATAGCCTTGACGAAGGCATGTGAATGAATAACTTTCTCTGTTAGACGCAAACCAGTATTGGCTGTCTTTATTAATTCGAACGCTGAAAAATGCATTTGCCAGATCAACAACAGAGAACCATTTACTATCCCGCAGAACTTGCTAAAGGATTGTCTAAGAATTTGGAACAGACGGAGCGCATTGTTGTACTGCGGCGTTGACAACTTACAAATCTCGGATGAATCGCAAATCATCAGGTTGTGATTCATCAAAAATATGCTTGACCGGAAAAATCGAAGTGTGCAATAGTGAATCCTTGCAAGGAACAATTACACCTGCCCTCAATAGAGAGTTGAAAACTGGTGTAATACCATCGATGGCTTTCTGTTTCAGTGGATATTTGTCAGATCATGGTGTGATAACCACAGGTTCCATGTTTTAAATTAAACCCACTTCATGATTACCTTGAGCCCTTGAAATGTTGTTTGCATAATGTAAATATACATATGCATATTGGGCATCTATATGTGTGTCTGGTACCAGTTAAACAGTCCTGAATCTGTGAACAACAGATGTAAATCATTTTCTAAACATTTTCAAAAATGAATTATACCATAGGATCTGATGTCTTTTCCCAAACGTCAGCATTGACACATTTTTTTTTTTTTTTTTATCCACGGCCCCAAGTCTTGCCATTCATCATTTTTGTGTTTTGACAGCAAGACATGTGAGTGTGAATCAGGAACGTCAAAAAAGGAAAGCATCCTCTGAATATCTGCGAAGGGACTGAGAGGGTGACTTATTTTCTGGTTTGAGTAAAATTACAGAAACAGCACATCTATGTTCATTCCAGAACATGCAACTTAGCGTTAAATTCTCTTTCACACAACTTTCTTCACAACTTTCTCTAAACCATCTTTTTTTTTTTTTTTTTAAAAACATGCATCTCTCCCTTCATGTTTGAGTGCAGTGCAGTGTAAATCTTCTGGATGCATACACGTGGTGTCTGTTCTTAGTGTGACTGAATGTGCCTTATCCACTAGATCTGTGTTGATTGATGTGACAACAGATGAACAGAGCTTCCATTCATACACATATAACAGTGAAGCAACATTACACTTAATGCACGTGTAAATCTGTGGTGGATCCAGATCAGCCGTTCGGATCACTATGACTCCTGAAACTATAAAAATATCCAAAAGACACAATATACAAGGTTCAGACCTGGGATACACTTTTAGCCGTGTGAAAACAAATGTGTCCCGGTCACAATGCAGAACCACCTGCTCAGTTGCCATCCTCAGACAGTTTTTACACACACACGCAAACAATGGACAAATCTGTTTAGTGTGATTGGCTAAAAAACTATTTGATCTTCTTGAGCAGAAATGACGTACGTGTTTATTTGCACTAGTTCATCTTCTAAACATTACTGTTTGGAATGGATAGTTCTCTTGGTCTGTGTTAGTGCTCCGCAGCAAGTTCCGAATTAATCCGTTATTTGTGAGTCCTCCTAATAGACCTACATGTACTGTAACTTTTTTATTGTTTGGGTCCTGGACATTGTCTGCAGAGCATTTTATCAGTGTCTGGTGCAGAATGAAGTTAGAAAACTTTGTGTCCATTCTACCGTGTTCATCTGCAATGATGTTTTTCATAAAATGTACCTAAATTGTCTTTATTACTGTTTACGTGTGTGGTTTATACATATACATGTATATGTTTGAATGATTATATTTGAATGATGTTATTCCTGATGGGGCACTTCAGACTCACTCACTGCTGTAGGTTATCAGAGGACGTAGAATAAGACATGTTCAAGTCAGTCCACACAGTAACTGTTAACCCCTTAGAGATGAATAGTTGGAAAGGAATGTATTCCACATTCATACAGATGTTTGTGCTGACAGGTTCAGACACGTTCAGGATATACAAAGTAGTGTTAGCAGACAAGCTTAGAGCTGTACACTTGTAATCGGACACTAGGTCTGAATACAGTATGGTGTCAGTCTTTCCAAAAGCACATACATGAGTACTCAAGTGTAAGGAATGTCCAATGAGTATTTATCTGTACACGTGTCTTAATACTGGATGTTTCTCACCTTGATGCGGACCTCGTCGGCCTGGGGTGGGGCTACCTCTATCTCCTCAATCACCAAAGGCTTTCAGGCCACTGCTGCCTTGCATTTGATGACCTAGAGGACAGTGACCCCGCATAAACTACCCAGCAAATACGCACAGCCTGTCTTAGCCTGTCTATATATAAATATATATATATCATGAGAATATTATTTAGTATAATATTATATATACACATCACCAGTATATTTTACCTTTCTATACCAGTGAAAGTAGTAATTAGGGCCCGAGCACCTACGGTGGGAGGCCCTATTGTATTTTGAAGGATTTGTATTTCCGATTTGGGGCTTTTTCAGGGCCTAGACATGCTCAAATTCATACCAAAGTTTACAGGAAATTCAAAACCCCAAAAAGTAATTGTATTCTAGAGTAATTTGAAATGGGCGTGACAAAATGGCTCAACAGCGCCATCTAAGGAAAAGCCCCTCAGTTAGCTTTCACCGATCTTCACAAAAATCGTAGCCCAGGTGTATCATGACCAGACAAACAAAAAAGTCTAGAGGTGCAATTGGAAGAACGCAACAGGAAGCCCGCCATTTTGGCCATATTCCACATTTTTACTTTGACCAACTTGTCGTAGGGCTTTCATCAGATCATCTTCATATTGAGATGAGTGTCATCTCAACAAGATGGAGATATAAACTACCTCGAATTTAAATTTTTCCTCACACGGTGTGACCGTGGCGTGGCGTCAAAGTTTGATTACACGCCATCAAAACACGAGGTTGTGTATCTCAGACATACATGGTCCAATCGAGTCCAAACTAGACATGTAAGACAAGATTCCCGGCCTGATGACATCTACACAGAAATTATTAATTAAAATCACAGCGCCCCCTGGTGGCAAGAGGAAATGTCTTGTTTTTGGAACGTCTTACACTTGGAGGTATTCCTCCTCATCCACTGCCCAAAGCCATGTCAAACTGTGTCAAATGGGTCTCAAGACATTGATAATGAAGGCATAAGATTACTGTGACTTTTCGTCAAACTCCATAATAGTGGCGTGGCGTCAAAGTTCATCAACTCGCTGTGACACACGAAATTGCTATAACTTCGGTGTTTGAGGTTCAACCTCCCTCAAACTACATTTGTGTAGCAACAGCCCCCCCGCAGACATTCATATGGTTTTAAGGAATGGGCGTGGCAAAATAACTGACTAGCGCCCCCTAAAGGGCAGCCCCGGCACTACGATTGGCCGACATCTACAAAAATGTGTCTTTTCATGGCAAACAAAAAGTCTCTTGGATAGATATGCTAGACCAAACAGGAAGACCGCCATTTTGGCTTTGGTGGCCTTTTTCTACAATTTTACTTTGATGTACTTGTCGTATGGCTTTCATTAGATCAACTTCATATTGAGGTGAGTGTCATCTGCAACAAGATGGAGATATAAACTACCTCGGTATGCACAATTTCATCACACAGTGTGACCGTGGCGTAGAATTTTGATGATTCGCCAAAAAAGAGGGATTTATTATAACTCCTCTGTGCATTGTTCTTTCAGCCTCAAACCTCATTCACACATTCAGTCCCGCCCTGATCAGATCCATGTGTCAATATTGACTCATCATTACAGCGCCACCTGCTGGCTACAGGAAGTGACATGTTTTATACTTTGATGAACTGCTCCTGGCTGCTTTACAATAAACAGCTCAAAAGAGCTCAGTCAAGTCATTGGACCATGGTCAGAATTGTGACATTTCCTCAAACCGTGTAAACATTGAGGTGCGGCGAAGGATCATCCTTCGCCAAAGGACACGATGTTGTCATAACTCCACTGTGCATAGTCCTATCACCACCAAACTTCTGTCTCCTGATCAGAGTCCAAGCCTGAACAGCTCCATGTGTCAATATTTCCTCAACATCATAGCGCCACCTACTGATTCGCCATGAAACAGTAAGTACTTTGTAAATCCACTCTGCATTATCCAACCGCCTCCCAAATTCAGACCTATCCTCACAATCCTGACCTAAACAGCTCCATATATTAATATTAATTCAGGGTCATAGCGCCACCTACTAATCAGTGTGAAAATTAAATTGTTGTAACATTGTCCAATTGAAACAAAATTGCTAATACTACATCAGAGCCCCTACTTGAACAGATCTATTAGTCTGTATGTAATAATATTGATGGCGCCACCTACTGGCAACAGGAACTAAGCTTTGTTTTACAACTATCATTAAATTTACATACAATTTCCACCATGTGATCTGCAATTGATCGCGTGGACCGTAATGAGCAATTAGCAGGCAAGGATCGGCATCGCGTGACGGACGCAGGAAGTGAAGCATTTATCCTTGCCGCAGTGCGCAAAACGCATGCAACGCAGAGACGTGCGCTTGGTCATTGATCGCTCTCTCCACTAACCGCAACAGGCTTCAAAATGCATGTGCTCGGGCCCGTTAGTGCTACAACGTAGCCCTAGTTCTAAGATGATTTCAATTAAATAATTCATGCATCAGCAAAGAGAACGACATTAAAACACTGCACATGAGAGCACTACAGTTTACACCCATCCAATTAAACAGCTTCTGAATTATCACATACACAGAGATAAAATGCACTAAAATTTGAAAACACAATATTCCATAAAGATGTATGAATGTAAGGTTTGTTGCATTGTTTTCTTATGTTTGTTTTCTTGCCTGACTTGACAATACTGTGAAAAATTCATGAAAACATCACAGTTGAACATCAAAGTCCCATATAGAATAATGCACCTACCTTGCCAGCTGTGTCCATTTCTGCAGCAAAGAGTGAGAGAGAAGTTGGTGAAGAGTAAAGACAACTGCAGCCCAGCAAGAGAGACACACTGTACTGGAACTTTAGCTTTTACTTGTTAGCTTGGACTTTGAATGTTGCTGATTCTACATCATTCGTTGTCAATAACTATCAAGACAAATAAGATCCAGCATAATAACAGTTCCTTACACCAAAATCTGGACACCACATGTGAAGAGGTGAGGACAAAAAAAGATGGGTTTCTAATTCATTAGATAAAAAAAACATATATATAATATATAATAATCAGCTTAGCTAAATATGAAACACTCATTATGGAGAGAGTTTAACTCTTAGTTGTAAATAAAATGAAATAGGCTGATGAATGAGAATTTTTACTAAAATGTTTTATAAGAATACTGCAAACCAAAACATTTCCCTTTGATATAGATCATGCAAAAATACATTAAAACAGTGTGTAGGGGATTATAGTATAGATTGAAGGGAGCATATGTTTTTATCTGACCCTTGCCTCCATTGAAACTGTCAGGAGCTTATTATTCTATCGACCAACTAGGGCAGGGGTATTCAACAAAAATTTAAAGAGGTCCAGTTAGAGAAAATGTCTTGAAGCAAAAGTCCAGAAGATCATAATGTCTAACTATTTAGTGTGATATATATTTATGTAGCCTAGTAGTTGTATCAACATCTGCATGTACTCAATACCTGACTGTCAAATCAAATGAATTCAGTACGATTCAAAATCTTTTTGGCAATATTTATTGTCACGTAACATAGAACTTAACATATATGTATGATTGCAGATATGTATAATGTTCTCTCATGAACTAAATAAAAGTGGGGCTGCATTTCAAAATAAGAGAAAATAAATAAAATGTGAAAATTGTGCATGTTCAAATAAAGGGCTTAACTTGAGAAAAATAAAATAAAGGGAGCAAAAGCTTGAATTTCTGTTTCTCTTTTTCTGTTTCACGTCTTGACTCAAAAGTCTCAAGCAATTTTACAGATAATAAATCAACACATCTTAACAATTGAACAGTTTTAGAATCACTTTCTTCCCCTCTTATATCCCACTCCCCCATTTTTTTCGTCTGTTTCTCTCCCTTTCTCCGTCTCACTCCTCTGTTTCTCAACTTTCTCCGTCTCACTCCTCTGTTTCTCTCCCTTTCTTCGTCTAACTCCTCTGTTTCTCAACTTTCTCCGGATCAGTCGTCTGTATCTCTTCCTTTGTTTTCTCTACCTGTATCACCACCTTTCTTGAAGTCCAAGAGCTCTGATTTTACTTTCTCAAATGACAAAGATACATGGCATCGATACACCAAACTCACAGATGGAAGGGTCCCCAGCTCACAGACAAAATGGCCGATGCTTCAAACAAGAGCTTTAAATATGTTTGGGTGAAACCATCCCTTACATAGAAAAGGTAACATGAAAACAACTAAAGCAAACAAGAATATTAATAAAGTGTCTTCATATTAACACATTAAAGAGTACAATAACTCTACAACAAAGGATTAAGGCTAGAGTTAATATTCCTAAGGCATAGGAGAAAAAGAAAATACAAAACAAAACCAATTGCTCCCTTCCCCCATTCCTCCTTCCTACATGGTTTAGTCCAGATTGGCACTACCTGGTGAAGATGTGGCATTCAGGTGAGTGCGTTCATGAGAACCAGCCTCAACCAGGAAGTGAACCTCAAAGAAAACAAGGATTAGAAATCAAGGGAAACAACAACAATGAAACATATATTTAATATCTTAATTTAAACAAATGCATTTATCAACTAAAGTGGGTCCTAATTTAGCTGAAACACAAATAATTGTTTTAGTAAACAAAGAGCTGACCTGACTGGTGAGGGAGTGAGTGCAGCTTCCTCACAGGCCGCCATAATAAGAGCTGCTGAATTCTGTAAAGGGTAAGGAAAGGAGCTTCTATGCTTCCTAACTTATCTCCAGCATAGGAGACACCAGACCGTCCTTTAAGGAAGGAAAGGAGAAAATTCTGCCCCACAATCCTTTGCGGCAGCAGCATTTAAAGCGGTGCAACCTCATATTTCCACCTGGACACACCAACTTAAATATAAAAAACAGAACAGCTGTTTTATTCTCCTGACACCATCCAGAAGTGATGTGAATCATCAAATGATCATCTGAGCTCCTGATTACTTTTCTGTCACATCTGTCCAGTCAGCAACAAGCTGATTGAACTTATAGTTCACAATATCATCGTCAGAACTAAATACTGATTGTAGAATGGACATAATTCTTTTATCTCCACTTACATCAGGTTTTCTCCTCGTATATTCCTCACATTCTAATATTATTTCAATATTAAAATACTGTTTGTTTAATTTTTTTAACATTTAAATCTATGTTGTTGTTTATTTCTGTGAGTAACTGATGGTTAAATGTTGTGTCTTTATAAAATTAAAACATAAAGGAAACTTTATCATAACTGTCAGCGCACGCACAGCACTGTACATTTTGTGCAAATCTGGTATGAATGGAGCGACGCCTGCGAGCTAGTTCAGGCAGCCAACTCGAGCTGCGCTGCTCCAATCATGTGACATACATCATGTGACATACTCTCCACAACCATCTATAATTCACACCCACCTTATCAGGTGGTTTATTTAAGCAGAGAGAAATTTCCCATCATCCCCTTTGCTCACACTGCTGCTGCAGTATTGCTACCAGTTGCTTCAGCCCCTCCACCACCCCAACATCCACCTGTAGGCTCCAACGGGGGGTTACAAGTATTTGCAAATCACTCCCATCATTCCTGTGTAATCATATGGGGGAGTGATTAAGTTGGAGCCTAGGCGTCAAACACTAAACCTGTTCTACTGCTGCAATATACGTTTGAACGTGAGTTGTCTGACTGAAATGAAGTTTTTGTTTTTAAACGCTGAGTGTAGGTGGAGTCGGATTTTCTCTGCACAGTGGTTCTCCTTTCCTAAGTCCTTACGTCTTCTCCTTCACATCTTTCCTTGACCTCATGACGTATTCCATTAGGGTCAAGTAATAGGGGTTAGGAAAGGAGATTATATGGACTTTCCGAAAGCAGCCAGTGTTTCTCAGTTAACTTTACTTCCTGAAGTGTGTTTCCCTCCAGTGTTGATTGTTTGCCCAGCCTTGTTCACCTGCTGGTCCTGTGCCACCTGCTGCTACTTTGTCATTAGTTCAGTTTGTATTTAAGTCAACTGGTCAGTTCAGTTTTTGTTGAGTCGTCTGCGTTGTCTGTGTCACTGCCTACTTTTTTCCCTGATTCTGCTTTATTGCCTTCTGTGCCTGCCCCTTGTTTATTTTATTTTCAATAAATTCTGTTTCTGTCGGATTGGATCTGCCTCGCTCCTGCATTTGGGTCCACCTGCTCACCACTTCCTGACAAATATGGGTTTTACATACACATTTTGATTGATTGGTAACATGTGTATTGTGTAAAACACAATCACAGGTGCTTTTGCCAGGCTAACACTCCACATAAAGAAATCAGAAGGCACATAAATCATTTTCAAAAATGCATATTAATATATCATATATTATGTCTGTTTTTTCCAACACCAAGGAGGTTATGTATTTGTCTGTTTTACACAGGATTACACAGAAACTATTCAAATGAACTCAAACTTACATGAACTTTTGTGGAGAGGTGGAAATCTAAAATGAAGTTCAGACATAATGCTCTTTCTCACCAAGGTAACCTGAACCAATGTTCAAATATGTACGGTTATTACTTTTCTTGTAGGTAATGATCCTTACATGCATCAGATGTGTAAATGCAAATGTGTTGAGTTTTGAAATGTGTGGCTGGTGAATAGTTGTCTGTTCCTCACGGCAAACATTTACATAACCATAAAAAAGCCATACACATGGGTCATTTTTGATACACAAATTATTTTTATTCAAAATATAATCAAAGAAAAATGGAAAATAAGAAGTTGTGATGATGAGAAACAAGTTATATAGAAATCCATGGAATACCGGAACGTGAAATTGATTAATTGCAAAGAAAAAGAAAAGAAAACTCATTTGGTTCACTTTTGATCAGGGTTAAATTATTTTGGTGCCCCAGGGTGGTCTCATTAAGGAGAAAAACTCACAACTGTCCGGATGCTGTGGAGCAAAATCAAAACAGACACTTGTTAAATTTTCATTTCTGTGACCAGGAGAATATAGAGGAAAGTATAAACATACCATTTGCCATGCTTCATCAGTTCAATGGCGTCATTGATCTGGTCCAAGGTCATCTTGTGAGTGATAAACTCATCCAGCTTCACCTTCTTGTCCATGTAGGCTTTAACCATCTCAGGCACACCATCCTTACTCTTAAATCCTGAGCCACAGAGAACACACACTTAATACATTAAGAACCAATAGAGTCATGTCTGAAAAGTCCAGTGTGGAGGATGTAGGAGAATCTATCGGCAAGAACTGAAAATAATGTAAATAAATGTTTCCATAAGTGTATAATCACCTGGAACTAAGAATCTTACTGTTTTTGTCACTTTAGGATGACATTCTTATACCTATATTAGAAGTGGGTCCTATTTCCGCTGTGCTGCACAGTAGCTCACGCTAGCCAAAGGCTCTAGGGAGGGCCTTTTGGGTTTTTACGTTACTGAGGGCGACCAAAGTCTCACCGACCTACACACTTGAAAGGGGAGTGGGTAGCGAGATGAGGTTTGTTTTGCAATCTGCAATTTCTCACAACTGGCTGCTAGCAACAACAACCACATTACGAAACAACTGTTTGCTTCTAATAAATAGCTTTTAAATAGCTCAAGTGTGTTTGTCTTCAGAGCAGACCAGTGGTTTTTAATCCATGCTGTACTCTGGTTTAAAATGGAGACAACAAACTAGTATTGTCTATATATCTATATATAGGTGGCTGTGGCTGAATGGTAGAGTGGCCGTCCTCCACCCAGAAGGGTGGCGGTTCAATCCTCAGTCTTCCCCATCTGAAGTCTCCTTGGGCAAGATACTGAACCCCTAAATGGCCCCTCATAGATGTTGAATGCACTAATTGTAAGTCGCTTTGGATAAAAGCGTCTGCCAAATGACATGTAGAAATATATGTGGGGTTATTAGCTAGCTATCAGCTGCGTATCCAGGTACTGTACTAGAAACTGCTGCCAAGCATGATTGGCTGAAAAGACATCACGTAAATACAGATGTAATCCATATTTTACTATCCAGATTGCAATTGATGATACGAAGTGTCACCGAATTATCGTTGTTGATCATACATTGTACAGAGGGCAAACTTATCGTACATCTGGCAACACTGATAGACCCCGGCTCACCTTTCACCAGCCATCTTGCACCTATTTTTCTACTGCATAGATTCACAAGTTTTATTAGAAGGCCATCCTCCAAGCAGTAACTTACTTCTTTAAAAGGCATTAGCAGCTACGAGAGCTGTCATCAATAAATACAAGAACTGCCTTTGGTTGCCAGTTGGAAACAAAAGACTGCTGGCCTTACCTGAAACCTGAATGAACTCCCTTACTTTCCATTGTTGCTCCATTTGTTCCCTTCAGCGTTAACAACAGATGGAAACTTGTAAAACACTTATGGGATAAGACTCAAAATGTATTTTCCTATGATCTTAACTAATATTTTCTCTTTGCATTGATGACTCTTATGAATCTATCTCCTTTCATGTACTCGCTCCTCATGTTAGGTAAGGACCACCTTCTTGAGACTGACTACTTGTCCAAAATGACAGTTAAGGTAGTGTTTTAATTAGTGTGGATGGTCATGTCTGACTGAGATGTGTCTCACCTCCAAACAGAGAACCCTTCCAAGTGCGTCCAGCGATAAGCTGAATGGGTCGGACAGCAACGTCATACATGTCTGTCCAGCCAACCAGCACACTGACACCCCAGCCTTTCACACAAGACTCCAAAGCACTTCGCTAGATGGAATAATAGAACAAAGTCAGAGGGCAAGTATCCATGGGGGTTGAAATCCCCCGAGTAGAGATGCTGACAAAATATGGGCTTTCATAAAACTTCAACTTTGCAATGCTTGAGTTAAAGTTCTAAAGAAATACTCTTGAATATAATGATCCTTCCTGATCCAGTAAACATCAAATCTGTATCTCTCTGCCTCACCATGACTGCCACATTCCCAACACATTCCAGAGAGAAGTCCACTCCTCCATCAGTCATCTCAGCAAGAACTTGGCTGATAGGTTTATCTTGATCGTCGGGGTTCACGCAGTCAGTCGCTCCAAACACTTTGGCCTTCTCGAACTTCTCTGGATTGATGTCAACAGCAAAAATCCTCTTGGCTCCAGCAGCTTTGCAGCCCATGACTGCAGCCAACCCCACAGCTCCTAGGCCAAACACAGCACACGTGGAGCCTGGTTCCACCTAATATGGCAAAAACTCTGGTAAACATGGTACTTTAAACAGCACTTCTTGATATTCCATATAATAATTAACACCCGTTAGCGCTGAATACAGTGGAGCCACATTTCATTTTGTATGTCTTGAGCTACTAAGGATTTAATGTCCATTGTGGACTAAAAACAAGCTGTTTTCAGACATGACCTGTGGGTAAAGTACGCAGGATTGGCTACATGCACAATGCAGCAGGAGGTTTTCTGGACAGACGCGTTCACAACAGCTTCAAATTCTCCACATTAGTTAGGCGAGAGAGGGAACAGCCAGGTGCAGCAGAGGCCGGAAGTGACGTATAGCCTCTGAATCAGACATTCACATTCACACATGCAGGATCTGCGGAGTTCAGTGCATGTCTGAAAGCAGCTATAGACACACCTTAGCAGTATTAACTGCTGCTCCAAATCCTGTGCAGACTCCACATCCAAGGAGACAGACTTTGTCCAGAGGGGCAGCAGGGTCGATCTTAGCCACAGCCACCTGGTTCACCACAGTGTACTCTGAGAAGGTGCTGGTTCCCATGAACTGCAGAATCTTCTTCCCCTTACAGGTAAACCTGGAGTCTTGACCTGCCATCACGGCATGACGACCATTAGCCCTGAACAGAGAAATTGTGAAGATGTAAATACAATCACAGACCAAATTTGCACAAATATCTGTAAAACAAGCTAAATGCAAACAAATGAAATGTTCTGTATCATTAATGTATATTTCATTTCTGTCATTTAACAATAACCTGTAACTTATATTTTTGTATCAGCTGAGCAAGGGGGCATTGCTCAGGCAGCTCATGGCAGTTAAAAAGGGGAGTGAGCAGGCGGAGCAGGGAGTTTGTGGGGAATAAATGAAAGTGTAATGACTTGATCTGTGTTTATTTAAAGGTTCAGTGTGTACGATTTAGGTGAAAGGAATCTGTTGGCATAAATTGAACATAAAATAATCATAGTGATGTTTTCACTACTGTGTTTCATCTAAATTGTACAAATTGTTGTTTTCTTTACCCAAGAATGGGCCCTTTATATTTAAATACATTATATTTACATTGGGAGCGGTTCCTCTCTACGGAGGAAGCCATTTTTTTTACAGTAGCCCAGACTGGACAAATTTTTATTTATTTATTTTTAGAGTTTTTATGACAACTGAAGGCTACCACAGGTTATTTCATGTTTGGAAGGGGAGGGTGAGGTGAGAGGTATTCAGTTGCAAAATGCAACTTCACCACTAGATGTCACTAAATTCTACACACTGAACCTTTTTGTTCTCTCTCACCAATAACACTTATAATATTGAAGAGTATGACACGGGTCTGTACCTTGATATAAACCGGATGAGTAAAACATGAGGAGAAAAGGATAAGCTCACCATCCCTTTTCACACTGGTTGGTCTTGGGACTCTTACAAAAGCGACATTCCCTACACTGGGATATGAATAGAGGAATCACCTTGTCTCCTGAAATTCACAAAACAAATGAATTTGTGAATTGGTTCCAAATGGCTTTTTGGAGTTTATTGTTGACTTTTGGATTAAAGCAGACATCTGTAACAAACACAACTCACACTTAATTAACTCACAAGTTTTGATCAACAATTTAATCTTATATATATATATAACCGCCAGTGGTAAAAAGCTAATGTGATGCTATAAACTAAATACACCACTGTCACATAACTTCAGCATCACCACTAACAGTCCAATATGGGATTGGGTGCCTGTGTCGATGCAAAAACATGTAATTACCACGATGGTATTTATACGACATCTTTTGCCTCCTGCATGCTCTTCCCAGCTGCCACCCCTCCCCTGAACGCTGCGGACAATCTCCTGCTGCGTTCTTCATATGTGAAAGGCAAAATGTCCAGAAAATCTGGTCTGGCTGGAGTTCATGTTTGAAAACGGCTTTAAATGCAACTTATTTCTGGGGTTTATAACTCATTGCTCTAGCACTCTATATGCTTTGATCTAATTATTGCTACCAATAAGTCGGGGAAAGAAACTCGATTACGCATGCTTCAACTCACCTGGCTGGAATTCAGTCACTCCAGGCCCTACGCTCTCAACAGTACCCGCTCCCTCATGTCCAAGGACGATTGGGAAGCCATCTTTATTCATGCCCTCAAACAAGTGGTAAAGGTCCGTGTGGCAAACCCCGGTTGCCAAAATCTGCACAAAAGAAAATATTCACAAAAGGCAATTGAAATATAATGAAACAGTTATTCTGAACACTAAGGAATTTTGAAGGTGGTGTCTCTTAAAGGACACAAATACAAAGGAATGGATTAAACTGTGTGTTTATCTGCATTGCCTCCAGGGTCAAGGAGCATATATCTGAACATTATTTGAAAAAAGAACGTTTCTCACCTTGATGCGGACCTCGTCTGCCTGGGGCGGGGCTACCTCTATCTCCTCAATCACCATAGGCTTGTTGGGCTCCCAGGCCACTGCTGCCTTGCACCTGATGACCTAGAGGACAGTGACCCCGCATGAAATACCTGGCATGAAATGTCACACTCCTGCATGCTGTCCCAGGTAAACTTCACTTGGATGGGTTCCTGGAAAAGTGCCAAAGGGCAATTTCCTAAAACCCCTCAAGCTTCGAACCCAGCATTTGATCAATTTCAAGTCTCTTTTCATTTTATTCTGTCAATGTATAGTTGAACAGTGGATACAATCTTATTCTGTGTGATTTCCAGTCAAACACCTGAAGGTGTCACTGTTTTATATCACTATGCACTTTTTGGATTAGGTTATCACAGTAGAGTGGAGTGGTGTCAATGCCTCTGACACAGCAGCTGTTGCAGAGTTATAGTTACATAGATTTTATTTGAATACTACATTTATTAGTATCATTGATAATAATAATGTATTATAGACAATGTTTCATAATGTTATAATCAAATAAATGTAGGCTGGGTACATTTAGTATTGCAGAGTAAATTATTAATTTTTTTGGTTCAAAGTGGTAGCAATGAGTCCTTGAACTCTTACACCCCCGCTCAGATGTGCCAATATCCACAGTTGTGTAAAACTGTCTGGAAAGTTTCAGACTGTGTGCCAAGTCAAATATGAACGAGATATTTCACTGACGCAGAGGGCACAGAAATAACTAATTCTGATTTAATTTAAATTTTTACTAAGACTATTATAAATGAATAAAAATAAACATTCTAAGCTGATAATTCACATATCTTCAAAGAGAATCACATTAAAACTCTGCACATGAAAGCACTGCAACTGTTTACACCCATCGACACGACAGCACATTATCTTAATGATCCCCGAAGAATCACATTATATTAAAGTAAAATATATTTATGTGAGTTCTGTTGCATTATTTTCAAATGTTTGTGATCTTACCTATCTGACTTTACCACACTGTGAAGAATTCATTCAAACAACAAACTTGTACATGATAGTTCCATATAGAATAATGCACCTACCTTGCCAGCTGTGGCCATTTCTGCAGCAAAGAGTGAGAGAGAAGTTGATGGACAGTTAAGACAACTGCAGCCCAGCAAGAGAGACACACTGCACTGGACTTAAGCTATATAAGGCTTCAATGAGAAGCAGTTACGTAATCATTCAGATGGGCTGGGACTTAGAATGTAGTTGATTCTATTGGTTCTATGTTTTTCTGAAATTAAGGACATAATGTTTCAAAAAGGTTTATGATGATTATAAAAATAAATCTAGGTCAGATTTCAGCTGTACGGTAGATTCCCTCATATGCTCGTATGGTTCGGGCCAGGCTAGTGACTTTTAATTTACATTAGAGGAGATAAACACACTTTTTAAACTTATTACACCTTGTCACATATTATCAAGATTCTTTATATTCTATTTTTGTGTGGGTGCTACAACCCAATGCCACCACTTCAACAAGTGGAAAATTCAAAGTTTGCCATGCTGAGTAATGCTTAAGCAGTGAAGAGCAGTGCTGGGGGTGGCAGTAGTACATGAACCAACTTGTTCTTGAAGGAAATGCTGGGAGTCCTAAGGCCCCACCCCCTGCACACATGAAGGGCTGAGGTAGCCAATCAGGCTGCAGACTGAGACTTAGCGGACACACAGCGCGTGTGAAAAACAGACAACCGACAAACAGCTGATCTGCGGCGCGACGACAGCCAGTGAGTCCAGAGAGTTGGGGGATCGACCGTGAAGACTGGGAGATTGACCGGTAGATCGCGATCGACGGGTTGGCGACCACTGCCCTAGATGAACCATGCAGAGGGACAAGGCAGCTCCAGACGTTATGTCATGTTTCTCTGACACTCAGGCCCCAAGATGAAAACAAAAACATATTGCAGTAATGTTTGTGCAGAACCAGTTTCAAACTATTCAGAGAGGCCAACCCAGATCTCAATGGGTCCTAGGTGTCTCAGACCACTAATCATCTTTGAGAGAGCAGCCTCTCTGCTTGATATGGTATACAGGGTGTAAAATGGAAGATTTAATATAGGCCTATTGTTGCTGAGGATCAAACAGACTAAAATTGGATTGAACTTCTTCAATATAGGTTTCACAAGAGCAGAGTTGAAGGCCTCAGGGAAAAAAATATTTTCTGGACAGAAGTTTGGGGAGAAAGAGTAGAGAAGGGATCAGGTCAAGACAGCAGGGCGATGGTTTGTTTGGAGTAAAAAGTTCTGGGGTTAAAGAAAGTTGCATTTTCTGATGGTTTCCTGGCTCTCAAAAGGTTGGAATCAGGGGTTTTCTGACCGTTTCCAATGGTAATCTGAACCTGAGAGAGAAGCACAATATCTCCACCCTCAGGGACTGGGCTGGTCTCAGGACGGCCACCAGCCATATCAAAAATGAGGTCCTTAAGCAAAACAAAAATTCCAAGACAGACTGGAGCATGAATTTAGCAATATCGACATCAAACCAGCCTCTGAGATGGTGAAAACCCAGAATGGACGTGGACCAAGACTCAGAATCAACATCACCGGACACAGAACTCCCCATCTCCACCAAGCTGAACACCTGTTTCCAACTCGGGACTTCACTGCAACTCCAAAGAGCTGCCACAATACCCACCCTCTGGAAAACTGCAACAATAATCCCAGTGCCCAAAACATTCAGACCAACTGAACTTCATTATTACCGCTCCATCCCCCTCACATCCACAATAATGAAGTTCCTGGAGAAACTGCTGCAACAAACCATCCTGCCATATCTCAAACCTCCTAGACCCCCTCCAAGTTGTCTACAAGTCCAAAAGAAGCACAGAGGATGCTGTGGCCTCCCTGCTGCACCTCTCCTCCTCCTACTTCAGCCAGGATCCTCTGCTTTTAACACTATACAAAGCAACATGCTGATCAGGAAGCTCCACCCAGCTGATTCATATCCTGCCCAACTTCCTTATTAACAGACAAAAAGCAGTTCGCGGAGGCAACATACCTTCTTGAGCACTGCCGGGTTGTGGTCCATTTCTTTCCAAGCTGAAATACTGAAATTCTGGCTCTCATCACGCACAACAACTCCATATTGGACTATCACAGGACTGTCACCCGCCTCACCAAGTGGAGAGACAATAATCACCTCCACATAATGGCTATAGGGAGCCAGTCAGAACCCTATCCGCATCAACAAGGGAACTGTTTAAACATTTGATAGCTTCAACTGCCTTGGACTCAGACGAGACAGGAAACAGCTTTGAACGGTACACAAAGGAAATACAAAAAAGGAGCCACCAAAGACGATCTGTCATCCACAAACGTAAAAGGCTCACACATCATCTTCTACTGTTGTACAAAAGTATCATCCAGCACATTCCGCCTCACTGTTCCACTTCTTTCTTCAACTTGCTTTGTTAGTCCGACAACACTAACACATGTAACCCCAAACCACTCCCAATAGAACAGGCTTTCCCACACCCAACCTGTCCGAGCTCAATGGTGAGGCCATCGCTTGCATCGCGACCTTGGAAGCAGACAACATCACTCACCCACTAGACTTGTCACTTTTCCACAATGCCATCAAGACACAGGAACTGGTTGATAAGTTGCTGCTGTAACCTGCAGCCAAAGTAGCGCTTCTCTTTGTTAATGTGCTGTTTAATGATGTGTACTGCTTGTTATTTGTTTCATGGGATGTGGTGTGTGGGGATGAACGTGCTCCGGTTGTGATCGGTTGGCTTAGAAAGTTGTTAAAATTGAACAACAGTCGAAAACAGAATCCTGGAGGTTTTTTAGATATTCTGTCATGATCTTAGAAAATAATCTGAGCTTCCCACATTACCAGACCCTCTTCGTTTTCTGGTGGAGACTGCAACTGACCAGAAGTGGATTAGAACATACGATGACATGATGTCGCGCTGATGGTCAATTTTGAACTGTGTAAAATAAATTGTCAGAGTATGAAAGTGTTGAGCCACAGCCCAGGTGTTCTGTGACCTATTGCACCCGTCGTTTTCTGGGTCTAAAAGTCTAATCGAGAGACAATTAAGTGTTAAAGATTATCACAGTGCAGACGTCACACCCACGCTCAAGTCGTACATACTGGTCATTCATTACTGTGAGACGATGGAAATCAGTTACTCCCTCGTTCATTGAGCAGAAGGCTGTCAGGGACCGAGCAGGTAGACCAGAGAGACACAGGTAGTTTTTTTGAAAAATGTTTTTGTTTTTACAAACAAAAAGGCAAAACTAAACTCAGGCACCAACTGAAGACAAGTCAACAACACAAACTGACACACTGGAGAAACATAGTGACTGTTCAGGCCACTCAAACACAAAGGGGGATAGACATACTAACATTTAAACAAATTACAGCAACCATAAAACATGCCAGTATTATTCAATCTAATATTAACTCAGGACATTTTTTTTATATCAAACAATGTCAAAACAGTAGTCAGAAATTAAACAACTTAAAATCGAAATAATGAAACAATGTCCCTCCCCATGATTACGAGGAACATGGTGCAGTCCAACGACTAATCAAGACCATGTAAGTCTGTCTCCTGCGGCTGGACCTCCCTGGACCAAACCAGACGACCCCAGCAGCAGCAACCCCCAGGAACTGAGAACTCAGAGAACTTCAGTCATTCTCACGAAATAAATAACTTGAAGTATGTTGTATGAAACCAAAATCTATGTGTCCAGTTACTTATCTGTTGCGTGTCTGTGAGCAAAAAGAAAAATTAAACAGATGAAAGAAAGGTTGCCACCATGTTGCCGAGGTGCAGTGTGTGGCTACTGGTGCAGCCATCACACAGGTCACGAATGAACAGTTTTTAGACTAAAGACCTGGTTTTTATTTCTGATAAACCCAACTGCGTTTTAACTGGTTTTACTTTAATTGTTTCTGTATTTCATCTTTATTCTTCTCCCATCTACTTTAGCATTTTTTTTAAATCTTTTTTTTGCTGACCGGCATTTGGCGTCAAATTTAATTAACAACAGCGTTCCCTCAGTTTCTTTTGCTCTGTTCAACTTCAACTCTTTGTTTAATTATCTTTATGAAAAGTTCGATACGAATCAAGTCTGATTGATTTAGAAAGTTGTCAATGTAAATAGTAATTGCTGAATTATATAGGGTTTTGGGCATGGCGGAGGATGTGATGGCAATTCAAAAGATAAAAGAATGTCAGTTTGTTGTAATTGAACTGATCATATAAATCATCATTAAGTTTTTTTAATACATATTTACCAATTTACATTTAACATTTTTCAACGTTATATGCATGTCAGCGCATGTTTTAGAATAAAATCCGCTGAAAATCCAAACGCAAATAAAACTGTTTTTTTTATATTTCTTATATGAGAATCTGTCCATCACAGACAACATTGACAGTGTTAAAAAGTTGATCATCTTATTTTCTTGTGTTGAGATGGATGCCAACAAATTTGAAGATAATAAAAAACAGTTTTGTTTTTATTCTTTTAATGATTTACCATCATTAACATGGGTGACACTTTACAAACAGTATTTATTATTATTTTTTCACAATTATTATTTGCTGATATGTTGCAAATAGTGCGTTTTCTATGATCAAATGCATGGCCATTAGTCAACACAGAACACACCCAGCGCTAATAACAAAGACAGTTGTATTAAAAGAAACCAATAAGACTAAAAGATGAACAATCCAAGTAAATGACACTTACTCTCGTCTGAATTCTTAGAAAATCATTGGCATCAAAAGGCACTGTATCAGAAATAATCATCTCTGACGTGTGATAATATGCCGATGGAATAATTGCCTCCATTACTGGCACGGCTCCGGTACTTTCGAAAAATGCTGCCTGTAATAGTGGCGACCATTTTTCTCTGGTGACTTAATAGTAAACAAAATATTGTCATTAACCCTAACCCGTGGAAACCCAATAAACTTGGTACAAAATAGTGGGGCCCTCTTCCACTGTTCTCTTTCAACAACAAAGCTCACAGACCTGAAAAAAAGGCAGGAAGGTTAATCTACTCCGTTTACTTCAGACCAATGTGGTTTAATTGTTAAAATAGTGTCACAACATCTTCTTTTTGTTTGTACAAGAACTACCAATTCTGAAGGATTCTCTGAATTATATTTAAAGCTGCTTCATTAATCAGGCATGAGGCCTTGAAGTTTGGGGACCTAACAAATAATGTAAATGACATTTTGATATTAAAATGTATGAATGCCGGCTATCCTCAGTATAACATCGTCCCTCTTTGCTTCGAGCAGAATAACAAATTAATACATTTCTGACACAAGCACCACAGTTACAGTGACAGATCGACATTAATTTGAAATAAAAACCTTCCTGGACCCAGACAGACACGTTAACTCAAACTTTCTCTGAAACTAAGCAGATTTTTATCACAACATTCAAAACAAGTCATATCATAGCAGAAGTGTGTATATCACAGGATCTGGCTGTGGTGTAGAGCAGCTGTACATGCATCGATAGATGGAACGAGTGCTCAAATGATATTTGCAAGGTTGCACACGTGCAAGAGTAATTGTATGTATGTGGGACCTTTTTTTTTTATGTGTATTTATCTATTTTTTTACAGCTGCCTTCATTAAGGAGTTTAAAATCTCCATAGCACATTGTAAAGATAACCCCGAGAGTTCAAAAGACTGAGGGGTGTGTACAAGAAAAGCAAGAGACACACACACACAATTTAAAGTTATCCATGACGTTTGAGTCACAGTAGAAAGATAACACTTTGTTTTGCAAGGCATTTTAACAATATCACAAAGCAGCAAGGTCAGTACTAATAAGCACCTAGTACGGAGGCCCTTCAGTCCCAAATGGTGATATTCTTTTATCTTGAGCACACAAGATAAATAACTTGTCTGCACACAATACATTGCTTTCAAATGTGTCTTTCCTGGTTTCAGACACACACGGCCACCGTGATGGAGAGAACTCAGCTCATCAAGTTCTATTTTCACATACGTCATACAATGAAACTACTGCAGCTGTAAAAAGCTATGAAGCAACTTCCCTGTGGTTTTCAATACATGCAGACTGGACTATACAAATACTAACTTTTACCACAAGGTTATCTTGTGCAAACAGGATATTTACCTCGTGGGAACGAGTCAATATCTTGATATTAAAACATAATAAACTAGATCACGTTACAAAATCCACAAAGTGTTTTAAAAACTCAGACTAGTCATAAAATCTGTTTTTAAAACGGAAGATATAAAAAGTTTGATGTGTAAAAACCAATATGGAACGTCAAAGCTGAAATGGGAAAATTAAAACCCAAATAAAATCAGGGAAGGCTTCACGACACCTAGTGAGAGATCACTGACTCACCTCGGCACCAAGATATTTATCTATACAAGTTATCTTGTGGGCACAAAAATCACACAAAAATATATATAAATCACCTGTCAGGACTTTAGCGGCTCCGTACCAAAGAAATGAAGTGGAAATACAGGACATTTCTATCAATGCCGAGTTCCACCCAGTCTACTTTAGTCCTCTTATTATTCTCCTGTCAGGCCTGGAGATATGAGTATATAAATATAATTTATTTTTTTCTCTCCATTCCTCAAAATGACTTAACTGACCCTCTACACTTAAGTGGAGAACAACAGCTTACACTTGCATGAGCCTTTCAATCAAAAAAAAGAAAAGGAAAAGGCTATTGTTATAGTAACAATTCTGCCCTTGAATTATGTGAAATGTAAAACTAAACAAACAAACAAAAACAAATACACTGGATACACACGATGCCAGTGATGACGACATGTAACAGTAGTGGTGAAAAGAGGCTGACAACATTCATGAGCATCTGGGATCAAATTTCATTTCTTACCATTTTTCAAGGGCAGCAGTTGACTACGGGTCTGAACAACAGTTTTACTCTGTTAGTTGATCCTTTATGAAAACTGGTATTTTTCTTGGTCAATAAAAAAAACGAATTTTTAAAGTGTAACCACTGAGAGCAAAATAAAAACTTTACTGTAACTAAATGATATAAATTTGGATAAATATAAATTGTAATTCTGTTTAATGAACCCACAAAATGTGATTATTATTATTATTCTTAGTTAAACTGTCAGTGACGATACAACACAATGATCAATATTTCTAACTTGAAGGTGACAAAAGACACTTAATGTTTGGAACAGTGACTGTGGATTTGTCAGTGTTTAGCTTTTTCCATTTAGAATGGAATCAGACCTATTTGACGAGGGTTTGTAATGGATGACACCATGTGCAGCTGATTTTGGTTCAATCTACTGCACATTTTGACATGTTAGAAGTTTTGTGTGTTTGTTAGAAAAACAAAAAAGGTAAAAATTACAATTGAAAGGCTCAAGCTTCATTTCAACTGTAAAAGCTTGAGAGTATTGATTTTTGAACTTTTGGGAAGAAAGTAGATATGTCTTTTTCCTGAAAGGTTTGTATTCCAAAAACTATTAATTTGAAGTCATCTTCTGTTCAGCACCTAATATTTGGCAATTGTTTTTGTATACAACATAAATTGTCAGGAATTCCAGACATGGATGGAAAGTGATGTGTCATTTTATGTTCCAACAAACAGACTAACTTTGTCAGTGGCGCTGAAGGAGCAGGGACTTGTATGCAATTTTGATTTAGGAACAATAGGAACAATATCCACATCTGGAAAGCTCACATCTGTCCACTTCACATACATGGCCTTAAGGTTTAACGTGACGAATGATACAGGCACTGCAAACACACACACACACATATATACCACCCCCCTGAAAAAAATTCTTAGATGCACACTTATAAAAGAGAAATAAAAAGTTCACAAACAAAAGCAGAGGTGCAGTTTTTCAGTGAGTTTTCCACAGGGTTTGCATGTTTAGGTAAGGCAAAGTAGAATTAGTTCTAAATGTTTTCCCTCTTGTTGGGGTGGGGAGGGGTACGTTATGGCAAGCTAGTGACAAGGGGCACCTGTGCACATCTCGCTCCTTGTGGAAGACTTGCGATCTGTCTCGACCCGTTCTGTATTTTCTGGGGCTGCAGAGGCCCAGGCCATTTCAGGAGGGGAGTCAGTCATCAATGTCCTGGTACATGTTGTCGTCAAAAGGCCGCTCCAACGAAGGCTGTATTTTGTGCCGGGAGTACTTGAGCTGGAGCAGGTCTCCTACCTCGTTGATGACACCCAGAGCCTGTGGAGACATTCGTACAAGAAGAAAAGCTGACAACGTGAAGGGCGATATGTGGCCTGAGCAAATTTAAAGATGCACCAAGCAGGATTTTAACAGAACTGTCTCCTAAGATTAAAGCACAAACAGAAAGGACTTCTAACTCTAATGCTGCAAATGGACTGAATGTTTTGGTCCTATTGTGAAGGTGAAGCAGTGTTTGTTCTGGCTGAAACTCTGAGTTTTAGTTTATTCAGAGTTAAATTAAAACTTCTCTACATTTCAAGCTGGTAATAATAAAATGACACAGGGATGACAAGTGTGACGTTACATCTGTCTTAAGCTCACACACACAGTTCTCTGGAGGGATTATTAAAAATTATTTGTCAGGGGTGGTGCACATTTACTACAGCTCAGTTACTGCAGGTCACTTTCACAGTTTCAGACAGAAAACTGCTGCCAGCATCACCACAGACCAAGCAAACAGCACTTGTTTTAACTTAAAGCTGCATTAATAGTGTTTTGGCCACTTGGGGCAGTGCAACACAACAGGCATGTATAATAATATTTTAAAGCTGATATGGTGAATGTGTCAGATCAATACTGTGAGCTACTTGATTTTTAAACCAACATGTGTGCACAGACATTAGCATTGACTGCAATACTAGCACCATAGTTCACATACTCGCTTAGGAACTCTGTAATCTAGAGTCTGCATCGACTACTACGTACAAATCATCCGTGGACAAACACAGAAAATCTGAAAACAAGAACCACGACACCATTTGAAACCAATACAGTTGGTGTTGGGAGAGAAAATGGCAGTGACGGTGACACGGACGGTCTGACAGGTAAACACTTCTTGCTACAAAGATCCCTAACTGCAGCTGGGCTGACTTTGTGAGACTTCCACCACTGGTCATGTACTGATTTGTAACCTCATGGAGAATTCCTGTTCATTTACGTGCACAACCAACATTCCTAGGGAATGAAGGGGATGCAAGGTAGCCAGAATGTGCAAGAGAATGTGTGACTAAATCAGGTAAATGGGTGACCATTTTCCTCTTGAGCATTCACTTGGTTTATTGTAAAACGCAGAGAATAAACTGATCGCAGAGTCGGGTGATCATTCTCCTTCTCCTTTCTCCTCACACATTAGAGCCATTAATTCCATTGCCACAACCGATTAGTGCAACTGGAAGTAAAAGCATCTGTAAATGAGTTTGCAGCAAATGTGTCTATTCATCTCCATCCTCGTCTCTCCATTAGCTTTGTGTGCATTAATGCACCTGGATGGCAGCAGCACAGAGGCCACAGAGTGATCTCAATTAAGTCCTCATGTCTTTGATCTAATGGTGCGTTCATGTGGTAGAATAAGAAAAATTTGTTCAGAACTGAGAAAATTCACAATGCTATCTCAAGTTTAGCAGCTTTTTCACCTGGAGATGAATTCCCCAAACACAGATCTAAATGAATGGGTAGATACGTGAAAATATACTTAAGTACAGTAACAAAGTAAATGTACTTTTGTCTGCAGCTTATTTCATTTAATTTTTCCGTTCAAGAAGAGGAACAGGAGCTGATAACAGCCCTGAATAGACAGCACCTCCTGGAGTCAGCATCAGAGGCAGCTGAGCCTCAAGGACACCCCAATTAGATATGAAATGTAGGAAAAGTCCAGCCGCTGCGTGAGATGATCTATATTTATGTTTGAGTAAGAAAAGAACTGAGGAGAATCTTAGTTTGAGATGGTGAGGGGAAAAGTAAGAGCGGTCAGCTCATATCAACAAAGTAGAGCGGCCCTTGTTGAGAAGTGTCAGAACATCTTCTTATTGTTTGTACAAGAACTAACAATTCTGAAGGATTCTCTGAATTATATTTAAAGCTGCTTCATTAATCAGGCATGAGGCCTTGAGGTTTGGGGACCTAACAAATAATGTAAATTACATTTTGATATACAAATATGTTGTGAATGCCGGCTGTCACTATTTGCTTCGAGCAGAATAACAAACTAATACATTTCTGACACAAGCACCACAGTGACAGTGACAGATCGAAATCAATTTGAAAATAAAAACCCCCCCAAAAAAAAAAAAATCAACCTTCCTGGACCCAGACAGACACGTTAACTCAAACTTTCTCTGAAACTAAGCAGATTTTTATCACAACATTCAAAACAAGTCATATCATAGCAGAAGTGTGTATATCACAGGATCTGGCTGTGGTGTAGAGCAGCTGTACATGCATCGATAGATGGAACGAGTGCTCAAATGATATTTGCAAGGTTGCACACGTGCAAGAGTAATTGTATGTATGTGGGACCTTTTTTTTTTTTATGTGTATATATTATTTTTTTTTACAGCTGCCTTCATTAAGGAGTTTAAAATCTCCATAGCACATTGTAAAGACAACCCGAGAGTTCAAAAGACTGAGGGGTGTGTACAAGAAAAGCAAGAGACACACACACACAATTTAAAGTTATCCATGACGTTTGAGTCACAGTAGAAAGATAACACTTTGTTTTGCAAGGCATTTTAACAATATCACAAAGCAGCAAGGTCAGTACTAATAAGCACCTAGTACGGAGGCCCTTCAGTCCCAAATGGTGATATTCTTTTATCTTGTGCACACAAGATAAATAACTTGTCTGCACACAATACATTGCTTTCAAATGTGTCTTTCCTGGTTTCAGACACACACGGCCACCGTGATGGAGAGAACTCAGCTCATCAAGTTCTATTTTCACATACGTCATACAATGAAACTACTGCAGCTGTAAAAAGCTATGAAGCAACTTCCCTGTGGTTTTCAATACATGCAGACTGGACTATACAAATACTAACTTTTACCACAAGGTTATCTTGTGCAAACAGGATATTTACCTCGTGGGAACGAGTCAATATCTTGATATTAAAACATAATAAACTAGAAACTAGGAAAGGAAGAGCGGTCAGCTCTGCGGTGAGCTCGTATCAGTAAAGTAGAGCGGCCCTTGTTGAGAAGAGTGGGCAGCTATTTGATGTGATGCCTAGCCAATCAAAGCTCTGTACTTTTGTCGAGCAACACAATGAATTTATTCATTTCAACTCATCTTCTCCTAAATCTCAGGTCTCATATTTTGACAGGGCGTCCCTTATAATGATGTCAGAGCCAGAGAGGTGGGAGCGAATCAGTGCGTCTGGAGCTACGCGAAGAATTCTACAGATTTTTTAATCTTTCAACAAGACTCAGCCCAACGTAGTACATATTACTGTGTCTCTCAACAGTGAGAAGTAATATTTACCCTGTCCAGTATCTCTCTTGTGTGGGCGGCTGAGATGCAGAAGCGTGCCCGGGACTCAATGATGGGCGTGGCTGGGAAGCCCACGACCACCACCCCGATGTTCCTCTTCAGCATCTCCCTCCCAAACGCTCTGGTGGAACAAACGTGGTGGAGATGAAAAAATAAGTGAGTTACAGTGGGTTGTACAGAGTGGAGGACTTTAACAGCACTAATAGCAAAGGACGGGAACTCATGTTATTTGTATTTTTTATTTTTTCAAGCAGGGAAAGGTTTTATACTCAAGATTGTGTTTTTTCAAAAATACTGTTACAAAGTCAAACTCAACTTTCACCCTTAAAGATAAAAAATACACAAATATATAAATAAAAATACATAAACTTAATGTAGACATTTCTAATGAATATCTGTTTTCTAGATTTCATGAGATGGTCTTTTATTTGAATCTATGTAATGTGATAGAATTGAATCTGTACATAATGTAATCTGTGTTTAATCTGCTGGAAATGATGATTTCTCTAAATAACAAAAACCCATGGATTTCACGAATGAAAGTAACAGCTATGAGCAGCAATCAAATTAAATCAAAGTGGCATCTGAAGAAATTAAATTAATTGGAAAGCATCACTACTGACATTTCACTCAAACTAATTATCTTTTAGAGTCGACATGATTTTTCAAAGGCACAGCTTCCTACTTGTCATATTGCTACTATTTCAGAGAAATGAATTAACTGATGGTGATACTTATTTCATCACTCTGATTATGATGTTATCAGAGACATTAAAAATAAATGTGTGATATCCAGTTATTTTATTTATCACTGCGTATTGATTTAAACTGTCCAGAGGGAGTGGGGAGACCCCCCCCCCCTCTCCAAGCAGCAGCCAGTTAAAGCTCCAGGCTCACCCTATCTTGGCAGGCATGTAGAGCATCATGGGTATGACGGGAGAGTCGACGTTGCCGTAGATGATGAAGCCCATTTTTTGAAGCCTCTCGCGGAAATAGACCGTGTTTTCTGCCAGCTGCCGAACACGTTCACAGCCTACAGATGATAAGAAGAACACACATACTGCAATTATAGGATATACTGTGTCTAATTATCGAGATTATTAAAGTGTGCTGACCAATATTTTAAATAGCAGGAATGCACGATAATTATCAGAGTATTAATTATCGGCAGGTAAAAGGGAAAAATGGCATTTTTTATTATTTTGATAATGAAATTTAAGTCGATAAATAAAGTCGACAATTGCAATGACGTTTTTAACAAAACAAATCTTATAAGTCATCGGAAAAGTTGTCTTCGCCTCCTGAAGACTCACAATTGATACATTTGTGTGTGTTTGACCCTTTAGTTTTCTTTACAGGTCCAACTGAACAGTCGGAGCCAAAACCCAGGCCGGGAGACGTACGGGTTCAGATTCACGTTTTATACAGACAATTTGATCCGGGCCAGGTGCCAATCCTTTACTCGGGTCGGGTAAGTTAGGCACAGGTCTGGGTCCCAGCTTTCAGATGAGGGACGGTCCGTGTTGGGTTTGGGTAGAACATTTGCTGGCCTTTTTGGGTTCGTGTACGAGTTCTTGGACCTGTGAAGAACTCTAAGCTTCAATATGACATGGTCGCCACACACGTTCAAAGTCTGATCGATACCAACGAGTATTGTTTTACCACTGACACATGGACCTCTGCCATTAGTCAGTATCCTCAGTTAAATGCATCTCAGTGGCTGGATACAGACATGAGGTCATTTCTGTTGAGGAATTTTTGACCATCCTCACACATTACTGTATATGCCTCTATATAATGTATATCATATTATATCTGTACAGGAGAACAGTGCCTGTCTAATTCCACAGATACTCCCTTCTCTCTCTTAGCAGTACCCAAGGTCAGGTTATAGATAAAGGGCCAACCAACAGTACATTGTTGTGTCTACGCTCATGGACTTTCATATCTAACTCAGATGCGCCCAGAAATATATAATATAAATAAATACAAAAATGTGAGATTATTAGTCATCTGTATTTAAAAATAAAAAATAAATCCATATTATGCATCCCTATTAACTCATTAAGTCCTTGAAATGTGAGCATGTAATGCACACAGCCATAAAGGTTTCAGTCAGATGTTTCAGTTTAACTGAAAACTTAAAAAAATGTGTAAGAGTTAAAAAGGTCCCTTACAAACATGTTTTCTTTATCAGATTTAATATTTCTGGTTATAAAAAGAAAGGAAATTGTTCAGAGCTCGGCTGATGCTGATGCTTTGAAAAGAAGAAAATTGACAAGCAGCGGAAAACACATTCATGAGAGGAGTATGAGAAAACATGATCCACCAGCAGCCAGGCACCATGGGGGGGGGATACAGTTCTGAGCTTCGCTGTAATGTTTTTCTTCTCCCACAGCAGATATCTTCAGTGCGTTCTTTGCAAAGCGACGGTTGCATCAAACACAAGGCACCAATCTCTTGTTTAGTGTGCACACACATTAGGCCCCTGACTACACACAGAGAACTATTACATGCTGACTGTTGCAACCAGGTGAGAACAGATGACAAAGTGCTGACAGAAAAATCAGCTTAAAAAATGAAAACCATTTTGGGAATAAAAAAGTAGCACGAAGGCAGATTCTTACCTAACTAACATTTATCTGGATGAGCTTTGCCACAGTGCAGCTGAGTGGAAAAACTCAAACAAGTCCAGGTTATAACTTTTCACCCACTCACAATAAATATAAACTACCTAACTACCAACTGTGACATTTTTGTTAGGGACAGTATTAGCTGGAGGTGTGTGTGTGTGTGTGTGTGTGTGTGTGTGTGTGTGTGTGTGTGTGATGTAACTTTAATTCTTTATCTAAATTACCAGCCCTGTTCGTACAGACTGACACCTGGGACATCAGTTCAATGCAGTTATCTGCAATTACCTTCTTGAACTGACCTCATTGCCTGAGATGGACTCAAATCAGTGTGTTACCTTTAGGTTTAAATTATAGATGTTGAGACGTTATCAGGACTGTCCTTATAACCACATATTGCCATGGCCGACTTTCGGTTCAGCCAGTGAAGGAGATGGACTTGTGCACAGCCGGGGAGGATCAGCTCGAAAGAATAAGACGGTCAAATAGTAATTGATAAAAAATGGTCTGTATTACTTTTCCATTAATATCCACTGAAAAACGCTTTTCAGTACAAGGGCATTCACCCATTTACACACACACACACACACACTCAAACAGCATTTCTGTATACAGCGCTTTTTCTACCACATCCTTCATACACTGTGGACACAGCCATCAGGAGCAATTACGAGTTCATTATGTTGTCCAAGGCCACTTTGAAATGCAGACTGGAGGAGCTGGGGATCGAACTAACCATCTGCTAAGTGGACCACCCCCTCTACCTCCTTAGACACCCGCAAATATATACAAAATAGAATGTAGGACCCTCTGGTCATTGAGTGTTTCGGGGTGGCCAGTACACTGGTGTCACAGTAAACCATGACATGGATTCTACAATACCTTCATCACCATTCAAAATAAAGAGGCTACTTATGTCAAAAGTGGCATCTAAGCTCAAAGAGATGAGTGGAGGGGTTTTTAATTTTTCCAGATGGAGCAAACTACAGTATTATTCAATAGACAGCAGCCAGGTTCACATTTTTCTGTCCAAGTCAGAGAGAAAAAAGGCTTTTCAGTTTTTTTCCCCCGAACCGGAGTCGATCCTGATGCAGTTAACATAAGCTGCAATGATTTTGTCTTACACTGTCCCTCACAAGCCCAGTTATTGCTTGGAGGCCACCCTGCACCGTCGCCACAACCAGCATGTGGACGATGGCGATGAGAAGATATCACGAGACAGGCCAGGTTTAAATAATACGTTGATATAATACCATCACCTTCCAAAAAGTGAAAAAATACCCGGATATTTATTTTAGGTCAAATCCCTAAAACTGTTAGTAAGAAAATCTGAGGTTACAGGAATATAATTAAAATAAATCCTCAATTAACTTAAAATTTTCCTGCAGGTGGGAGTTGGATAATATGAACTTTACTTCTACTCCCGTTTGCTGAATAGCTGAGATGATAAGATGAGGTAATCAAGGTCCATGTTGAATTTTACTGACACCTGGTGGCATATGATGAGCATTGCAGAAACTAGGATTTAATTAATGTAAGACAGGCATAATAAGCAGCCTGATGTGCTGAGAATATATAAGTTTATTGAGAAAAGGACGATTTAGTGTTAATTTTAATAACCATCATATTTAATTAATTACCTTTCTTTGACCATTACTGTTTTCTAGTGAGATGATGGGCTTTCTGCAGATTCCATCAATAGAGTCACTCTTGATCTATTTTCATGTCAAAACTCTCAATCAGATTTCCATCATCCATTCCCAGAGTAGAGCATCTGACCTTGTTATGCTCCCATAAATCTTTAAATGTGTCATAAATGTATCTTTAAAAATTGAATGGTTAAATTAGCTTTTTGAGTTCAGCATTTGAAAGAACTGATGTCAATAACTTTATTAGGCATGACAGCTTTCTATTGTGAACACATCAAAGGGCTCATCTCCTGTTGTGGCAGGAAAACACCAAAAGCTTGTTTCCGCTTCACAAAATTTGACTGTCTTGACTTTGTCTTTTAGTATCTGTCAGAATTGGTTCAATACTTTATGTCACAAACATCTCCGTGGTTTTCTTACAAACTCAAATAGAGCTGCTCTTAACCACAGAATCCTGCTGTAATTCAGAGTCTTTAGAAATAATTTTTAAAGAGTCAGTGAAAAATTAAGACTGGTGTAATAAGAGATAAGAGACATTACATCCAGTTAATGATGCTTCAGAGATTAAATGTTTTTCCACATTATGTGAACATTTTTTTTATTGGACTTACCGACTGTTGTGCCATCCTCTCCCATAATGCACTTCATAGAAGTGATGATTTGCTCCGCCACAGGGGGAGACATGGAGGCGGCGTAGACTGCACTGTGGGAATGGGAGCGCAGGTACTCAATAAGATCCTAAAGCCAGCAGATACACAGGAGGTTTGAGTAAATATCCATGAACAACATTGATTGTATTACTCTATACTCTGTACCCTGAGCACAGGGTACTTTACATGTACTTCTTTATCGGTGTTTCCTACTGGTTGAAATATGCTTGTGGTGGTGGGTGGCATGCTGGGTGACCGAGCTCATTTGCTGAACCAACATTTTTTAAGATGTCCCCTTGACACCTCACATGCAGATTGTGTTATTTGTATATGCTATAATTTACAGATGTTCCCTAAACAGCTGCTCAGAGACTCTAGTTTCCACTCAGTTACTGCAGTGCATACAGCACAGACAGAATGAGTTAGTTTGAAATAAAGCCTTCTGATTTACCCAAACTGAATGATTTTATCTATCTGGATCTACCTGGATGTGCATTTAAGGGGGATTCTGATATATTTCCATATTCAATTTTCTTTTTTAATGCGAGTGTGTAAATGAATGGTACTTACAGAAGCTACAACAACTGAACGGATTCAAAGGTTTTCTAAGTACAATTCATTTACACACCTTCATTTTTTGAAAAATTCCCCTTGAATTTACCTAGGAAACTACATGGTGTGAAACAGATTGTAACAATATAAAAGGCTCAGACATTCAATGCAAACTTTTATGCAGTAAAGTTGAGGAAATGTAGATCTGAAAAAAATATACCAAAAAATTATTCCTCAGATGTTTCCAAATCCAGGTTATTTGCACCTTTTTGTCAGCTACATCCTGCAGCTTGATGACACCTTCCTACACTAAACATTCATTCATTATGTCAGCTTTCTTAAAAATGAAAAATAAAAACTGAGAGACTGCAGTGAAGGTGGTAAGAGGAGCTGACAAGACGCCATTTCACATTTTCATTTTGTTTTAGAGTCAGCTACACATCTGCACCTGCTCACATCTTGTTGAGGAACGTTTGAGATCTGAGATGTCTCAATCTGTTCAGCATTTCACTGGGACAAAAAGTTGTCAGGATGAACCTTGTCTTGAATAGCTGCTGTCATACAGCGACGTGACATGGAAGAAGGCTAATTCAGTGTTCAACTTTTGCACCTAAAGCACTTTTGATAAAAAGCAGTACTGTAAACGTACTATTCGATTTACACTGGGTCATTAGACTATTTACAGTAAATATTGTGACTTGCTGACCTGAATTTAGCTGATGCTACTGAATACTGCCTTTCTTATCTTTGAAAACACATGCCCCAAAAATAATAGCCCACGATCCTTCATCCTCACCCGTTTCCCTGCAATGTATCCCCCTGCAGCACCAAAGCTCTTGGTAAATGTGCCCATCATGACATCCACGTCACAGGGATCTAGGCCAAAGTAGTCGACCACACCTCTCCCTCTCAGCCCCAGGGCCCCGATGCTGTGGGCTTCGTCGACGTAAAGGTAAGCATTGTAGCGCTTCTTGAGGGCGATCACCTCTGGCAGGCGGACTATACTGCCTTCCATGCTGCAGGGAGGAAAAGGCAAAGTCTTAGTCAGTGTCACACAAATGTCCTGATGTGTTCATGTTCATTGTTTTCCTGAAATGTGAGCTCAAGGACTAACTATGTGTTCCCCAGCTGCTGAATAAACTTGATCGGTATGAGCAACACATAACTCCAGTACCATCTACCTACTAATTACACAAAGGCCTGTCTGTCTGTGGAATGCATATCTCATGTACTGTTGTGAAATTGCATGAGGTCACATTTGCAGTGTCACAGTTGGTGAAACGTGAACATGTCATAAGTTCAATCTTAGTAAAATGTGAATAAACAGGCTATCAGTGCTCTGTAGCAGTCAGTGGGGGAGGGACAGTGTGTCTTCAGTCTGTAGACGAGTGGAACAGGTCCTCTTCTACTTCCTCAGATAAACTACAGCAGTGGTCGGCAACTGGCTCAAAATCGCTGTCAGGTCATTTTGATAATGTAGTATTTATATTTCATATATTTGACTGACAGACAATCACAGGTATCACGGGTGCTGATCTCCGTCATGGCAACAACATTCATAGAATCATTTCCTGTTTAGCAATTTGTCTAAAAAGTAAAAGCACAGCATTCGTTATATTGCTAGAATGCTTTATATTAAGCTGAATTACAGAGCATATATCTTTAAAAAGTTGTGAACTGAAAGCTCTTTATTTTTCATTTGTTAAGGCAAAGTCAATGCCAGAGTTCTGTTTCACATGTGTAATGTCCTAGAAGAAGGTGCTCTGACATGGTGGTTTTGAAAGTTGGCAGATATGAAGGTGTATCTGTTCTTTTGTAACTAATTTGCTACTGCACCTGTTTGTTATGTTTTGTAAGCCCATGCAGGCTGGGCACATGTTGGTGCTTGACAACTTAAAAAAAAAAAGAGAGCATTAAAGCATCTAGCTTTTAAGGAGAATGGATGGATTACCTGAAAATGCCCTCCACCACTATGAGGATCTTCTTCCATGGTCTGTGAGTCCTGGGCTGCCCGTGAACTATGGCTTCTCTCAGCAGTTTCTCAAGCTTCTGCATATCTAACAGGAGTCAAGAGACAGATACATTCAAAATGAAAGTTGTGGCATCAGCAGGAGGTAACTGACAGGACAAGCTACATTTTACAAGTTACCAAACTGACTAAGGAGCAGAAATTGACACAAAATTGGTGCCGAGTGCCAAATGGAGGGGTGTGATTTATTAGCTGGAAGATACTGGCTAACATTAGATCTGAAAAAGTTGCTAACCATCAACTGCTAATAACACAAATATAAGTAATTCAATCTAAACATTAAAGATAAATACAAGATTATTCTTGTATCATAGATGCTAATCCAGCTGGATTTTTCACTAAATATGACACCAATCATGTTATCTGTTAAAAAAACTAATAATACAAACTAAAATATATACTCATAATCTAAGTCTCACATGCCATAGGAACCAGAGCTAACCTTATGAGCAAGTGTAAGGATAAACCACAGACTGTATATGAAGATGGACGATATGACTGCTCCCCAAATGTGAAGCCAAGTATCTTGAAACCTCCTCCATGTTAATTGATGGGACTTGGACCAAATTAAAAAGTAAAAGTACACATTCAATAATTCTCAAAGATGGATTCTGTTATCTTGCATAGTTCTTATCACACTGATGGATGTCCAAGGGCAAGCGAAGTGATAGAATGAAATGTTAGGATTGACAGCTGAGACTGACTTGCGCGTGTTTTGGCAGCAACTCGATACCACAGCTCCGTGCCCAAAACACTTCTGTGCAGACTCCTTATCATCTTTATATACAGTCTATGGGATAAACAGTCCAATTATTTTAACTATGCACCTTTTCCAGCTATCTAACTATTTTTCTGCATCTTATGTGCATTTACAGATAATGTTTTTGTGTGGCCATCAAAGTTTGTGATACTATACAGAAAGGGGACATGTTGTACTGAGTGCCAACATGACTGACAACATGAGTTATATTTGGAAAAGTACAGGTTTTTCAGTAAAGCCTGACAGTTTGACTATGAGCCAGCATGTAAAAATACCAGGTTCTTGAAAATGAAGACGCTATTCACTAATTTATCATCATTTATGCATGTCACACATTGTCATGTAAAAACATCTTCAAGAAATAGAGACCTAATGCTTAATATAAAGTACTAAAGTACAGTACTAAGTAATAAACATTTTGGCTGACCTCTAAAATGAAACTCAATGTAGCTTAGTCCACTTTTTCAAACTTGTGAAATAATGATCTGAGAACCATAGAATTCAGAGCTAGCTTCTCAGCAGTGACAGTGACATTATAATGTGACTTAATTTACTCTGTATAAATGAATGTGATGAGAACAGTGACATACAGCTACGTAAAATAAAAACACCATTAGTCGAGGTGTATCGATGAACTGGGACAATAAAAGTAATGAGCGAAAGATGCAGTTGGGGAAGATAAAATCAAAGCACTCGAGCTGAGGAACTGAAATAGACACAAGTCTGCAGCTGGACAGAGAAAATAAATGGAGCTATAAATGTAATTTATAGTCATACAGGGTCGGACCTGTTTGTAAGCACAGACTCACTGTTGTGTTTGAAGACTCTGATGGTGGACCCAGAGAGTCTGGCTCCCAGGACCAGTGACGCATGGTTCAGTTCATCACTCAGGATCAGACAGCCCTGCAGGACACCACACCAAAATCAAATCACATAAATTTATTTATATATATATATATATATATTTATATTCGTTTATATAAGCACATAGTGTTTACACATGTTGACCTACTTAAAAATCTGTTTGGTACAAATCATTTTATTGACTGCTTGGTTTGATATTTACGGTGAGCCGCTGAGCGACTATGTGATATTTTCACCAGTAGATTTGCATATTTTCAAAGCAGCAGTCTGACACTCTCAGTAGAAAGTAGCAGAAGTAGTAGTGCTGTACCAAACAACACCAACTATGTGTTGAAAGTATCTACCTGCCGAACAACATCAGCAGCAATGTGACAAAACGGACAAGGTGAGAAATAACAAAGCGCTCAGACCAGATACACAGTCGAGCTAATCACGACTGCAAACACAGAGTTTCTTCTTGATATGACGCCGGACAGTGGTCTTGTGTCTCTGTGGATTCAGTGCTGCTGGTGACCTGTTATGGAATGTTTTTACAGATTGTATTTAACATTGTACAAACCAGAGTGCTGGGTTGTAAACATATTTCAAACTTAAACTCACAAAATTTAAAGAAAGGTGTGATAGTGAGGGAGAGGACAGACAGAGAGACAGAGAGAAGGTGCTGCAACAACATACAGGACATCTGGTTGGGAAATAAAAAGGAAGCCGAGGAGTGGAAATAAGAAATGTGCGCTGCAAGAATAAATCAGAGCTCTGCCAAGGAACCACCTGCGGTCTTACCTTGCCAACCAGCGCTGGTATGTTCATGGAGTTGGTCGCGAACCCCATCCCAAACACCATAGCTGACTCCACCCCAAGGAACTCCGCCATCAACTTCTCCATCTCCTCGTGACAGTCCAGGTTGCCTGAGATACAGACACATGGGAGGTCACCAAGAGCACAAACCAATAAGCAGGGTGGAACAGAGTACAGTTTCTTCATTACTGTACTTAAGTATATTTTTCATGTATCTGTACTTTATTTCAGTAGATATATTTTTCAGGTACTTGTTACTTTTACACCACAACATGTATGTTACATGTGTGTTGTGTTACATGTTCACATTGTTACCTCAACCAAGGAGGTTGTTTTCTTCTGTCTTAGTAATTAAGTTGGGGGGGGGGGGGGGGGTGGAAGAGTCTATTGGCAGAAATTGAATATAAAATAATCCTAGTGATGTTTTCACTAGTGTGTTTCATCCAAATTGTTTTCTTTACCCTAGAATGGGCTCTTTTTTAAATACTTTATATTTACATCTCTACGGTTGTTTTTTTTACAGTAGTCTAAACTGGGCCAACTAAACACCTTTTGAGTTTGTATGACAACTGAAGGCTGACACAGGTTCTCTCTCATGTTTGAAAGGGGAGGGTGAGGTGAGGGGTATTCAGCTGCAACATGCAACTTCACCACTAGATGTCACTAAATTCTACACACTGAACCTTTAATACAGTGCATCTATGGTTGGCACTTTTTCTTCTATGAGGGGCAATTGGGGGTTAAGTATCTTGCCCAAGGACACTTTGGCATGCAGATGGGGAAGACTGGGATCGAAATGCCTGAAGGTCACAAGTGCTCTACCCCCTCAGCCACAGCCACCCTTTCATGGCGGCAATGTTTGGCCTTAGCTGACATACGGACTCTACTGAGTGCCGTTCTAGTTGAATATATTCTTTAAAGTAATCAATAACGAGAGGGGAATTGGGTTAAGGTTATGATCCAATTAGAGTTGGCAGATAACATTAGACCCCGCCTCCTGCCGCAGCATCACTGATAAACATCTGAAATTGGTTCACCACAGTCATGATGATGGAATAGACACATACACAGTACTTTTAATACTTTGACTCACGAAGTTAAGTGGTACTTTTATCATAGTACAGTTTTGTCTATTCATTGTGCATTTACTCAAGAAACAATGTTTGAATACTTCCTCTTCCACTGCTAATAAGAACCTCTGAAGACCAGTGGCTTCAGAAATTAAATTTAGGAAATTAAAAAAACAGAAAACTGAACAAAGTACTCACAAAGTAAATTACAGCTACATAATGCCAGACAGCTGCAATCTTTCATGTATCATAAACTCAATCTGTCTCTCAGTGTTATGCTATATGTCATTTCCTGTACAGTCAACTTCTGATATTTCCAGCTGACAGCTCTTATGGAGCACACACACACACGCACACGCACACACGGACTATCAAAATGTGGACAGGCTTCCTCTCTGGGTAAACAGAGAAGCATCACTGGTTATATACACTTAAATACACAGTAAATATCTGCAAACCAGATGGCGGACTTCACTTCCTCGAAGCTCATCCGGAGCTTATCTGACCTGCTCTTCCTCAGATACATTTTTAAGTAAATACAAACCACTGTAGAGACCTCAGTCCTTATTTACAAGTTCTTAAAGCTACATACTCTGGTTAGTCTCTGGTCGTTTTAGTCAAATCCATTACATGGGATTCTTTATTTAAGATAATCACATTTTGAAAAATATTTAATCAGAGCCCATAGAGGACAACTGATCATCTGACCTTTGCAAAATGTAAATGAATGTTTAGGGTTAACAATACTCTTGAGTTTTTGCCAGAGAAGCTGTGGAGCAACATTTCTTATGAGTGGGCCTCCATTTTGTTTGTATTGTGCACATGCAGGAGACAGTGAAGAGGGAGACTGGTAGATTGCAGAAAAGAAGGGAAAGATGCGCAATTTGAAATTGCAAAAGCGTTTTTTAGAAACTGTGCTGAAACAATTGGTTGGTGATTCAAACAGCTGATTTTCAGAAAACAAGTTAATGCAATTTATTTACAGCTGATCAGGATGCCTCTGGGTAAGATGGATGGTAACTGGCGGCCCACTGGCAAAGATATCTGGCCCCCCAATATAATTTTGAGTATCTTGTTGTTGTTGTTTTATTTCAACATATCGAACTGACATAGACATTTACACATGTCGCTAGTGCTAATCCCCGTCATCTTTTATAGAATCACTTCCTGTTTGGCGACAAAGTAAAGGCATATTGTTAGCATATTTTATTTTGAAAAGTTGTTGTAAGCAAGATTACACACAAATAACTGAACGGATTTCCATGAAACTTGGTAGAGGGTATGGGTCAGGACAAAACACAACATTTTGGTGCAGATCCAGAAATGTATTTCCCCTTTCTTTGACATTGACACCATTTTCACAGACAATAACGAATGGATCTTGATTTAAAAAATTAGGCACATTTAAGAAACTGATATCCAAGTGTGTGTTAACTTTGGTGCGGCATGATTTGATTTAAAGTGGACTGTTGGGCCTTTGCGGAGGTATGCGTTCTACAGAGTGGCATTCTGGTTATGTACATTTTTGGGATTGTGTGACAGCCCTTAGTTTTAATCCTAGTAAGGTTATAGAAACAATTGATTCTGATAAGTAACACTGACTGTACTCACATAATTTATAGATTCTTACAAGCCTCCAAAGGCTTTGTCAGAAAAAAAGTTTGTTGTGCAGCAGAAATCAAGCTACGATATTGAACAGATGTCAATATACTAATCCTTCAGTGGCAGCAGGAATAGTGGGTGTGTTTTGGTGTGTGTTTGTACCAATCTCCTGCCTGGTGCTTGCAACTCCGACGCCGTACTTCATGGTGACTTCTGCCGCAGAGTCAACACACGGACCTGTGTTCTCAGCAAAGCCCAGGTAATTATATGAGCCCAAGTTAATCACATCCGGGAATGACCGACCTGTGTACCTGGGAGAGAGAATCACACAGAGGAATCAATCAATGAGAGGAAGCCCATGTTTTTTCAAGCAGAGTGCTGGTACCAAAGAAATTATTGAAATGGATTGAAAAGCTGGACTGCATCAAAGTGCTCTTTGTTTTTCCAATCTTTCAGTTCTCGTAGAGGATCTGACATAATGTGGGATGCAGCTGTCCCCTCTTTCTCTGACAGGAACCGCATGATCTCAAATTTTTGCTTTTCCTCCTTTCTTGTCATAGTGTGTGAGGTCTGACCACACCTTCCACCCCGGCTGCTCCTCAAACCAGTGAGGAGTCATGATGACAAAACAGAAGGTTCTCACTGTCACAAGTTACATATTGCATCAGTATAGTGAATTACATATGAAATTGAGCCAAAGCAGAAGGAAATGATGCAAGTGGAACTCTATCTGATATGTTGACCATTGCAGGCGGTCATGTGTGAGAGAAGTAGATTCAGCTCATTTCAGTCCAGCCATGTAGCAAAGAAGAGACGTGGATATGCATTTCAAATACATACAACTGTGATCTCATCTAATTTGCACTGTGGGTATTGTTGAGATATTTGAGAATATACCTGGCTCATAGTAGATCTGGTTGGATTCAACTAACGTGTGATGCAGCTTGTTGCATGAGAATAACATGAAATCAATGGATTCTGTGTTTGTGAATGTCGAGTGAAAGTAACAAAGTATCAATCACTACATGCAAAGGTGGACAAGGTAAAGACAAAAACCTGCTCTATACGATTCAATACAATCCTACTCAAAAGACCCTTTTTCGAAATGTATATTCCTGAATATATAGCCAGGCTATTAATGTTTTTTTATCTTGATTATTACCATCATTATTTATGGACCTCCTTCTGTTTGTAAACCATTTGTTTTCTTGTTGTGCAGAATTTGTACTTTTATGTTGAAAAGTGCTCTATGAATAAAGTTATTTTTATCAGTGTAATAGACCTGCAATAAAGCTATATGTTAAACATACAATACGATGTTTGTTTTGTTACGAGTGTGTCCAAGGGGAGTAGATAGCCATGTCTGAATTCAGATTCTGTGTCATATAAATTTGAATCCTACAGATTTACCTGATCTCGTCTTTCTCCCTCACATAGCAGGTAAGGTGTGGATAAGAGTGTGTGTGGGGTTTACAGATGTTTAATATGTTCTGAAACTCATTTATGAAGCAAACAGTCCAAAGGTTTCAATGTGAAGACCTGCTGCTTTTGAGGTTTTATAACCTTGTATATTTATATCTATGAAAAATGGTTTAACAAAATAAGAGATGTGAAGATGTGATAAGCATCAGTTGCACTGCTTTCTCGTTTGTTAATGACTTGGGTTATCAAATAGGGACACAGATTAATCGATTATGTCTACTAATGCTGGAACAATTATTGCTTTCTCGATGAGCTGATAGACAAAATAATTCCAAGTTCCATACTCTCACATCAAAATATTTACTGGTTCTGGAAAACTGTGCTGAACTTTAAACAATTGTTTTCTGATGTGAAAACAATGCAAAACAAAATAATGTAAAATGAAACATGTCAGTTTCAGTTTGTAAAGTAACGTATGGTACAGTCATGAATAAAAGGTAAAAGGCTTTCTCACTCAAACGTCCAGTTGTAGTCTCTGGACGTTCTTTCCATCAGGTCCATTTTGGCCCCAGGGGCACTGCATATGGGCCTGTTACAGTTGTCTCTGATCCGCATGTAGAGGTTCCTGGTGTAGAAGTTCTCAAAATCCTGGTAGAGGGGCACGAAGTCCTGGACATGGGCGAGTAAAGAGAACAGAGTCAGTGGGAGTCTAGAGGCTCGTGACCCGAGCAGGAATTTAGGAATTTCTAAAAGTGTCCCTTTTTCTTTATGGAGTACAAAAACTAGAAGTTCCTTCAAAACTACATGCCTCTCATACTTTTGGAAAGCTTAGCTGGAAGGAATTTAATCTCTGGAAATATAATCTTTAACATTTAAACACATGACTTGGAGAGGCGTTTTCCTCGCTTCTTGGAGGGAACATCTGTGGGATAACCTCGGGGTGATTTAATGACTTCCCTGCGTCTATTCCACGAGCTTCCTTTCCTCAACATAACCAAACACTTAAAACAATGGGCTTCTCTATCAAACATTACGTAACTCAGGAAAAACAATCTCAGCAGTGGGGGACACATTCCAAATGAGCTGATAACTCCACCATTGGAGGTGTGTTGACACAAATGCTATCTTAAACTTTCAAAACACTGCACATGATTGTGAAGAAAAGCACCTCAGAGAGAATATTTCAAATATTATTATCAACCTCACTGAGTTTGCATGTGAGGCTCACAGATCTTTCTGAACTGTCCAGACTTTTCTCACCATATTTCCTGTTTGGGATATTATCACAGCTGATGAGATTTAATGTTCACTTCTTTGGTAAACTTCATTCAAAATGTTTGACATCCGAGGAACCTGGGCTAATCGATCTACCAACTAATTCCACAAATGGCTGTATGTATGTGGAACACATACATACAGACACAAACTGTTCAAACAGTTAATCTAATCGACTTCACCCTTGGCATATGTAATGTTAATTGCCCAGGGATGTGCAGTGTCAACTTTGGTGCCATTTGGACACTTGATACTTTAATATTAATAAAAATCGAATTAACAAGCAACCAGCGCTCTGTAGCAGTCAGTAAACATGTCTTCCTCTACATCCGCAGATAAATAAAAAAAGATCTGTCCAACAGATTATTTTGATGATTTGATTAGATTTGTTATTATACCATAACTTACACAGACATTTATGGATATCACGGGTGTTGATCTCCATCATGGCAACATTCATAGAATCAATTTCACTTTGAAGCAATTTGTCTTCAAAGTAAAAGCACAGCAGTTGTTTTGTTGCTGTCAAACTTTATATTGAGCTGAATTGCAAAGCTTGTATTTTGAAAAGTTGTGAACTTGTGTCTGAAGAGTGCGTTGATTGCTGAAATAGCCAACACGCTAAGTGAATCATTCAAAGTTGACTTTAAAATCCTCATTGCAGACAAACCAGGTAGGATGAACACAAAGTTTTCTAACTTCACTCTGTCCAGCACACAGACAATAAAAAGTGAAAGTTTATTATTGGTCAGTTTGACGAGGACTCACGAATAAGCTTCTAATGTTTGGAAGCTTTGTGGTGTGGGATATCATCTTGGTTAAGTCAGGTTAATAAAAATTACAAATGGATCAGGTTTAATTGTTTGTGTGACCAGGCCCTGAGTGACTGCTTTTTTTTTAAAACTACTGACTAATGACAGGACCACGGCACTTCTGGGGCCAGTACCCCCCTTGCCTCACCCCTGGTATAACTCCTAACAATTTCAGAATATAATCACAGTGTGTAAAGATGCACATACCACCAGGGTCAGTCAAACCACTTAGGACTTTTCACATGTCTGCTATGAACCAGGCAACATGTAACAAACCTCCATCTAACAAATTAGGTCATTCAACAGCCTGAAATGCACCTTGCCTCCTTTTTTCTGCAACTTTGCTCACAGCGTCGTCACTTCGCAACCAAAACAATGACTTTCTAGTCATACTTAAACGCACAGTTTGCCTCCTGCAACATGTCACGTGTCTGCTTTTTGAAATCTGCTCAACTTCAACCATTATAAAAAGAAAACAGTTTCCAAGAGCCATTTTCTGCGTGTGGAAAAAAACAACACTCCCAGGGTAATTACATGTGTGATGATTGATAAGTGCAAAGCTGCTTACATCAGTAAAAGCTTTTCCACACTTGCCTGATTTGTCTTCCTGTAACTGAACACATTGCTTCTGGGGCTTCTCTCACCTTTTGCTCCTCCCTCTCGCTGGCGACGTTGCACCTCTCGATCTTCCAGTGACGGAGGAAGTCGCGGAGGTAACCGAAGATGGTCAGGATGCCGTAGCCCATGTAGGTGAACACCGCCACCAGCATGGGCGTCTCCTCAAACGTCTCAATAAAGGGCTGATTGTACAGGCTGCCATCATGGGAGGATGTGCGGACCTAAACAACATGGAAAACAGTCAAACCTACTGAAACAAAAGAAAAGAAAAACACTACGAATGTTGAACAATGGTGATGAAGACGAGAGGATTATTGAACTAATTGCTTTGGATGTTTATATTCGGTTAATCTAAGTTTGGATTACTCTTTATTTGAAATAGCTTTATCATAGTCTTTCAGAGAAATGACATTTTAGTCTTTTTTGCAGGTTGCTCTATAGTATCATTTTTGAAAATAGTCATAATATTCTTAAAATAAAATTGTATGCAATTCATAACAGGGTCTCCTTGCTGGTTATTTCCTTTTTCTCAAAATATTGTGACTTTTTTCAAATTCAATTTCAACTTTATTTCCTCCACCAAGGAGGTTGTGTTTGTTTCTTTGTTAGTTGGCAGGATTACACAAACACTACCCAGCTGATTTACATGAAAATTTGTTAAGGGCTGAGGCATGACCCAACGAAGGATCCATTAAATTCTGGAGCATAGCCAGGGTTTTTATTTCACTTACTATAACATGGTGAGAGAGGGCATTTGCCTTGGCGGAAGTATACGCTCTCCACTATTATTCAATTACTTATCTCTCATAATAAATAACCTTATTCTTGAAATCTCCGATTATTATTTAATTAATATAAATATATTACAAGGTGTTATCAAGAAGGAGCAAAATACAGAACAGTTTTTCAACAAATTATACAGCAGGCAAATTACACACAGTTACCTAATGCACACTGGCAAAAACACATTCTCCCCACTAATGCTTTACATGCTATATGCTATATAAATGTGCACTCTGATCTCCTGTGACTCACTCATCTTTTGTTAAAAAAAGAAAAGGAAAACACTTTGTCTGTTGTTGTAGTTGCCTGAGGTTTGTGTAATTCACTCAGAGGTGACTTATAGCATGTGCAGCCAAATTGTAAGTGGGATGAAGATAAGGGCACAGCATTGAGTTCTTCAGCTATCGAGGGAAGAAAGCACTGAGGTCTGACTGCATAATAAGGGGGAGCTGGCTGCATTGGTGGAAATCTGTGCACTCAGTGATCTATAATGCAATAATACACTTTACATGCATCTAACTTTTACACAGAAAAAAAAAAAATCAGCTTTACATGTCTGTTTTCTCCATTTTGACAAGTGGACGGACAGAAACCTGCGACTCACACAGATAGTGCAACTTGCCTTCCCATCATGCTCCCCTCTGTGCTCATGGCCATTAGGCGCTACATGTGACCGGTCATGCCTCTCTCTCAAATACCTTAGAGAGCAGTTGCGCTGACATCTGCATGAACTATGATCAGCTGAGGTTCAGTCACCAGGCGCTCACTTTCTGAGCCTGTGCCAACCCAGTACAGCGCCAGACACAGGTGATGACAAAACCTGTCCACTCCCAGTCTCTCCCTTTATTTTACTTGGGAATCTCAAACTGGAGATGACTATAATTATCTCACTTCTGCTGATAGTTCCCCCACTGAATTATCATTATCACTCTCTGACTGATGGCCACTGAAAATGTTTTTGCCTTTGTAATGGAGAAGAAAACTGACTCAAAGAAGTTTCGAAAATGTGAAATTCTACTGTTCAACCTTCACTCAACTTTGCTTTGCTTTTCATTTTGCTTACCAGACTCAATATACTGTACCACAACATGTCTAAGAGTGTGACACCCATGTGTGCGACAGGATCTACTCATGTATTCAGAAGGGACATGTTAATTAGGACAGGGGGTGCACCCGAGGGTGGAAATTTCATTAGAGTCTTTGGAAACTGCTGCTTGCGGTCTCAGTAGAGGTGCCTTTGACTGAACATGAGCACCAGCTCAGTGTCGCCATAATCACTAACTCATCACAGCTTCAGCCTTCAGATGTTAAGGCAGTTAACCACTTCAAGAAACAAACAAAAGACAGCCAAGCAAGTTTTATTACTGAGCCTCGGGGTATGTGCATCATTAGACACTGATTATGTTCTGAAATAGTTAGGAGTTAACCCAGGGGTGAGGCACCCAGATGACAGCTGATTGGCCCCAGAGGTGCCCCTGTTGTCCTGTCAGTAGTTAAAAAACTGGTCAAATGTACAAAGATGTGTCAGTAGTAAACCTTCGCCCCTTGTTAACTTTCAATATTTGCAAGCGAGCAGGCAGATTAAACATTTGCTTCCTGTGCCAAGAAAAATACAGCAATGGGCGACAGCCAATCGAACACCGATCAGGGGCTTTGGTCTGCGACTTGCAAAGGCGACTGGCAAAGCGGGCTGAGAATTGTGTTGACTGAACAAGGCTCTACCAGCGACACTAATAATAAACAGGAGAATTTGTCAGGAGTCTTAATTTCCTTGAAGTACACAATGGGCTCCAACAAGGAACAGTTTTCAAAATATCAAATCTAATATTTAAAGGACGTGTGGCCTCACTCAAAACTATAGAGCTAAAAGTAAACAAGGCATAACTAGAATGTGCAGCTTAGATAATCAGGAATAGTGAATGGATGTTGGACATATAATCAGCCCCTCTGTGACCGCCACTGAGTCCTGCCAAGCAAAGTATTATTGACTAAACAGGTTTCTCATATTGTGAAATGTCAACTTTCCCAGTTGTCACATCGACCTTCCTCTTGTGAAACAACTGGGCTGGCGGTGCAGCGCAGTATAAACCCATTCATAAAGTTGAGATTTTGTTGCATTGCAATAATGCTCTGAAAACAACAACTACGCCGAACTGAAGAGCGTCTCCACATGATTCATAGAGACACTTTGAGTCATGCTGTGGGGGAGAATAGAAACCAGCAGTGAGCGGGAACTCTTAAATCCAACGTGTTTTTAAAAGGAGTTTGGTGTCGTGTCTCGATAACAAACTAACGGATGTCATCTGCATTATCAGAGCATTAAATCGTTGATCGTGTTACATCCGGTTAACGCCTGAGTTGTTACGATCACAACAAGATGTCAGCCAGCGGCGGCAGCGGGTTTCGCACCGTGGATGCTTCCCCGGCTCCAGCAGCCTGTCCTCCCCGTCCCATCCCGGGCCTCACCTCCTCCTCCTCGGGGTGGCAGTGGCGCTTCTGCTGGCGCTCGTGGCAGCGGCGGAGGCTCCTCACAAAGCCGTTCCTCTCCGGCTTCAGTCCGTTCTTCGCCCGCTGACACCCTTCCCCGGCGGCCGGCTTGGCGGCGGGGCTCTCAGTCATCGCTGGCGGACGGGTGTGGAGCCGCGACGGGAACTTGCATGAAGCGAACACGGAGCAGTGGCCGCGGTGCGAAGCGGTGACAGCGCCCGAGCTGCGGACGATTCCAGGCGCGCAACAAACTCTCAGGCACCGTCACTCACTCACACACGCAACTCACTCACACACACACACTCTCTCACACACACACACGCAACTCGCACACGCACACGCTCACCCACGCACTTTGAAATCTGATAATATAGACATCGAACACCGGAAGTCAACGCCCACAAATCACACCGTAGGCTGTGTGAGTGGGCGGGGCCACACCCTTCGCATGAGACAGAGGGCTGCGGCTCAATGTACACGAACTTTATTTAGATTTCACAATGTTTACATTCAAACGTTAAAACATTCGCTCTGAAAAACAGAACACATCTAAAGACATGAGCTGTTTTTATTGTTGTACGTTCTTGATCAAATTCTTGGGCGTGCCATTTTGGAGCATATTGCGTTCGCTTTTATTTAATTCATTCTTTTTTAAAGAGTTGATATGACTTGCTATGGAAAGATGTGTGTCACTGTGTTGTATACATACAAGTGAATTATTATTGAGTTTTGTGTAAGCACGGAGGTGGTGCTGATGAGTCAAACCAGATCATCCTCATTAGTGTGGAGTGTAAGTAAGGACTCAGTCTCAGAATCACGTGGTGAAAGTTTCTCTCTGGACTCGACTCTTTGCTCTGCTGTACAAGACACATAATACAGCAAATACACTTCACTGTGGTATTGAGTCTTAAGTCAACCTTCATCCATCTGTATAATAATTAGAATAAAAAAAACCGGTTCTTGTGATAACATTGCAGTAACAGCAGAACTCGTCATTTCTTGTTGAAGATCCAGTTTGGCTGCTCCCTCTAGTGGCTTTACGGTGCAGTGGTACCAACACATGTAGAGAGGGATAACGTCTGAGGTTGTATTGCTGTTGTCATTAACTGAACTGACCTGCAGACCTTTCACCTCCAGAACACACGATAAAGGGCAGCCGTGAGGGGACCAGTGAAACTACTAGAATGATTTATCACTCACCCATGTCATGTATAACTATTGGCTGAATATTACAAGTCAGTATCTCTCACAAGGACACTTCAAAATACAGATTGGAGAAAGTCGAGGCTGCTCTCCTTATACCTGAGGATGTATATAGTTCCCCATATTGTATGCTATATCAATAATCAGCTTTATTGGCTTAACAGTGCAAAGCTGTAAGAAATGTAGAAACGTGAAATTTACGAGCCGGACGTGAATGTGGTGTAGAAGGTAAATTCATTTTAGATAAGGAAATCTAAGAGCCAGAATTGACGATCTCCAAACTGTCCTTCAAGAGTACATTTTTTTTTTCCTTTCCCACAGGTCACTCTTAAATAAATGAACATTCACAGTCATGACGTCCCTCCACAGCTGTAAATGGTGAGAAAACATCATCACCATCCTCCCTGTCCGACTTCCTTCCTTCAACAGGGCTCGTGGAAATCATGGTAGGGCCTGAAAACAAACCAGAACATGAGATAACATGACAACTGAAATGTCTAGGATCATGAACAGATTCTGAAGGTTTGTCTCATCAAACACAAGCTGTTCACTGTTGAATAATTGAACTACATGTTCCCACAGAGTTGAACCAGGAAAGCTTCATTCCAGTCCCAATAGGGCTCGGCCCATCTCTCATGAAACATGAAACAGCAGTTCTGTACATTGAAAGCTGGAGGAGGAAGCAGCGGTCAGAGTGTTTCCTGACACGTGGAGAGGAAGCACGTGGTGTGTCATTACCACTGTCAGAACCACACTGCAAGCTTTATATTCTCTATATCTCAATGGGACATCAGGTACAGGGACTTGCACAGACATTTTGGGGGTCAGGGGCTCAAGTGAGAAAAAAGGGCACTTCTCATAATTATTTATATAAAAAAAATGTTTTAAAACCAAAAGTTAAATATAGTATCACATCTCTGACTAGCTTAACAAAATGTATTTGAATAACCTCACCCAATTGTTAAATACTCAACAGTAGGAGAATGAATAGCCTACAATCATAATTATGTAGTTTAAGGCAGGACAGGCAAAACATGGCTTTTTCATGTACTGGTCAATTTTGAGGTTTGGGTCTTTTTTGCTTCAATGTCGTCTTCTTTCACTCTAATAGAAAGAAAACTTCCACAAATACACATTTAGATGGTGTTTGTTGTACCCTCTGTCTGTTTGCTGGCAAGACACACGTTAACCATGTTTGTTTTTGTCTTTAGACTAATTAGCTGTAAACTGGAGGCACTGGTAGCTTAGTCGTTTGTTCATCACCACTTAGCTCCACACAAGAGAAGAGAAACCACCACAACTGAGCCAGGAGCTGTGAGGTGGGAGGTGCTTCCTGTCTGACATGACTGTGATGACTGTGTGCTCTCTAGTGCATATTCACTAGCCTCAAGATTCAATAAGGATTCAACAGTCAACAATTCGAATGCACAACAATGCATCTCGATGCATTTCAATGTATCACATCCACAATTTCCTATATTACTGCACATTTACTGCTTTTTCATCAGTTAATATCAGTTTATAAAATCAGTCGGACAAATATGAACTCCCTTTTTATTTAGAAAGTGTTTTAAAAAGTATTATAGACTGTTAGTGTTATTATAATTGTGCTGTAATTAACAAAATAAGGTTTTCAATTCAAAATCTGACTACAACAGTAAGTCTATATGACATTGGTCAGTGCTCTCCATACTGATTTGACATACATTCACTTTAGACCTGTGTGCTGCATCTGGCACGTGCACACATAGACATCAAATGGGGCTTGAGCCCCTGCACTTTTTCTTCCTTGAGAGAAATTACATATGTTCCTAATTGTTTTAGGGTTTTTTTTCAAAACATTTTTTAGCTGTCCCACTTTATCAAACATTATTGATAATGTGGGGCAGCATGCTCTGGCTAATCTGGGACAGTCACTTATGTTCTCTAAATAGGGAAAATATGCATTATGATATGCAGATGTCACACAGGAGTTAAATGCAGTCATTCCCTATGTCTGTTTAAACTGGTCTGGTTAGTGAACCAGAGACAAGACAGTGAGCACCGTCAATTAAATGAAACAACACTTAGCTGTAATGTTCTAGTGTTGTTGGAACAAGTAAGAGGCCAGAGATGAATAGAATCACATGGAGCAGTTCAGCTCCATCAAGGAAACAAGTTGTTTCATTTGTTTTACTGTTGTGTCGACAGCCTCTTGCCATTGGATTTGAACAACCATGTCATGATGGTGATGATTATTAGTAAAGCTGAAATCCCTAAAATACACTTTTAAATCAAAATGTTGTTAGTGCTGATTTACTGCATTACTCGCCTGTACTCTCCAAAGTTATCACCCTTTGGACCACTGGGCCCAGATGTGAGAACCTTTTTCTTTGTGAGCAGGAGGGCTTTGGCTTCTTGTGGATTTGCAACAAGGTTTGCAATAATCAATAGCTGAGTCACTTGCTGTCTCTGTAAGATGTGTAGATGAGCCTGTGGGATTTTCTTTGTTTGTTTTGAATATGACTTTTTACGTAGACCCAGTCCACCCTCAAGGACTTCGAGGCAGACTCCCAGCAAGTCAGTGAATGCTCGGGCCCGTCCCACTGTGAAACTGTGTAGTGCCTCAGGGCTCTCGTGCAGAGTTCCTGAGCCCTTTATGCACACTTTCCATAAGTCAGACTTTCTGCAGACTTTGCCAAAGGGAGTTACCCAAAGTTCATAGCGTTGTGGTGCGGGTAAACAAAACCAAATGGCAACGTTACAATAAACTAACAAGCATGGAAGGAGCAACCATTCTTGTCGTTGACGTTACAAGAAAAAATGGAATGTAAGTGTAAACACAAAGCTCTGTGCTGATTCATAACCAGAATTTGTGTGATGACATTTAAAAAAAAAGTTAATCAATTATATAAAAAGTGACCTCATCTGCTGTCTATTACAAGAACCTGGAAGTTGTTGACATTTTCCTGTCACCCACCATCCATACATTGTCAGCACAGCCGTTAGCGGGGTTCAGTATCTTTCCCAAGGACACTTTGGAATTCAGTCTGTAGGTGCTGGGGAACAAACCACCCCCTTCTGGTTAGTGGATGCCCCTCTCTACCTCCTCAGTCACAGCTGGCATTATCCCATTGCCTTTTGTTAAAGGTAGTATAATGTAATATTTGCTAAAGGTGATAAGAAAGGAAGCGTTCAAGTGGCTTTCCTTAGTATTGGACCAGTTTTTACCATGGCTGCCACTTCCAGGTAATTTCACTCAGCGCCCGTCTCGCTGTCGGATGAGGAGCAGTTGCAGGCATATTAAACTCGGGTCGAGAACATAATTTGGGACATTAGGAAACAGCTGTCGAGGCCAACGAGAGGCCAGAGGGTCTGTTTGTGGATTTAGCAACAGGTGAGTGGAGCACGAGAAGCTGCTGAGCCCACATGTTCACCCAAACACAGAGAGGACCACATCCTAAATTCTTTATCTTTAAAAAAATGTTCACATCATTTGTTCAAATCCATATCTTGACTTCTCAGTCGGCTGTAGGAGTTCAACGTGCCATCACTTATTCTCACTTATTTCTATGACATACTCTCACATGGTCCTCAGTTATAGCAGTCGCTAAAGCAAGTGCAAATTCTCCAAATGTCACAAAAAGCAGTCGCAAATGTAAATGAATTGTGCGTGTGTGTGTGTGTGTGTGTGTGTGTGTGTGTGTGAAGGAGAGAGAGATCCAGACTGAACTGGCAGGTCCCATCTTTTACACTTTTCCATGTTTTATTGGAATCTTTCATGTCCATAAGAGGATATTTTGGGTTTTAAGAACCACAAGCTCATCTTTGTGTTCTTTCTACACCCCCTCTCTCATGCTTCTCTCTGGAGCTCTAGCATGCCTGGCCAGTAGGTGCTGATAAAGTCTACATTAGCAATCAGTCCAATACCAGAGAAGACATTTTGAGCATGCTCAGTGAGCTTATTCTCCTTTAGCAGTAGTAACTTCAAAACCAAAAGAATAGTAGCTCATACATCATACAACATACATCTTTGCTAATAATTATTTCATATCTATTTTGTCACTTTATCCAATACCTCTCTGGCATATGGCCCAAAGTGCTCATATACAAAAAGCAACATGTATGCATGCAGGAAATAAGCTGTGATGCCATTGTTTCCCAAACACTCACACTTTATGAAAAATGTGTGTTTAGGTGACTTAAAAAAACTGTTTGTGGAAGAGAGGCCCAAACTCAGAGGAAAAGGTTTGTTTTGCAAAATGTCTGCATTAGTGTGGACAAAGCCTTAATATAACGTGGAATCAGAATGGATTAAACTTAAAGACCGTGTATAGCAAAGTCAGTCACTTGTCTCTTAACATGCTAAACATGTCAGTTCCCATTCTTTTCACATGTTTTTCACTTACTATGTCGTCCTGAATTGTGAAGTTTGAACGTTTTAACAGCATTCCTTGGTTCCTGATTTAGGAGAGTCTGAAAAGGGGACAGCAGATCGTCATCGTAAACTTTGAGTTGTCTGCAGCAACCACAGGACACGTCATGTATGTGAGTCTCACATGGTGTCGCAGTCTGTAATTTCGAGTAACATAAAAGCTCCACAAGATGGCAGCAGCAACATTTCAAGTGCTATAATGCAAATCTTTAGTCAGTGAGTTTAACACAAGTTTTTCCTGTCTCATGTTCCAAAATAAGAGCCCTGTGTCTTAAAAAGGATTGTTTCTGTATTTTGATTTTAATTTGAAACAGCTAAAGGAAGTGGCGGGTTTGTATTAACAGCATATTGTAGAAACTTTAACAAGGCAAAGGAGAGCTGATCAAAACAAGACATGGTTCTAAAATATGCCCACTTTTACGAGTACAAGTCTGCTTTACACAATTTGAGGAAGAATTTTCGCATGATTAAAAACACATTTCCCCAGTGCAAGATTTTTGTGGGTAGATTTTGCATCCTAGTGCTATTAGACACTTGACAATGGCGGGACCTTTCCTGCTACTGGGCGCAGGAAAGGTCCAGTTAGTAATTTTTTTATGATTGCGCCATTGACTCCACATTAGATTTGCCCCCTCTGTAGCACACTTCAAATCATTCCTAAAAACACATATGTTCTTCTTGGCCTACTCCTCGAGTCGAGGAGTTATTTTACTAGTTTTACTCTGATGTCTAGTTTATTGTTGTACCTTATACTCGTGAAGCAATTTGTCAACGAAGTTGTTTTAAATGTGCTATATAAATAAAATTGACATTGACATTGACCTGCTCCCTGGCGCCCCCTACCCATCCAGTCACCTGTGCAACGTCTCCCGTCCTGAGAGACAGTCCATGGAGAATTATATTAACGACTCGCTGGCAGCAGGTTTCATACGCCCTTCCTCCTCACCTCTAGGCACAGGCTATTTCTTTGTGGCCAAGAAGAACAAAACACTTCGTCCATGCGTTGATTTTAGAGGAGTAAATGACATCGCAGTAAAAAATAAATACCCTCTCCCAGGGGCTGACTGGGTCAATAATTCAGGCCGGGAATTCGACTCGTTTACAGTCCACACTTCAAGCAAAGTACCAGACCTCTAATTTTGTCAGCTAACCCTATTTGGGTTATATCACTTCCCTCTGCCATCTTTTCAGTGATTTCATCTTTGCCAAGTGCCATAAGAATCTCCATTTCTGTTGCTACAACCAAAACAGTGAAAATATGATATTTCCAAGCGCTTTTACTTTAAAAATTCAGATTGTCCTGATATTTTCTGGGTGAGAATCTGAGGTGGTGAACCGTCATTGTGAAGTGAAATTAGTCTGTGGAAACAGGTCGTTTCTCAATGACAGTCTTTTATTTTGTTGCTTGAATTAGGTTTTTCTTCATTATAAAGTTTATTCACACAGTGGTAATGAGAAATCAAAATAGTGTTGTGTGACTTCCTTAAAATGAAACATTTATTTAGAAAAATATCACTATGCATCAAGAACATTAAAGTCTAACAATTGGAAAACACACAAGACATTGTCTTTGTGCTCCACAGGCTCATGGGTCAGGTGCCTCGGAGGAGCAGTGCTCACCGAGAGAGGAGGAAGAGGAGGGGCAGAAACTGTTTTTCTGGCTGATTTCTGATTTCACCTGTTAAAAGATGGTGCAGATCATGAAGTGATCTGAAATCCTGGACGCACAGATTTTCCTGAAACCACTGCCACGGATTTCTCTCCTGACACCTGCAGCTGTTTCCAGATGTTCATCAGATTGAAGTCCACTCAAAGATGAGCAGTTTGATTCTATTACCTCTGGTCATTCCATCGTAGTGATTGTAGCTCCACTTATCCATTTGTTTCTAAATGCTTCCAACAAATCTTTGTATCATTTGTAAACAAGCGAACAACTTAAAATTTACATTGTTACACAAAAGATGCTGTGAAATCTTCAAGGTTTACAAAACAGATAGTTGCCTAATGTCGTGATTTTGACATTTATCATCAGCAAACAGTTAAAATAAATATGAAAACTAACTGATGACAAGGTTATTTATTGTTATTATTGTTGTATTATTGTCATAATTAATATATACGTTTTTTTAAACTACAAATGTTATTTTTAAAATCATTTTTGGATCCCCATTAGCTTCCACAAAGTGCAACTTATTTAATGATAGCTAGCTAGCCATACTGAGTATGTCGTGTGTGTCTGTTTTATTGTGTTTTTATCTGGCCTGCTGCTCCCTTACTGGCGAACATGTCCGTAATTCTACTGTATTTTGCTGCTTCTGCAACCAAGGTTTTTCTTTTTCTCATCCTCTCTCTCTCTGCACTGAGATCTCCGTTGGGTTCAGTGCACGGGCACTCTGGGCTTCCTGTTGACTTATGTATGTAAAATATGCTCTCAAATGTAAATACTTTACTTTGTGTTGCTAATTCTCAGTGCAAGCAGGTGATGTGTGATGACTGATGACAGCCAATAAGAGACGCTGTTAATGGCACGTGATCTGTGTGTTTGGAAAGTGCTCAATAAAGCCTTCCAGTCACTAGCAAGACTGACGTCAAGTTTATTCCTCCTGCATTGTTTTTCCTGGTCTAGCCCTGGGTGTGCACAAATAACTACGGGCGCAGTCTATCTCTGCTAACACTTTCCACTATGTGGTGCGGTGGAGGTTCATGTGGCACCGCTGTGCTCTGAACACTGTGATTGGGCCTGAGTTCAGCGTTCATCACACCACGCTGTGGTCCGCTCAATATCTGCTGAGCAGCGCGCCTTGCTCGGCAGTTGCGCGGAGCAAGTCGGCAGGCCAGACCGAGCGTCAGGCCACCGGGAAATGTCCTGGTGCTCCCGATGGCCCTGCCCTCTCCCTCTAATCGACCCTGCCTTCGAGCCTCTTAACCAAGCTACTGTTTTCTTCAAATTGGACCTTAGGAACACCTACCACCTCTTTCGGAGGGGTAAAGGGGACCAGTGGAAAACCGCCTTCAACACCCCCCTGGGTCACTTCGAATATCAAGTCATGCCCTTCAGACTTACTAACGCCCCCCTTTATTCCAGGCCCTTGTCAATGACGTCCTACGCGACATGCTGAACTGTTTCCTCTTCATCTACCTAGATGAGCACGTTCAGCATGTACGGTTAGTCCTCCAGTACCTCTGGGAGAAAAAACTCTATGTATAGGCGGAAAGATGTGAGTTTCACGTAACTTCTGTGAGTTTCTTGGGCTTCATTATAGAGCAGGAGCAGGTGAAGACAGACCCAGCCAAGGTCAAAGCTGTGGCAGACTGGCCCACAACCACCACCCGCAAGCAGCTACAGCTTTTCATCAGGAACTACAGACGGGTGGCGTCCCCTCTCACCAAACTCACCTCTCCTGCTGTCCCTTTCGCCTGGACATCAGAGGTAGAAACAGCTTTCCACACTCTAAAACAACCTGTGTACCTGTGTTGATGCACCCTGACACCAAGCTGCAGTTTGTGGTGGAGGTGGATGCCTCTGATACTGGGGTAGGGGCAGTCCTTTCCCAGCACTCTCCCAAGGACCACAAACTACACCCCTGTGCCCTTTTCTCCCGTCATTTCTCCCCTGCAGAGAGAAACTATGATGTAGGAAACCGGGAACTCCTGGCGGTGGTGTTGGCTCTGGAGGAGTGGCGACATTGGCTGGATGGAGCCGAGCAGCCATTCATCGAAAGGACCGACCACAAGAACCTCTCCTACCTTCCCTCTGCTAAACGGCTGAACTCTCGCAAGGCCCGCTGGGCCCTGTTTCTGGGCCATTTTAACTTCACAATCACCTATCGTCCCAGAACCCGCAACACCAAGCCTCACGCTTTCTCCCGCCTAACAGCTCCTGAAAGTTTAAACACTGAGCCAGAGACCATCCTCCCTCCTGTTTGGTTGCAGCCACCACATGGAAGGTGGAACAGGAGGCCCAACGCTTCATTGTGTCTGCGCTCGCCACCCTGTCTCCTGGAGCACTCAGCTGCCCTGTGTCGAATATGCACACAATTCCCTCACCAGTTCGGCCACAGGTATGTCCCCATTCCTGGCTTCTCTGGGTTTCCAACCTCCCTTGTTCCCAGCCCAGGCAGAGGAAGTGGCGGTGCCCTCTTTACAGGCTAACCTGCGCAGGTGCCGACAGGTCTGGAGAGATGCTCCGTCCGCCCTGCTCCGCTCCTCTGCCTGGAACCAACGCTTCGCTGACCGTCACCGAACCCCCGCTCCTGCCTATCAACTCGGTCAGAAGGTGTGGCTGTCCTCCCGTGATCTACCTCTCCAGGTTGATTCCAGAAAACTGTCTCCCTGGTATGTAGGTCCTTTTGAAATCACCAAAATCATTAACCCCTCTGTCGTCATATTAAAACTACCCTCTTCAATGAAGATCCATCACACGTTTCATGTCTTCCTGCCGAAACCAGTCACGGACAGTCTTCTCTCCACTCATTGCCAGATTATTCCACCACCTCAGTGGTACACACTCTTGTGCCTCAGTATTGCCCAGAGCCAACCTGCCTGCGTTATCTCCAGCTCACAGGATCACCTGCTCAGTCTCAGCCAGCCACCAACCTATTACCTGTCTGCCTCAGCGCTTCATTAAAGAGACTCTTTGTTCACTCACTAACTAATGCCTCTCTGTGTCTGCTTCCAGGTCCAGTTCAAAAACAAAACCTAACAAATACATTTACAAATGAGTTACATTTAAGCCATTTTTAGGCCAAGAGGGGAATTTTTTCATGACAAAACCTTTGAATAAATACATTTGAGAAACAAAAAAGTTTGAGTGGCTGCAATAAGCTGCTGGAGTGGGACTCATGGTTTGTAATTTAGATTTTGCTCAACCACTGGATTAAGTCAGGCCACTCCACCCTGCAATGTTTCCATCCTTTTCTCAAACAAAAGGTTCAGTATTTATCCCCCTCTCTGCTGTGCAGTAAAGGAGCGGTTTGCCGTTTTATCTTTTAGCTGGATGCTATAAATCATGGATGGATCTCACCTCTTCCTCACCTCGTCACCTCTATCAGCCCCCGAAATCCATGCTCCACACTAGATGGCCGTATGAGATGGATGCTGTGTGTTTTATCAGCAGTTGCAGAGAAAATGTAAGAGAACAAGAAACAACATTAGTGTTTTTGTAAAGTGGCCTTGAACTGAGCTCTGAGGTAATGTTATAATTAGTTCTCAGGGGGATGAATCTTCTCTCCGACTGTCTGCTGGTTCTGTCTCCCTCCTTACTCTCCTCCCATGTGCCTCTCTCTATCTCTGCCCCGTCCTTCAAACCCTCTTCCTCTCTTCTCCACTGCCCCTTGCCGTCTTTCTTTTCCCGTCTCTGAGGCAGAGGTGTGAGTTCTTTGCTTCGGGAGCGTTTTGTTACCTGACAACACAAGAGAGAATAGATAAGAGAGGATGTGATAACCGATGAATTAGAATAAATGAATTGTTGAAATCTGAAGAGGAGAGTCAACAGGAAAAGAGATGTAGATAAAGAAAATCAAAACTAGATGCAGTTAAGTGACAGCACACATGCAGACACTCCTGTATCACCTCAGGCATGTACGTACCACCCAGTTTAAGTCTGGGCTCCAGAGTAAGATGGTGTTTTGGCCCAGAAGCTGAATCAGGATTAAATCAATATTGACTTGGAAGGAAGGAAGGAAGGAAGGAAGGAAGGAAGGAAGGAAGGTACTTCTTCTGCTATTATTATTCATTGCCCGTTTTAGACAATTTTCTGTGACTTTAAAGATGACTTTAAAAATATGAAATATCATGAAAGATGACATGAAAAAAAAAACAGTGTTATCTTGATTAGATATTAATCAAGTGTAAATCAAATGTTCAAAGGAGTTTTCAGCTCAAAGGACTTTGAATCAGATTTGTTTTTCAAATCATCAAATCAAATCATATTTGATCTGTACAGCCCATATTAACAAAGCTTAACAATCTGTACCGAAGGTGCAACATCCTCTGTCCTTAAACCTCAACTACGGTGAGGAAAAACTTCCCCAAATTATTTTTAACGCTGTAAAAATGCAGAAACCTCAGGGAGAGTCACAAGTGAGGGATCCCTCTCCCCAGATGGACAGAAGTGCAGCAGATCTCACTGCACTTCTGTTGCAGAGCACATCAACAAAATAATATTTACAACAGTTATGAGAAAAGACAGTGTCTAACATTAATGGAGTGGTGTATTTATACAAAAGAAAAAGTCTGACAGAGATGAAACGACACTCAGAAAATCAATAAGCTAAACTCTGCTTAATTCAGTGTTGTAATATGCACATCTGGACCACTGTGTTTGACAGTATTTTTTGAGGGGATTATCTTATGCTGCCACAAGATGGCAGTCCAGTATAACTAATAAGTCACAGATTCAGCTATGAGGCTTTGGAAACAAATAAAATGGGACAGGTTTTAAAATCGGCCCAATATTGAACAAAATATGAAGATATAATCCAGCAGCTGATTTTGGACCATCATTATGCTCCTCCAACATAACAACCAGGGCCCTGGAAAGCACAGTTAAAATAATGAGGCTACATTATCATGGTTACATTATAATGATAAATAACCCTTTTTTCCATTTGGAAAATTATTAAATAACCTAGGATTGTTAAAAGAAAGGAATCACAAACCAAAAGTTTTTATAGATTATGTGGTTGATAAAAACATGTTGGTCTGTCATTGATGGAGAAGCTTCTACATACATCAGATTGAATTTGAAATCCAAAAGAAATACTAGTCTTTAAATCACATGTGGATGCTTCCTGTCTTTATCCCTAAAGCGACTGTAGGGATTAAAATGGGCTGTAGGCCTTTATCACAGCAGATTTTTAGACGTGTCATGGCAGATAAAAAACACATGTGATTAACATGTAGTAATTACAGTTTGACACTGAGCCAGGATGTACAACACCGACACCTTACACCGAAACAACTGCATGGATTTCCACCATCGTTAAGAGGAACATTCACACATTCTATGATAACATAAATCCTGGTCCTTTTGTCAGTAATCAATACATTCTGATTCAGCGTGACTCCACTGTTGCTCATGGGAAACATCTGGAATAGACAAAGTGTTCAGGTTAGAGGGGAAACTCAGTGGAGGCCACCAGTGGACAGGAGAGGAACAAAAGAAACAGGACAATTCCACAGTTGAGTCTGAAGCTTTGTTTTAAAGTGTTAGTGTGTCGTGTGCAGAGAGTAATCAGATTAAAATGACGAAATTTCACTGTTAGATAATCTGTCAGGAGGTGGAGACGCTATTTGTCATACTTTGCTCTCTAAATGAGCCATCCCCTTTAAACCAAAATGATCATAAACCATCCCCCTTAATAACCTTCCAATTCTGCCATCCCCTCTCAGCCAACTCCCATTCCCTGTGAGAGAGTGGGCCGCGTGTGCAGATAGAGAATTTGTGTGTGCAGGTGAACATCCTATATTTAGTGACTCAATTCAATTCAAGGACACAAAAGGGCCACATCTATACAACAACATGTAAATATAATCGAAGCAGCTCACAAATCCAAGATTATTAGATTATTTTTTAAAACACATAAAGGAATTTGTTATTTATACAAAAAAAGGTTCTCCGAATAAATTGTCAAACATGTGCACGAATATACAAACTCAAATGATTCTAGAAAAAATGATCTCCCTTTAGCAAATAAACAAAGAGCTGTCTCATTATTTCTGATTCAAGTTTTCTCTCCAATTCAGTCCTCCTCTTTCTCCCTTTTCTTCTACTTCTCTCCTTCCCTGCCTTTTCCTCCGGATCCCCTCAACTCGCTGATAATGCCAGGCTCGGAATCCCCCACCCCCCTTTCAATGATAGATTGCAGTGGTAACTTTAATCAGTTTTAATAGTCAGAACTTTACTGAAATTAATGCACGGACCCCTGTATCTATAGCAACTTTAGCTGTTTTAGAGAAAAGCAGTGATGTATAGAAAGTATAAGGACTTTTTTACTCTGCCAATCCTTCTCGTTTGCTCTTTTCTACACTATATCAGGGATGTTACATTCAATATAACCTAGTAGATTCATAGGCAGCTCAGGTCAGCCTTTGTACAGTAAGACCCCCAGAATGACCCTGCCTGTGGGTATTACTCTAAGTATATGCAGGCTTGTCCCTGGATGGTATAAACCACTGCCCCCTCAGAATGACCCTTTTGGATATTAAATCCGCTTTATTCAGGCATGTTGTAGGACAGCCTGTGTATGGCCCCTGCAGCGATTATTGTTATGGTCACTAATTACAGTCGGGCAAGTCTCAAAGGCAGCTCCTGTTTGCTGAGATGACCAGTGTGGCTCTTAAACTAAATATAATCGGGCATGTCCAAGGCCAGCCTTTTTATGACCATGTCAAGATATGGTTCAGGGTACACTAGTTTTATTCAGCTGTGAGGGACCGTAAACAGCACTGTGCTGAGGTCCCCAGGGCCACCAAAGGCCCCACAGGATAGCACATGAGCCAAATACAAGCACATCCCCTGGTAGCCTCTTTATATTATAGCACCTTTTAAGTATTAATACCAGGGCACCATGACATTGACATTGTGGAATAATATGGAAATTGTGTCCAAGACAGGGAAGGTCAGGAAACTTGATAATGTCACAAGGGAACTAGAATGGCACTTAGCAGAGAACATATACCACCGCCAAGGTCAAACTATTCTACGTTCGTATTCAAGCTCTTAGAATAGAAAAATTCTGCAACAAATTGTACAGACTCAACGATAAATACATCAGATTCTTTACTTGAAGATTCAGGCATACATTTTTGAGGAAAGGATGAAAATGTCTCACAATGTTAAAGATAAAAAGATGAGGAAAATAGTTTGATCTAACATTTAATCCTGCTGACGAATAAACCCACAAACTGCCACAGGTTAAATGATTACGTTACTTGGTGTAGATAATTAAGATAATCTTGAAATGTTCTACGTTCCCTTTTTATACTATATAGCCATTTCCAGGTCAAATCGATTAGAAACCAGTGCTTTTAAACTTTTCAAACTCAAGCTACATTAACAGAAGAGGAAATGATTACATTTTAAGCAGCACACTCTGAGAAGACGTGAATTTTATATCATGCCCACACTGGGATTTAGTAATAACTGATTTGTGTTTGGAGAGGAAACTTCTCACACTCTTTTGGCATCAGACCGACATCACTTCTTAGTTTTCCCACAGAGCCCCTGAGGGAATGTCAAGGTAGAGGAGTTGTCGTTCTTCACTCTGCTAAGCGAGGGACAAGAAATGTGATGCAGGGGGAGAAAGCGGCAGTGACAGTAATGGGGGGGAGAAGAGGGAAGGGAACATGAAACCCGGTCTACCTTCTCTACTTCATCACGGCAACTGTATCATTCAAGCCAGCTGATAAACAGTAAGGTACGTGTATATATGTGTATATATACAAACATATGCTTTGTTAACTTTTTAATATATATTACTGCAGCTATGGCGACGTCCTTTGATCTAGTCTCGCGATACTCACAAGTTCTCGCGAGATGAGATCAGTGAGATCAGCAGTAACTACGAGGAGGATTAGATATTTGTTTATTTGACATCAAAGGAGCGGTATGGAGGCATTTTCTGTTGGGTTTTTTTTACGTTTGAAGAAATGGTCGCCATTTACTTCAATTGTATTGGATTTGGCTGCAACGCTGTTTACCCCTAAAACTCCAAAAGTGTTATTTGGACTCAAAGACTTCACCCCCCCTCCATCGGCACAGTGGTGAGTAGATGAGTGAATTTTATTATTGGGTGAACTATCCCTTTAATGTATTTCATCATCAACAGTTATGTAATTTAGGTAACAACATCAAAAAACATGTGCAGAATCAAATTATGATCTTGTGTAATATTTATCATTCTTAAAAGGGCCATTCAGTATAATTTTTGTGACTTTAAGTACAAGTGAATATCTACACTGGTATTAAGGATACTACTTTTACCTAAATAAGATGCAAGTGCTTCTTCCAGTATTTTGTTCAGCATAATAGATATTTATTTATAGTCGACTATGGTGACTTAAAACCTGTGAAGAGTTGATGTTGCAGCAGCCTCAGCCTCTGCAGCACCGGAGGAGCTGTCCGAGTTACTGAATCCACTTTACACCGATTGGAATAATTTGGTGGCAGCCAGAGATTCTCAGCCAATGACTGAGCCTGTTTAATAACCATTAACACCTGGTAACGTGGTGAAACGGCTTCTTTCTCCTCCTGTAAATCATTGGCAAGTTCCACAGTGACAGAAACAGAGCATGCCCATAACCAGAGTAAGTCAAGAGAACGGTCTGAAACACTCAGACCGTTCTCTGGCTGCTGCTGTTGGGCTGGGCTGCTCTGTATGTCTGGCCATGCGCTGTCCCTTGCACAGTGACTTCATCAGTTATTTGTTTTTCTCTATGTGAAAGTACACTTATGTGGAAATGTCTCGGCATGACCCGAGGAAGGGCCTCAGGGGGTGGATCCCAGATTTGATATCACTTTCTTTAACAGTGTGAGATTGGTCATTTTTCATTGATTTCTCAGGGAATAACTCATGGATCTTGATGAAAAAAATCAGGCATGTTTAGGGGACTGATGTTTATGAATCAAGATCAAAATAAAAGTAAGAATCTAGTGAATATAAATGTGTTTTCATGAGGGGACTCTCTTTTGTCAGTTTCTGAAGATTGTAAAAGGAGCATTGATAGGCTGCTCAAATGTAACCAAATTCAAATCTTTGTTCCCCCTAACTAAATAATCAGGATGCACCTCCTCCACTTGCTCCTTTGCTCAGGTGCCTATGAATGCCTACATCCAGGTAACTTCACTACAATATACGGAGCAGGTTCTTTTTTAGATAAAGGATCAACACAAAGAAAAGCACTACCTACTGACCAATCTCTTGGAAAATAGAAACACTATTCGTAGAGGGTCCTGTGGAGCTCGATGTGTGGATTGTGAGAGGTCTCTTAGGATGGCAAGAGTTTTCAGACACCAGCAACCCCCTTTTGACTTTATGACTATTTCTTTATATGAACCACCCTCATCATTGGAGAGGGCCAGCAGGTGCAGCAGTGCTCTCTTGTGTAAGAGGCTCCCTCCTGTCTTCATTCCTTTTTTATCCTGTTGGCTGCAGCAACGTCAAAGACATGTCTTTGTGATGTTGTACAGAGACCTCATCCTGCAACAGAGACCGATACGAACATTGAAGCCTTGTACACGTTAACCTGATACAATTTTTGCTCCCAAGTCTGTTTGACACATGTACACTTGGAGCTGAAAATTGTCCCACTTACCATACATGGTCATACACAGCTGTTTATCCTGCATCTGTCATTTAAGCCTGGATTATGTTTAACTTGTCTGTAACTGTACCTTTTTCAGAGTAAAAGCACTTTAGTCTTTCTGTTGACTGAATCCATTTATTCATTTTAACAAGGTTTTCATTGTTAAAGCAGGACCAGAAGATGCACAGCTTCATACCGTAGAGTCCTGACATTTAGTTGACTGCATTTAATTGAGATAACACGGTAGCAGACACACAGCAGACATGCTATTTCAGCATGATTGTGGTTGTTAAGCTTAGTGAATCCAGTTAATGAAAAAGATATCCTGGCGTGTTGAACTGGCTTTTTAGTACAGGCCTGATGTGAACATCTTTACAACATCACAGAGTTCAAACATACATAATAAGATTTACCCTTCTAACAGGCTTTGAAGGTGGTGGATGCCGTGTGTCATGCCATATACTCTCATACCATGCAGTACGAAAAAATGTCTGAAATCTGGAAATTTGCTGAGAAATCCCCTGCATGATTAATTTGAGTTCCCTCAGTTCACTGCACCTACGACGCTAATCTGCATTTAATGCAGTGGACAGTTTTATATATTGACAAAACACATCATTAGACAAGAAGCTGCTGCTCATGTCTCATTTATTTCATCCTACACAATACGGCCTATGAAGACAGCCCTCCACTCATACGTCTGTGTAGTTTGTGTCTCTGTCTACTTCAGCTGAAAGGAAATCTTATTGCTACATAGTGGTTTATTAGACTATACTGCTCTTCTGTGTACCAGCAGTTTCTTATCTGTTTCAACATGACAAAGCATCCGTGCACAAAACAAAGCTATTATGAGAAATGCTTTGAGTTTTTTATGAAGTAACTTGAGCGGCCTGCACAGAGCTCCAACGCCTCTGGAATGAAATGGATCATTGACAGTTTGCCAGGCCTTATCGGCCAACACCAGCACTGACCTAATTAGTACTCCTGTGGCTGAATTGGATCAACTCCCTGAAGCCTGGCTGTAAAAGTTTTGCCTTCCAAAAACAGTGGATATGGCTGCATGTGTTTTTTTTTTTTTGATGTATAGATGAAATGTTTTTGTGTGTCATGAGACAACTCTTTAACTTAATATCATAGCTAAAGCTGGACTGAATCCATTGTTACAATCTCCCTCTCTGTCCACCTCATTTCCTTTTGTGCTTTCCTTGCCTCATCCCTCCTCCTCTGCATTGCCCTCCCTCTGTCCCACTTTCTTTCATTCCTTTTCAAAGAGACACCCTCCACCACTTTGATCCTGCATTCTCAGCTTTTATTTTCTTCAAAATTAAATCAGTCTCTCTGAAACCTGCCTCTTTTTAAGTGATACTCTTAATTGCCTGGAGAAGAAAACCATGTGCTAACCTCCCTCCAATGGGAGGCCGTACGGAGGTCAACAACAGCAACAAACAGCAGTGCAAGAAACGGAAGGGAACTCTTCAGCATGTCCAGATGTGTGCCAAAATCTTAGTGGTTAAACTTTTTGAAGAATAGCATCTCAAACAGTGGTGAAGGTGGTATCATCCTGATCATGTGCACAAACACATGCAGGGCTCCAGACTAACTTTTTACATTGCTTGCACTGGCGCGCCTAATTATTCATTTTGTTGCACCAGCACATAATTTAGGTACCCAACATTTTTCACTGCACCTTTTGGTGATACACCTACAGTTTAGGTTGTAATGGCGTGGGATTAGTGTTGGTGTTTGTAGTTAAAGTGTAAAGTGAACACAGGTCAGTGAACACGTTACAAACCAACCGCTGCTTCTGCTCTGATCCGGAAACAGCAGCGCTAAGCTTTTTTCAGCGTGTATTCACAGTTTTTGTTTCCACTGTACATCGCCTCGTTCACCTCCTCTTCTCCATCATCTTCATGTGTATCAGTGTGTGAGTGAGTGGGGGCGGGGCCAGGCCGGGGCCTGTGTGTGTGAGTGTAAATTCCACAGAGGAGATGAGATGAGGGGGCGACACGACTCAATCAATTTCAGAGACACATCAGATAAATGTTTGGCGCACCTGTGAGACCAAGCAACATTTTTAGTCTCACTCTGGAGCCCTGACATGCATTTGTACCGTGACTGAAACTGATTCAAAACATTATATATAATTTGTTAAATTTCAACTTCTGATTTGCCCTAGCAATAAAAAAAAGGTATTGATTTAGTACTGGTATAAAAGAAAACTACTCTGTAACATGGCCACATTTTGGCTGGTTGTGAAATGTGTAAACAAAATCTAAGGCTTTTGTGTTTTTCTATATTGATTGAAAAGCTCCACAAAAGAAACATAGCAGTAAACACATGGTGTCACTTAGCTTTCTGACTTGTTCCAGCTGTGTAGATTGCCTGCAATAATGAACCTTTTGCAGAATTACTGCTACCCAGCCCACTATATTTACTGCCTGCCATTTTAATGTCTTTCAAAAAACAATGTGAAACACCCACATGCATATTTAATCAGGAACAGTTGGTCACCTGCTTATCCGTGCCATTATCCAATCAACCAATCGTGTGGCAGTTCTGTGGAAGGAAAGACCCTGTTAATGAGAGAAAAATGGTCAGACTGGTTGCAGCCGATGTAATGAGCTCTAGTTACTCAGATAACCATCCTTCATACTGTGGTGAGCAGAAAAACAACGTGTTGAACTTTGAAGTGGACGGTTCTACGACAGCAGGGACCAATGAATATACTGGCCTATCCCTGTCTGCTGTAGGTTCCCTTAGCAAAGGTTAACTGTGTGTACAGCAGACAGATTCAAAGCAGACTGCAGACAGTTGGTACAGCTCTGTGCCTCAGAGTATTCACCATGATAAAGGGCCATATTACCCCTTTTTCCCCTGTTTAATGAATATTAACCAATTTAACACTCCTGATGACTACCCAAACCTTACAGTGGGCTTATGATGATGTTGGTTGTATCCGGGAGTATGAACATAAATATTTAAGGGGTGTAAAAATACAGGTGCTACAAACAGCTCAATAAAATGAATCCACTTGACATCCTGTAGTTTAAACTTTAATGGCTGTTAGTGAAAGAGATGTGTTGTGTCTGCACACATGCGCGTGTGTGTGCGCAAGTGAATCTGAGGGTGAGTGTTTGCAGTTCTTTTGTTAAAGCCTGCATGCAAACTCCTGTGTGTATATATGTGTGTGTTTCCCAGTGTGTTGGTGATTGTGCGATGTGTGTATGCTATGAATATTTGATGCACTGCACAGTCTCCTTTAGACTGAACGATAGAGAGAGGATGAGGTAGAGATGTGAGGGGAAAGAGGAGATTCAAATCATATAACAACAACATATGATTACTGTGATCATAACAGTGTTCTCCTTTAATGTGACCATAGATACATTGTTACAGGAAACTCCAAGGCAGGAAAAGTTTTTCTTCACTGAGATTTCCACTAGTTTTAACAGATGAGCATTTGAAGAACAGGATGATCATAGTAGTGGGATTTCACCTTAACTGCTATTATGAACGTCAAGTATTACACAGAAACACATGACAGAATTAAACAGCTGTTTATGTTTCTCTCACTTGCTGTAAATCAGCAAAAAGAAGAGGAGTCATCCTCTGGGGACCATGACTGTCTGCAAAGTTGAATGGTTACTTCAGGATTTCAAACAAACTTCTTCTGCTTCGAAGTTAAAAAATAGAAAAGAACAGAAGAGCCGATAGGGGCACAAAGACAATGGATCAAATGATGTGTTTTTTTTTTCACAAACAAAAATTATATGAACACACACACACACACACACACACACACACTGTGATGCCTTACATTTCGATTACAAACTTGTGTGGCGTACAGTGGATTGGAATTACATGGCTCCCTGACTCACTCTGCTGTTGGGCAGTCACACTCCCATGGGTGCTCATGTTGACAGAGGCGCTGAAAGACACACATTTTCTCATCCACCTTCCATCATCTTCAGCGTAAACTGCAACAGATGCAGCTTTGGTGGCATGAAAGAAAACATCAAATCTATAATTATCAATAAGGAAATTACACTACATCCATCCATTATGTAACCGGGAACTGGGATTCAAACGGGGGGGCGATAGTGGTAACCACTGTATCACCATGCCGGCCTTGACACATGAGTTCTCTAAATTGCAAGTTGTTATGCTGAAAAGGGAAGCAACCTTCTAACCAAGGGATGTGAATGTTCCAGGATCAGAAGTTTTACTGACATTCTGTTCTTAAAAGGCCACAACATTCTGCGTTTGAGACATCAGTGTAACTAATGATCAAAGAGACCAGATAAAGTGCTGCTTTACTGAAAGGCCTTCCTCCTTTGCGTCTGCAATTTTCTACTCTTGTGTCTTCTCTTCTTAGAAGAGCAGCAACTGCCTCCTCACAGCCACCTGGAAGGTTCCCTGGCCTTTGTTTTCTCCTGCGAAGTATCTGTGCTGTGCATGCCTCCATGATTTACCGTGTTCTTGTTTAAGGTCAGGGTTGACTGATACAAAGGTCGACTTCCTTGCTTGCTTTTGCCCTTTGCAGTACCTGCAGTACATTTCGTTGTCTTCAAAAATGAGCCATGCGATAGTTCTCTGCCACACTACTAGACAACTTATTTTCTAGTAGTGGTTGAGGATGAACTGGTATCACTGCTGGGGTCTTCAGTGAACATTAGTCTCTTCCTTTCCATCTCATTCTCCTCCATTTCCGCCTCAGCGTTGACTGTTTCAGTTGAAACTTCAGTTTTTGTGGTATTTTGGACTTGTATTGTAAAATAATGACATAAGCTTAATACCTTGTGTAAGTTGCTAGCAAAATTTAGCTATTTCACCAGCTCATTGAGTGATCACACTTTGGTGTCTGATGATGAGGGGGTGATGTGACAATATAGGTTCAGTAGAGTGACCATGTCAATGCAATTGTTGTCCTATTAACCATTGTGATGGGAAAAAAAGTAGAGGCTGAACTTTGTAGACTAATACTTGCTTTAAGGTCTCAACCTTACTATGTAAAGGGCCTTCAGATAATGTATATTATGATTTGGCGCTGTACAAATATATTTAATTTTATTCACATACCCCTAAAAACATTTTGCACTAAACCCATCTAATGGTCACAAAAGGGAGAGAAATGTTTCCACTGTCAAGCACTAAATCTGTGAGACAATTGTAAATAGAGATGAAACGATAACTGGTATCAGGGTAAACAGGGTAAAATCCCTGACTGAACTGTCTTTCACTTTTTAATTACCATTAAAACTGCAGTTGTTAACCTTGGTGGCATCAACCAAAGTTAGCAAGTCTGCCAATACACAGGCACAGCAAGCAATGTGAATTTGTAATGTGTAGTAAAAACATGGTGGAGAGACACAGAACACGGATATTTTCTACGAAGGACAAAGATAAATTGTTCAGAACAGAAACCTTCAAACCAAACAGCACCTGATTCATATTCATCCTTTATTAATAGGCGAGGTATACCGCAGGGTTTTACGGTTGCAGTAATTAAACTTCTGCTCAAAAGACCTATTCATGACTCAAATGTTTTTGCCAACTATGAGCCCATATCAAACTTCTCCTTCATTTCTAAAGTCTTGGAAAAAGGTGGAGCAAACTAGTTAAGTGATTATTTTCACAACAATGTGTTTATTTCAAGACTCAGAATTCAGGATAGATCATGGCTAAGTATTACTGATAACCCTGATAACTTTGGTGACAATAATCATGATATGATAATAATCTCTCTCTCTCTCTCGAACACTGACCATTGGTGAGTTGATGAACCCTAAAATTTCCGCTTTATTTATGACATAAAGTATCTCAGTAAAAACTACACAGAGGGCAAGCACGGCGTTACCCGTGTCAAAACAGGTTGGCCTGGGCTCAGTCACTTCTCGGTCAGGTCGGACAGAAGTTTGCGGCCCGAGTGGCGCTCAACTCTACTGTGTGGAGCAGACACTTTCATTTTTCGCATGCATTGATAACTAATGACCTGGGCGCTCCCTCTGATACACAAACATTTATCAAATAAGTTTAATGTGGCATTGTGGCCGGTGGTCAAGTTGTGTAATCAGTACGTTCCTAACGCGGGTAAAACTGCTAACTGTGGCAGCCCTAATTTTCACAACCTTTTGTCTCTATTCGCAACGCTAGACCAATACTGCCATCCCTGTAGCCACACTGCTTACGCCGCTAAAAGAGAATACGAGGTAAGAAATACTCAAAGATGTTCATGTTTTCTTACTTTCTGAATAAACTTTTAATGCCTGGGACAAATTAAACGCATCGTTTGGTAGGAAATGTGTCGTAACAGAAGCAGTCAGTGTCAATACAGAGTGTCTGAGTTATTCAGGAAATTAACACACTGAGACGGTTTCAATGTGAGACACACACACACACACACACACACACAGTGATCGAGGGAGCATTATTGAAGTTCAACTGGCTCTCCCCAACATTTAAGAAGCTCTTAGAGAGTTTGCTATAATGTAACTGCAGTAACTGTCCCATTAGTGCTGCTGTCTGCTGTCATTACGTGAGCAGGAAAAAGAAAGCTCACATTCACCAACCCTGTTCACAAAGTTTTTAAGTGAACAGGAGCCACTACTTCAGACTGCATGAAGAGCAGCTGCAGTTTTCTGGGAATAAAGACAGTTCACTGCTCCTTTATGGAATTTTTCTAATTTATCTTTCTAGAAAATAATAATTTTGTTTTGCACTTGATTAGGAACACCTGCATATCTGCTTATTCATGCATTATCAAATTAATAATGTGCAGCAGAGCACAAAATCATACAGATCCGGGCTGGTTTGAGTGTTTCTGAAACTGTCAATCTCCTGGGATTTTCACACACGACTCACAATGAAGCCAAAATGGCTGCTGCACACTAGAATTTTCAGCTCTTGAAAACCGATTTTAAATCTTATAATCTTCAGAACGCACACACTGGACGATTTGGCAAGAACATCAGACCACACACTTGCCGTTTGTAGGAAATGAATCGGGAAACAAAGTAGTGATTCCAGAGACTTAAAATGAAATCTAATAGAAGATCTTCTTCCGTCTTCTATTGCGTTTGGCAAATGACTTCTGGGTGCATTACCGTCTCCTTCTGTACTGGAGTGTGGAAACTCACGTGATTAAACAAGACTTCAGGAGGGAAAACAAACATGGAGGAGGACCGACATCGTGCATTCTGTTTTACAGCAAAAAAAAAAAGAGCAAGAAGTCATGGCTAAGAAGGTGTATACATTTTGCAGTACTGTTGTTTTTAGTCGCAGCTTTACAATTACGTGACATTCGGTTGGTGACGCTTCCCGGTCAGCTCGTTCTCTTGCTCCCTTCCTCTCTCTCGCTATTGCAGGTTTCTGTCGGAGCTGATGTCGAATCGAAATCGTGGAGGCACCGACTCAAATCGGTAGCATTAAGATTAATTTTTAAACCCCTCAATTTCTGGATTTTTTGGGCAGATAATTGGCCGAGGAGGAGGGGTCAGATTGGTAATAGCTGAAGTAGCGAGCTACAGTAACTCAGATAACCACGCTGTAATCTCTGTTAACTGGGTTAAAACAACATGTTGAACGGTAAACCTTGAGGTGGATGGTCTACAACAGCAGAGATTATGTCACTGCTGCTCACAACAGTTGACTGAAAAAGTAGCCCAACCTGCCTTGTGTCAGTAGTCCAGACTGCTGCTGGGGGTGTGATGGTGTACGGGATGTTTTCTTAACCCTCCATCTATTGGATAGATCGAGTATTGTTGCTGATGTTCATCTATTTATTGCCACAGTTTACCAAATCTGTGATATATTAGTCATTATGTTAAGTGCTCTCATCAGAACAGTAGGGATCTCTCATCATAGTTTTTCTATGCAATTGGAGGCGCACAAATACTTAGACCTCTTAAGTCTTATGATTATGCTTTTATTTATTTAATTATTCTATTACAAAATGAAGTTTGCGTAAATGCCTTTAGTTTGAAAAAGGGATTTTTTTTTTTTTTAATTTATGTTTGTATGTTCAATTTCAAGAGAAGTATGTTCCAGAATTGTACTTTAAAAAAAGCTGAACTTCATTTTCTCTGACACCCATGCACTGATACAAAGTAAAAGTTCCACACTGGTTTTATGAACAAGATGGTGAGTTCAGTGTTCTCTCCAGTCACCAGATGTGAATCCAGTAGTAACCTTTATGATGTTGTAGAATAAGTAATTGGCAGCATGAATGTACAGCTGACCAATCTGCAGGAAATTGTGAGATGTAATCATGTCAACATCGAGCAAAATCTTACAGAAAAGTTTCCAACATGTTCAACTTGTGCCATGAAGAGCAAAGAGTAAAGGGAGGCTGCTGTTGAAACCATTGCTGCATATGCTAGTGAATAAACACCAAATTTGTTGTCTCAGTAATCATTATTTGGCTCCGGAAACAACTAATGAAAAAGTAATGACGGCGACAGAGCAACCACAAACAGCATTAACAGCTCCTCGAGTGTTTGGGTTTACAACTGCTGCTGTATAACTACGTGAACAGATGGCCTAAGAAATAACAAAGAAACAAATGCAATTTTAATGTTCCCTGTGGGGTCACTGAGTTATTACAACAGTATAACAAAAAACACTACAACAAAGAAAATCTATGTAATATAAATCAGTGTAGAGCAGATTGGATGTAGATGTGGATTTAAGTAAAACATGAGCCGGTATAAAAACACAATAAATGTGCACATCAAGGTTGTGTAAGGAAAATTATTATTATACCAACACAAAGTAAAAATTCAGTGGAAAAAAGACTAATTTACTGTGCAGCGAGCAAGGCGGTCATTATCACAAAATTAATCCTAACTGGGTGAATCAATTGATGCAATGTGAACCTCACGGCCCTGAACAGCAGCCTGTACATCATCCTGCTCATTACACAGCTACCGACCAAAAACATTCATCTTTTGGCACAAAAACAACTTCATTACAAGCTCAAGTCATTTACACGCTTTTGCCAACGAGCTAATTTAACACGCCTGCAGCCATGCAAACATTTGTAGCTGAAATCCTCGGCTCTGTTCTGGCACTCGTGGCGTGCTCCTGATTATTAGAGAGGGGGAACGTTAGCTGTCAGACAAGATGAAGTCTGAGTCACAGAGTCACTCTGCTGGTGATAAGCCGTGGGATACAAGTGTCCTATTGGAGGAGAGACATTCTTCACCTGAGTGGGTCCCAACACAACGCACCTAAATTATTCTTTTTTTGTCATTGCTGCTGCAGGTGTTTCTCCCCTGCTCCCTGGTGAGTTTCACGCTGACTCAGAGACGGAGAGCTGGAGATTCCCACAATATTCCTACTGCATAGACTGTATATAACGATGGATAATGCATCTCCACTTCCTCCCAACATCCCAAAATGCAGCCAGAATATGCAGGATACGATCACTCCCAGCTTTCGCGTTTGAAGCCAGAGTCTATGCAATAGTGATTGTGGGATGGAGCCGGGGAATCGAGGTCCCGTCGATACATGCGCTCGACTAATTGCGAGTCAGTCTGAGCTGGCCAAGACCAAGGTCGTCCCGAGCTGTTTGAGCCGACGGCACAGGTCACTGGTGCTGGGACAACTTGGGCTGAAGCAACTGTGGCTGAGGAGTGTGTGTCAATGTAGATTTGAAAACGAAAAGCGACTTCCTAGATTCCTACTTACACGGTCGCTGGTGGTGAGTTCCTGCCCACCTTTGATTAGAGGGTGTTAACCTTTTCAAATATATATATATATATCTGTCACGACGTAGAGACAACCCAAAGAGTTAACTCTCCTGAGTATTGTCCTGAAAGCTCTAACATGGTTAGAAACACTGAGTGAGGTTATGAGCCATGTTCAACCAAAAAATGCAATAAGTGTGATATTAAAACCAGCATTTACATAGTTTATCAAAAAACAGTCATGTAATTTAGTTTACAGCTCAAAAAACACATCTAAGTGTGTAATATCTATTTTAGTTGTTCAGGAGGGTTGCCATGGTAGTCTGCCAGTGTCACACTTGTTTTTTGTGGAAATAAAACAAATTTCGTTAATTTTCTTGCCACATACATCATCAATATAACATTATGAACCGAGTGCAATAATTGATTTTGGGAATCTCGGGAATAGATTCAGAACCACAGAAGGAAAGATCTCTCTCTCTCTCTCTCTCTCTCTCTCTCTCTCTCTCTCTCTCTCTCTCTCTGTCACCGTCTATAGCTGAGTATTTTTCAGGTGTGAAAACACTGGTACTAGGGATTGGACGGTTATATAAACAGCCTCCTCTTGATATCTTCCATTTAGAATCCAGGACAGTGCTTCTGGTTGATGAAATGCTAAATGAAAGCTTTACGTGTCGTTTGTTTTCCGTCCTGTGACACAGAAAGATTGTCTAACAGCTCGCGGCCATGTCGGCTTCCTGGGGAAACGCGATGATTGCAGTGTCTCGGATATGAACTCTGGAACTGTTTGAGACTTTATTTAATTAAATGATTTTGACCTGAAATCAATTGGGCAGGCCACTGGAACCCGGCACCCTGATGTGTAAGTGTGTGTCGAGCAATACCACTCAGACTCAACAGTGGATGTCTGGCTTTTACACACACACACACACACACACACACACACACACACACACACAAAGTAAACCAGCTGCTGAACTGAATCTTGTCCATGTAGGCAAGGAAAATGGACATTTAATTGTAGAGCAATCAAGGCTGAGAGCTTAATGGGACTTTTATAGCATTCTATCACTCAACCACTCTCGCTGCTCTCTCTCTGTCTCTTCCCTCGCCTGAACTCTTTTAAATTCGCTTTTCATCCAACAGCTCCACAGATGAGAGAGATGAAGTTCTCCTTCTCCCTCTTGACCTCTAAGCTATTCTTCCTTTACTTCTCCAATCAGCTGAAATCAAGGCCCACCTTTGGCAATAAAAGTAGCATTTGCATCTCTTTTAGTTTTGCATATTTCTCTGCTCTGTGTTCTGATGTTGTTCTGCATGGACAAACAAGCACGATTTCCTTTTTTAAATGAATCTCTCGACATAATTGTGTAAAAAGCAGGCAAAATAATAAAGAATATAACAAATGGGTTTGTGTTTGTTGTCTGATAAATTGACCTGAATTTTGAACAAGCACTGACCTTTCAATCCTTCCTCTGCTTGATTTGGACCATCATTCTGGTTCTTCAGATTTGGTGAAAAAGCAAACAGTGATGCAAACAAAGGACCTTTAGTTTGTATATTGATCCTGACTACAGTTCATCTGGATCTTGGAACTGTTTGTCGTTTTTCTCCAGGCACAATGTGTGTGACAGGGGATTATACCAAGTCTCAACGCTGTTCTCACAAGACCAAATGACTTGTCTCTCACACACACACACACACACACACACACACACACACACACACACACACACACACACACACACACGGTCAAGTGGCAGAATTAAAGTTCTTTAAAGTGGAAAGTTTCATCCTCTGGACCCCGTTTCCCATCACACACCTCCACACATCACTGCGGTAACCTCGATTATAGACAGGACATACTTTCTTCCCTCTCTCACTGTGTCCTTCTGTCTCTCTCTCTCTCTCACTCGCACACACTCCCTCTCAGATTAGAGTTGACTGAAATGAGATTCTCCTGGAAATCCAATCTAGCCGCCCTCATTCCTCTCCAACAAATCTCAACTGTCCATTAATGTGCACCTGTGTGACTGTGTGTGTGTGTGTAGGTGAGAGAGGGAGAGAAACCCAGTGAGTACCTATCATGTAATTCCAGCTGTTTCCTCTTCTTTAGGCATCACAGGGCTTGGTTGGTGAAAAATATTAAAATCCAATATTTTAGCAAAATATGAATTGGATTTTCCAGCCATAGATTATCATAAATGTCCGGTGTTGAACAGAAGACAGTGTAACGTCAGGCCAGAGCCTTGGAAGCCCATTCACTGTGTGGTGAAATAAACAATTCTCACCAGGTTCTGAGGATCAATATATAATCCTGGATGTCAGGTTGTGTTTAGTGCTGAAAGCCTGTGAAGCCAGTCCAAAGCTTTGTATTTTGTGTTCTGGGATCGAACCAAGTGAGAACAAAATGAGAGCAAAATTGATTCAGGTTACCTGAAATTACCTGTGATTAATAGACCAGCTGCATTATGAGATTTAGTTTTACTTAAAAATGCAACACTTCAAATTGAATTCACCGAATATCAATCTTAAACTCATATTAGCCTCTGCATTGAGCCGCCGTGTCCTCTGCTCCCAGGAACATCATGAGCACACAGCGCTCAGATGTTCCCTGAATATGCTCTAATGAAAGGAAATGTAAAAAGAGAATGAAAATCCAATTGAGTGGAAGCTGAGAGGTTAAATCCTTGGGAGTTTTGTTTAACCAAAATTGGCAGATTTGCAGATACACAAGAATATTATGACATTACTGAGCTGGAGAGAGAAGAGGTGACAGACGGCCAAATATCTACCCTGACATTTCCGGAACTGCGGTACGTGAGAACGCAATTGTCGAAGTCACTGGATCTGGCTATTTTCTACAACTTTTCTTGCCTGTCCCCTGGTACAATGTTCAGAAAATGTCCAAGTGCGCCCATGTGAGAATACGGCGGGAAAATTCACCACAGGAAAGTCGATGTGTGAATGAAATACATGTAGAACACGCTAGAGATGAAGGTGTCAACTTGGAGCAACAACATACCTTGGGTCTCATTTATAAAACAGTATGTAGGATTCATACTAAAAGTGTACATGCTCACAAATACCAAACATTTTCTGACACTGAAATGTCAATGAGTTTTAAACAAAATATGTGATTTCCACAGTGGAATTGAAATCCCACTGCTTGCCTCCTGAATGCTCTACTCAGGTGCCACCCCTCACCTTAATATTCCAGACATTTTCCTCCTGTTGTGAACATGTCTGACCCGGACAATCCACAGCTCAATAAAGCAGAGAGAAAGAGAGAAGTCTTGTGCAGGTGTCATTTCTGAGCCTCCCTGTCTCAGAGGATTCTCAGATCTTCACCGTGTAGCCTGCAGGTTCACAATGAAAGGAACGGGATGGGAACTGCTTGTACTTTTTGCTTGTTAAATCTTTTGCTCCCGGTCATGGTCAAACATTTTCATTCTCTATTTTCCACTCTGGTCACCTTGGCCTGAAGAAACTGTTTTGCACCACAGAAATCATTATTGTCCCGATGTGACATAATCACCACTTTGTACAAGTGAAATCATTGATGTGGAAAAAGCATTTCTGAGTATTATAACAGACATTTTATTTACCTTTTAACAAAGTTCTTTATCATCAGTTTGTTGATGCAAGCAAATGTTTTAAATCATCGACTGGTGAAGAGTAAAGACAAATACCCCAAAAATCCCTCGGTGAGGGTTGTTTATTGTGATTATTCTTTATTCTCTTCCTTATAAGAAGTGCAGCAATGTTTTTTGGTTCATTATGATGATAATAATAATGCATTTTATTTAAATTGTGCTTTCCAATTGGGAAAAAAAAACGAGTAGAACCATCTTAAACCAATGAAACCTCCCTTGTAGGACACACATTTTTGGTAAATGAGAGATATTTCAAACAGCACTGAGCATATACATCAATGAATGAATGTACAAGTATAGTATTGTTATAAATTTATATTTTCATAAAACAGTCATGGGACAAATGAGGCATATTATATGGACTTTTACTTCTCCGTAATTCCTGCATTAAATCCACACTGTAGCGAAATCTCATCATTCATTTTATAGTTTTATGTGACATTTGCACAAGTCAAACAAGACTCAGTAAAGTATACACCTCCACCGAGGCCCACCGAGTCTTTATGAAACCACATTCAAATTCACTAGATCCAGACTTTTATTTGGATCTGCAACAACTTGAGCACACATTAATATCCGTCCCCTAAACAGACCAGATTTTTTACAAGATCCATGAATTATTCTCTGAAAGATCAATGAGAATGTAACTGACTGCTAACCTGGTAGGTTACGCAGATTGTTTGATTTACTATTTGTGTTGGGTTTATTTAGTTATTTATGTTCAAGTATGTATCTTGTTATTTAAATTAGTAATTTGTTGTCCTGTTAATGTAGCGACTCACCTCGCGTAAATGCCTGTAGCTTTCACGGAGCGGACCGATATTATAACACACAAAATCCCTCGCTCCTGGATAATTAGAGACTTCCGGTCTGAGCCTGATAAAACACCTGCTGTGCATCGGCGTCTTGATGATGGTAACAGCGGGACAGCATTAATCCTCGTTTTAACACCCCTCGGCGAGCGGAATGAGGTACGAAGCAGTTTTAATTCCCTTTGCTACAGGTAGCGCGGAATGGGAGTCGCTTAGTCACACCGTTAGCCGATCTTTATTTACGTTGACGGCACACAGCGGGTGAGTGGGGTTCATTTGAATGCGCTTCAGCGTTACTTCATATTAACCCGTCAAATTTCTCTCACGTGGTATTTTCTTTGTTTAACCGATGTTTAGATATTTTAATAGTTGTATTTGTCTTTTATTAAATGATTATCTTGTACTTGTGTTATCTTCCTAGTTTTACGGTGCCATGGTGAAATGTGTGAATAAAGAGCCATGAAGCATCAGTTTGGAACTCTGCGTCTTGCTTTGCCAGCCAGGGGCTGTTACAGAGAATGTTAAAAAACGTCCTATCTCACAATGTTAAAGAAAAAAATCCTGGATCTACCCCCTGATCCAGATCCATACCAAAAGTTATCGGATTGTTCCTTGGGTTTTGCCCCACCCCATCACAAAAGGAAATCGTTTCAGTTGTTTTCAGGTAATCCTGCTAACAAACAAATGGACTGGGGTGAAAACATAAACTCCTTGGCCGAGGTTATTGTGGTATTGTTCAATGTTACTCACAACAGTTGATTGACATGTAGGTTTAGCCAATAGGAAGCTCCTATGTTGGTAGGATGTGGACCAATAGGATGAGGCAGTGAATGTGGGGTGCGGGGTCAGAGAAGGAAGTGAGGATCCAAATAAACATGTCAACGTTAGTACACAGTCTGTCTCACGCACATTATTAAGTGAACTCGACAGTTATGAGAGAGAGATTTCTGTTAATTGCTTCCCGTGCAATCTTCCTGTCTCCTGTTGTATCCTGAAGGAAGGAATTATTATTCATGTTATTTTTCATGCTTTACTGAACAATAGATTTACAAACAGCAAGGCAAGTCAACCATAGTATTTAAAACCAGGATATGAGTCTGAGTAAGATGGAACAAAAATCAAACATATAAGGGGAGCTATAGCAAGTAGAGAAAATATGCTGCGTGGTGTCGATATAGATTTTTATCTTTTGCACCTTTGCTTCACTGTTGTGCTGTGTGCAGCTGTTTTTCCCTCTCTCTTCCTCTCACTAGCAAAGATTTTCATAGTCAGACTGGCCATCGGCAGCACCAGTAGAAATCCCACCATCCTAGCCTATAGCCTCAGGTTGTCAACAAGTGTATGGTCTTTTAATGGGTTTGGAATAAGAACAATAACTTATTTGTGAAGGAAAGAAAATTCAATTGTGACTATTGTTTCACGACTGCTCGTGGTCAGACTGATTGATATCACTGCTTTCAAAGTTGAAAAAATTGGTTATTTAAGAGCTTTTCTGCTGATATATCTACTAGCTAACAAGCTTTAATGGACTGATAATTCATATTCAAATTGTAGGAGTAAGGAGATCCAGTGCTGAAGAAACTCCTGCCACATTTAGACCAATTGTTACATCTGTAAGTAAGTTGTGGATATTTTTCAAAATAATAGTCTTCTCATTATTTCATTTGTGCAGTGGGAGGGAAATGCATGTGTTTTGAATATTGACGTGGACATATTCCCTGTGGGTCTCTAAAATATATGCCCACAGACGCATAGAAAGGTAGTTGAAACCTCTTCAGATGCTCCCATGTTTCTTAAGATTTGTTCAATAAGATTTGAGTGATGTTGAGTTTTCCATGAAGTCTCTTTCCATGTTTGATGACATTTATGATCAACATTTTTCTGCAAAAGCCATTTGATGTATTTCCATTATATAATGAACTGTTTCTATAGTAGTTATCATTCTTATTATGGGATTCCACCATTGCACTGAAATAGCTTAAAAGACTGAATGAGAAGGTTGTTTGTCAGTATGAGGCGTTCTACATCCACAGTGTCTCAAACATCAAAGCGCTGGATGCTCGTCCACACTGATGCAAGTGGCAGCAAGCTGGTGACACACAGTTATTCACTGGGATCTTTCTGTCATGCATTTTAACTATGAGGACAAGATGGTGCATCTGCATGTGTGGGTGCAACCGAAACGGCCAACTCTTAAATAATACAAAAGGATTTACTCCCACTGTCAAACGCACTACATGTGTTGAAGAAAAGAACATTTGATGTGCAACGTTTAGTTTGTGTGTGTGTGTGTGTGTGTGTGTGTGTGTGTGTGTGTGTGTGTGTATGTAATCGATGCGTGCTGTGAATTTGAAAGCCAACCACTCTGTTGGCACCACAGAGAACATTGTTAATTGGACTGACTTATTAACAGTAATTGCTAAACAGGTTGGAAGAGTGAATAGGAATGAGCAGTGAAATTGGTTTAATCTTGTATCCTGGGGATTATCAGATTCAGAAAAAAAAAAACTTTATTGATCACCACAAGCAAATTGCTATGTTTCAGAACAGATTAACAAAGAAAACAAACAGCAGATTAAATGACAACAGTTACCTGCATCCCTAAAATGGTGTGAGACCAAATCAGCACTAGAGTTAATATTTTAATTTCAATCAGAGTCCATATTCCAACGGAAAAGTGTAATGTAGCCACTAGGGCTGTGACTTTATCCAAAAATCTAGTTTTAACGGATGACTCGCAAGTTTGAATCCCCATCCCCATGCATTGTGTCCAGGTTTAACACTCCACTTTTCTGTGTAGCCTCCTGCGCTGTCGATTTGTCGTTGTTGAAGAGTTCGGCAGTTGCATGGTACAAAGATGACAAACAGCCTTAACCATTGTTCCTTACTTTGCTGTCTACAGTGTAGAATCCAAAACATTCCCACACACCATTTCTCAGATGCTTTTTGTGGCATGATTGTCCGCGGAGGGCGGCTTAGCTTGCCAGCGTCCCCCCATTTTTTTTTTTTTGCCGAAACAATGCCACATTACTGGCTTACTTTTCTGATAGGTCAAGACGGCATGCAGTAGGTCAAGCTGACAGTGAGCGCCCACTGAAGTCAAAGCGCATTGGACTGTGAAGTAGTTTGACTCATGACCAAGCAAACATGTCATTAAATTTCCATTATTTATTTTATTATTAAATCTGGTCCAAGCAAAGAATGGCAGTTTATCGAGATGGTCCTATCAGTGTAGCAAAGTTGTATATTAGTTTAACTTGGGCTCTGATGAGCTACTTTTTATGAAAAAAATTGGCTTCCAAATGAATTTCTGGCAAGTTTTCCCTTTCAGATCTTTGCTCTTCATTATACAGACACAAACTGAAAACCAGAGTCCCAGCAGACAGCCCTGCAGAGACAGCCAGGCCCTCACTATATTTTAATGAGCTGTAAAACCTCCAGTACACTGTTAACACCAGATTTGTCAGCAAACACAGAGAGAAACAACAGTATGGATGAACGCTAATAAGAGCCAAGTTAGCTAGGTGAAGTCAGCCTTGTGTGTCATATGTGCTCTTAGGGATAAAGAGAGTAGGTTCAACCTTGCTACTGACACACACACGTACACACACACATGCACAGTGTTTCTCTCCCTCTATGGCTTGCTAATGAAAGCCCCATGATTAATGATCAATTATTAACAGGATCAAAATAGGAATGCTGTAGATGCTGTTAAACAAGGTAGCTGACTTTTTAATTGGCTCTATTCACAGTCCACACGCAATTAATCTCTCTCTCTCTCTCTCTCACACACACACACACACACACACACACACAAACTGACTTGAGCCAGTTCTCTGACAAACTAAGTGAATGCAGAGTGTGACTTTTGGAGGTCTGATGTCAGCCCTTGTAGTTCAGCCACACTGTCATGAGCTCCCTGGATCACACACAGAGACGACTGTGCCGAGCTGTTTCTATCAGCTGAGAACTGCAGGACTGTCGCAGAACGTTCACTACGTACAACTAAAGAGTTCTACAAACTAATGAGAGTAAAAAGTTTATGGATTTTTTGTTAACGGTTTACCAAGCCACTGATTTGGTAGGATTGTCCCGGTGTCCCGATGACTGGTTCTGGTCTTGCTTGGTTGTCAATGTGAGAAAAAAACCCTAACCCCTAACCCCCCATACTGCTGGTAGATGCAGTGGAACAGGCACTAAAACAATCCATTAAGAGAAGAGTCCAGCTGACGATCTTGCAGATGATCTAAGGGCGCTGGGGGAGTTGCCGCACGACTTTGACAAATGCCAAAGCAGGAAGCAACACCTCACCCGTACAATGGTCTTTGGGTCTTTATCAAACTATACTACTCAGTATTAAGGTGTACAGACACCATAACAGCTCCACAGATGCTGAGTAAATTGCCAGATGAGAGAACACTACAGCAAACACTTGGGAAAAGAAGGTATTTTTCCTTAAGAACATCGCATAGTCAAAAGGTTTGACACAGAAAACTCAATGACTAAATAGCTAGCTGGTCATGATTGCAACATAATGAATAGAGATAAATAGCTCCTAACTGTTTATCTTCCGCTCCGTCTCCCTTCCCATCTCTTCCTTACTTACCGGTGTTAATTTAAAGTTGACATTACACTGCTCCTTATGATGTGGGCAAGTGAAAATGAAGAGTAAAGGGGTGGAGAGGAGAGGGAGTAAGGTTTCTGATCTATTCCCTGTGTCAACTCTCCCCTCTGTTCTGCAGCTCAGCCCACCTTTCTCCCGCTTTTAAAAGTCGGTCTTCACATGGCTTAAAAGGAAATTTCTACTGTTTGATGTCAGGAAACAAAAGAGTGACTTTGTTCTGCAGAGAATCTTTCATGTTGCTGAAATTAACAAGATGTTGAAAGAGAGTGAGAGACGGAGAATCTGCAGAGCGAGGGAGGGACGTGGTGTGACACGACTGAGATGAGGGAGATGCTGTAAGTCCTACTGGGTTTGTCATTTGCCTTCTTGATGTTGTTGCAACTTCTTGCCTTCTTGACTGAAAAGTTATGAGAACATTGAAATGTCAGTGTTAAAAGCTACAATTTATCTTTCAAGCTGTTTTCAAACATGAACTCCAGAGAATGTTTGTGCAACTGGGTCCTGACCTGCTTCAGAGTTTGGCTTTCACACATGAACAAGTCAGCAGGAGATTCTCCGCTAAGACGCACACGTTCACACCTGAACAGGAATCTCTGGGAGAGGGGGGGTGTAGCAGGCAGCACATTGACACTGGCGTCAGTCCTTATCACCAAAAGCTGTCTTGACATCTTCGGTGGTGTCTTCTTCGTGTATTGCACCGCTTTATCACCCTATTTGTATTCTTTTTCTTTTGTTTCAATCAACACACTCGCTCACAGTGAATCCTCCAGAGGATATCCTGCTTTTTTTTCACATCGCCTCATTCAGACATTATTTTCCAGAGTTTTTACCAGGGGGCTGGCAGGAAAAACTCTGGACAATGTCTAGAGCCTTTCACTCATTCGAGTTCTCACATACATGAGCTGCTTTCAGACATGCATTGAACCGTGGATAATTATCTGACATTCTCTGCAATTTAGTGCTGAAAGCAGCTAATGTTTTTATCAAAAAAGCCGGACAAGACATTTGGTTTGGAGTCATTGCATTGCAACATTTTATATAAACCTCTATAACCTGATTTACAATAAATTGATCATCAATAGATTAGTAAAATTTTCTCTCTCAGTGGGTTAATCAATAACTAACTTAATGTGAGAAAAACCTTAATGTACTGGTATGAATTTTTACTCAAGGCAACACTGGTCTGTTTGTCACTCGGTCATTTGACCACGTTGCTCAAGACTGAAATATCTAAACAACTATTAGATTGATTCCCGTGTACATACAATACTTTTGTGTCTACCAAATACCTGCAACACCAATAGGAATTCCATCAGTCTCAGCAATCCTTTGTGTTTTTTGCCAATTTGCTAATGTTGGCATGCTAACAGGCTAATATACAATGTTAACATCAACATAATTACAGCAAACAGCACGATGCTTGGATTGTCAGTCTGAGTATGTTAACATGTTGACAGTATTATTTATTAAGCTCTGTTGTGCCTTGGTAAAGCCCATAGACCCACATTCATACCTGACATCAGTAATGCAGTGCTGGGTATTCGACAGTATACCCACTTATTTTTCAATCAGCATAGCGTATACCCACTGCATGTTCTGCATGCTGTGCACATCATTCATTCATGTCCTGGGAAAGCATCACCCGACTTACTCTGCCTCTGATTGGTTAGTTAGGATAAAAGGATCAGAGTCAGCCACTCAGAGGCAGAGTAGGGCAGTGTTCCAGGTAAAAGATATCACCTTCCCTACCTGACCTCCTGATTAACTGAACTCATTAAAAAACATGACAAAATGCCTCTGAGGAAATTCAAACATAAAGTGAACTACCCAAATAAAAATGTCAGCAGATGTTTCATAACGTTCTGTTTTTCTGTGCTGTTCACCAGCAGTTCAGGAAGTGATGGCAGTTCAGCGTCAGACACGATCTATCGCCACGTCCTCGTCAGAGAAAATGTTGATGGTGACAGACAAGGAGCGATAAGATGGTTGGATGAATTCCTGAAACAAAAATACATACTATTAATATTATTTTTGTGCGAATATAGCACCACTGTTCCTCAGAGATGTTACCATGAGTTCAGACACAGTCCGTCTGAAAACTTTGCAGACGGAAAGTTATTCAGAGTTCATTGTCCAGTTTGCGAGAAACACACCCAGACACTTTCTTCTCCCACAAAAATACAATTTCTCATTACAATACTTGTCTTTTTCATCAACCTGTCTTATTTCATTTTCTTATTGAGAGTATAGAGTGATTTACAAACAGTTGTATTAATGAGCCTGCATGTTGCTGTTCTCACGCGTGTTCCTCTTGTTACATCCTCCTTATAATTGCCCTCTCCCTGCTACAACCACATGATTTTAATCATAGCCTTGCTGATTGTCTCTGTGTCAGAGAGCGAGAGGAAGAGAGACACAGGTTTCATTATGGACAATTGGCCTCCACATAAATAGTATATTCATATAATATAAATAATAACAGCAGCCGTCGTCCTGTCTCTCCCCATGTATCAAATGTTTTTCCTCGTTTCCTTTTCATCTTCTTTTAAAAGTTTAATGCAGCACAACAGCTTCACGTGTTTCACTCCTTCCCCCCAGTGAGCTTGTAACATATTCTCATTTGCAAACATACGCATGCACAGACGCACACCTTTATAATTGCATGTCATGTATTGTATGCGGCATTTCCATAATTACGTTGTTCAACATGTTTGTCTCAGCGTTCCTCTGTCGGACACATCATAAACACACGTGCTCTGTGACAGCATGACAAATGTGTGCGCGCTGGTGTAATGGAGTGACATTGACACAAGGACACAGCAAGTTGATGATTTATCACAGACGCCTTACTTCTCTGCTCAAATGTTCATTTCACACTTAATTTTCCTCGCAAATCAGCATGACAGAAAATGAAGTGGGATCCCCAGTGTCCCAGAGAAGCGGAATAAATAGGAAAATAAGCACATGACTTCGGAAACACTGCTTGTGATGCTCCATGCTTCTTCATATGTTGAAGAAAAGAGAAAAAAATGAAAACATGTGACCACAAAACCTTTTCCAGTATAGGACACACTGTAGATCCCATCTGCACTGGAAATGTGATTCTTCTGGGACCAATAAGGGCTTGATAATCCTCAAAGTGTCGGACATCACACATGAACTCAAGACAATGAAGGCAGGCACAGTTAATGGAAAGAATAGCACTCAGCAGAGCACATACCTCCACCAAGGCCAAACAGTCAGTGTCCTATATATGCCTGATTTTTTTCTTTTTGGAAATTGTTGAGAATGAATTCTGTCTTGTCCCAGGGTCCATCCATCAATAAAGTTTTTTGTGGAAAACCATTCGGACGATTTGGCATAATCCTACGTGTGTGTGTGTGTGTGTGTGTGTGTGTGGGCAGATATGAGTGTTAGCACCTGTTTGTGCCATTTCCCCATTCTTTCAGTTATTTCCAAATGAATTTCAATGGAATTTCATCGGATATAGTAAGTTTGTATCTCAAAAGGTGCATTCCACAATCATTTGATAGCTCACTGCACAGTATTGGCCTTCGACACCATTTAACATGAAGCAGTATTCTTGTAGTGTTTTGGAATACAATGTATTGTCAGTGGGGAACGACACATTGTGGATACTTCTGCAGTACCATATTTTGTAACATTAAAAGTAATTATATGTGAGCTCTAGTGTTCTCTGGCATGACTGCCTCAGTGGTAAGATGTAAATTTACAAGACTGTACAAAATATTAACAAGTATTTTAACTTTTTGAGTTGCAAATAGTGCTGTCATTAAAAACACAACAATCATTTAATAAAAGTAACATGTACTCCTGATTGGGCCCCATTCGACAAAGACTCATTATATCTGGAAAGTGGAATTGATGTTTTCCATTTTTCCCCCATTCACTGATGGTGTCTTTACTTTCCTCTCGTAACTGTCACACTAAGATAATAAGGCAGAGGCACTTTTACAAAGTCAGCAAACAGACTTTCTTACTTTATTCACAAATGTATCATTATCCAAAGTTCTTCATCACTATACTTCTCAGATAGTTCTGTGTCAGCAGAGCTTGATAGTTTTCTACATTTTTCACTGGCAACATAAACAAAGTGGTTAGTGCAACATCCCCCACTGGAGTACAAGTTACCTTCGGTTTTTCTTTTCCTGAAATCTTACAAATGCCAGAAAATGCTGTTTTCTTTTATACGCTGGTAGTTCATGCATCCTGAAGCCTGGTCTTATGAATTTTTTTTTTTTTAAAGTGCTCCTCCTATCTCTTATAATGACCCCCTCCAATGGCTGACCACGTTCCCAGTTAACTGGCAGACATTTAAATTCACTCTCTCTTTCCCCGGGTCCTGTAGATGCCTCAGAGCGATGCGCCAGTTCATGTCTATATGAAGACATACGAGTTTTCTCTCCCGGGACATTAAGTGGCTGTTTCTGTATCAAGACGTGGATGATAAATCATCTGTGCTCTGGCTCTCTGTGACAAGGCCAGTGCAAAGTGCAGCATGGTGAAGTCGGTTGGTGTGATTACTGATGCTGCACTGCCTCCTACAACACTGCTAGGTTAGATAAAAAGACATGCTAAGTCAACCCAGTGGTGCCATGAATAATGGCTTGTGCATGAGAACAGTGCATGGAAATTCAAAGTGACCTCATCTGCAAGGATGAGCAAGTCAACAGAATGGCGGTCGCACCTCCCGTCCAGGATATCAGATTGGGGTGGTGGAATATTGCCTGTGTTGATATGCCTGATTTAATTTCAATACGATTCCATAAAGAAAAGAGATACAGCTCCATCTTCTTCAAAACGTATGGTTATAATTAAAGCTGTTGCTTGTATCCAAACTATAAATCACTGTCAAAAGTTTACTTTGATTCCTAAAGATAACTAGAGTAAACACAGGAGCCATGGTCAGCGTGATTCATGACTTCAGTTTCACACCAGTGCCACTGTTTCTTGAACAGTTTCTTTAAAAACAAAATTTAGATGTTACGTATAATAATTTCAATCCCTATTTATTGACTGTGATATTCAATTGACTGTGAACCAGCCATGGTGGAGAAGCTGACAAAGGTCCATTCAGATATATCTCTGCTGAGGGTTTGACCGCAGTCGTTATGTGGGTGTGAGTGTGGTGTTCGTCTGGAGTGTTCAGCACATTTTAAGAATTCTGTGATAATACTCATGGCAGTCACTGTTGCTGATCTCTTTTTCGTGGCAGCAACATTCATTGAATCACTTCATCTTTAGGAAATAAAAGCACAATGCTTGTTTTGTTGCTGCACTGCTTTATATCAAGCTTAACTACAGAGCTTTTATTTTGAAAAGTTGTAAACTTGGGTTTGAAGATTATGTCCATTGCTTAATAGTCCTCTGAAATTGCCAAATGGAATATAGAAAAAAAGTAACCATAGTTAAGTAAATTATTCAAACTTATATAAACCATACAAAAATGTATTATATAATAATTCTTTCAATAATACAAATTCTATGAAAAATATTGACTGCAGATAAACCAAGTAGGATAAACACAAAGTTTTCTAACTTCACTCTTCTAAACCATAGACTGTTTTTAAAAAGATCTGCACACAACGTCCAACACACAAATAAAATAAAAAGTGACCGTATATCGACTCACTGACAAGGAATCATTCTGAAGTAGCTCCAGGCACTGTTGGTGTTTATTCATGAAGAACGAGGAGGCAACCTGAGTATTGTATCGTCACAGCAAAATCTCAGAGTAGACTTTCATTGTATTATGTCAATAAGTAAGCAGAATATTAGAGGAAGGGCAGTTTTCCAGTTTTTTCTCTTTCTCTGCAGTCGGTGTGGACGTCTGCGTACCTCCACTGGTTTGTTGATGAATGTTTGCTGAGATGTAATATCTGCTGCAGGTGCATTCTTAATGTTCTCAGTAACCTCGGTGTCCTTCTGACCATAAAATGTTGAACTGCCTGCTTTGAAAAAGGCAGATGGAAGGGAACTGTATCATCCAGGCTGTCTGCGAAAACAGTCTGACAATGCAGTCGATGCACAGATGCTGTGTAGATTTACCTGCAGATAGAGGTATAGATGATGTGGAACCATAAACTGTGTATGCACTTTGAAGAAAAGTGACTCATATCACAATTTACTTCTCACCAAAATGATTGTCTATTCTATATACACCTTTATAGTTTTAAAGATTATAAGCTTCATCTATGATCTGTTCTTTGACTGCTCTCTGTTTTAACTTGTGTTCTGAATCCTCCATTCTTCTCAAATATGAATAGTAAAAGGTGACTAATGTAACACAGATAGTGATCAGGGATATAGTAATAGTCCAGTTTGTTACACAGGAGCACTGTTTGTTACACAGGAGCACTGAAGTCTCATCCGATAAATAAACAGCCCCAGATGGTTTGGGCTCAGCCTCAGACCTTATCAACACCTCGGAACGCCTCTGCTTATACCCACACATTACCTCAAAGTATAGTCACAAAGTCATGATTGATGTTTTATCTAATAAATTCAAACTAATGATAAAGAGTCATCATCCTTTAAATTGAAGACAACACCATGATTGATGTTGTGCTGAATATGTGTGATACCATAATAAAGACACGACCTATCTTAACAAACTTGGAGCTGGCTGTGATTAAGAAACGCTACTGTATACAGCAGGCAGTGATTGATGTTATGGATTATATCTAGTTTGCAGTGACTGATGGGGAAAACTTTACTGTATAATGAGCAAGACAATGAACACAGGAAATGTGCTCCGCTTGGGTTAGAGCTGTGCCGCATAAAGCCCTGAGATAAATCTGTGTGTGTTACATAAATGTATCCTTGAGCTGGAGAGTTCATTAATCACCGGAAACAGACTCTTGTAGAAGGGAGGGGGTGGAACGGAAGGAGAGCATGAGTAGGCAGCAAGTTCTTTCTTTGTCTTTCTTTCTTAAATCAAATATTCCATTCATATCCCTGTTTACATTTTACAGAGCAAAGTCTGATGATGACCCCGATGTTGAAAAATGCTGTGTAAGACCTTAAAATGGGATTTAGACGAATACATGTCTACATCATAAGGTAGAAATACTCCATGTTATAATGCAGTTGATCGTATTCAGGTTAAGGTCATCAGAAAATGATGTTTACACGAAAGTGTCATATTTAGAATTTATAGTCTTAATCAAGTCAATATCACAATATTGCTGTCCTTGTAAACGTAGGCGATGTTTTGGTTCTAGGTAGTTTGATCCACTTTTCTCAACCCTGTTATTTTCTGTCTGCTAACATGTCTCTCAAGTCAACTTTGAAAGTCCAGAATTTGCTCATGTGAGAGTAGAGTTGTGGATTTCCGCTCCCAAGTTGCAAAACAAAATTCATTCCAAATAAAAACAAGCGACATGTCGTCTTATGTTTAGCTTCTTTTAAAAGGGCCATATTGTGTTAAATACATTTTCTGGGCTTTTACTATCTGTAATTACTTGAAGGGGTCAGTAGGTCCCCTCAAAGTATGAAAACAGTCAAACGTGGACTTTTTCACTCAGTCCATTCGAAGAAATATGTAGTTGAAACGGCTTGTTTCAAACTTCGGAGGTAGGATGACGTCAGCTACTCCTGCACTCTTCTCTCAGCCCCACCCAGCCGGTACCAGTCCAGCCTCCGAACCCACCACCCCCACTCCCCACAGTCAAGCACCACTGCTCATCACACAAAAATGTATAAACACATTTGAGTTATTTATCGATGGTGTCAGATCATGAATGTCCATCGTTCTGGTCACTTAAACCACAGTGTCTCATCGTGTGGCAGGTGAACTGTGCAAGCAGACTTTTTTCAATGTGTTTTAACACGTGCCTCATAAACTCTAGAACAAATCAAACAAACACAAAGCCAATTTCAAGTCCTGTTCAGGTCCTAATAACTTCTGATTCTAAGTGTTAGTGTTTATTGTAAAGTGGAAAGTAAGCGCAGGTCAGCAGGGGACTGAGGAGGGAGGACACTCCAACAGGACACTCCAGTGCGGTACAAGGATACCAGGCCTATAATGTGTGTCTGTCCCAATCCTGAAGCAGCCTCAGTAATAATTTTGCACCTAAACCCCCTGACCATAGACTGTGTATAAAGATGGACAACGCCTCTCCACCTTCTCCCACTACCCAGAATTCAAGCCCAAATATTCTGGATAAGAATGCTACCATCTTGCTCAGTTGCAGCCTGAGTTAGAAGACAAAATACTTAAATGATAACGTGTAATATATATTTTCAATTCAAGAATTGGATTTATTTTAGCAGTTCATTAACACTACATTTCGCACGTTTACTCTGGAAGACCAACAACATTGTTTTGTTTTTGTTCAGATGAGAAGGACAGGATGACTCACGTTGCGTTTCTTTTAAATAAAAGAACACACATGGAATATAAGCTGGTTGAGTTCTGTCAGTCACTGAGTGTTATGAGTCAGTGTTGGAAGAAAACCTCTCTAAGTTTTGACAGGGTTTTATTTTTGACACCTTTTCATACTAAACAACAGAACTTGAAGGTTGGGCATGCGTCCTTGGGGAAGCTCTGCACAAGACACTGTCTTCTTTTTCATCATTTTTAAATGAAAAGAATACATCAGAAAATATAGAAATATAGATTCTATGTATGAGAAAAAAACCAAGATGGAAAAAAGGGTTGATAAATAAATGAATGAAAATGAGACCAATAACAAAGTGCCTGAATGCACAGGAGATACAGGAAGGAAGACAGGATGAAAATAGGATAAAAAGTAATAGAGGAAGGAGGACCAGAGGGAAATTAAAGCTTAAAATGTCCAGGGAGAGAGGGAGGGTGAAAGACAGCAAAGCAAAATATAAAGTGAGTGATGAGGTGAGCCAACAGCGGCCGAAAGATTGACTATATAAACAGAAAATGAAGACAGTTTGCTCTGCTGGTACTTTGGGATGAAGAGCAGTGACGGAGCAGAGGACAAGTTGAGACAGCGGGAAGGATAAACACTGCAAATGGATGGAGACAAGAGACGTGGGCGAGAAAAGAAGAGGAGCAAATAATGGAGAGAACAGTGTATGAGACAAATATCATACAAAACTCTGTGAACTGCCAAACGAACAACAAAACTCCATTGCTATTCACATAGTGGTGCTAATCAGAGCAGCTCTCCCACACAGATAAGAGATCAGTCATTTTACTGCCATAGCAGTCAAGGTGACTTTGTCACAATGTGCTGGTGTATATGTGAGTTTTATTTCTTTATAACAATATAAGTTGTGGAGAAGCTGCAGAATGTGTTTGTGCAAAAACTGTTTTTCTTACATTCAAAAATAAAAAGTTAAAACTCAAATGGAAAGTTTCACGACTACACACAGTCCAGTTTCCCATGACATGGACTTATTATTATGAATTGTTAACATATGTATATATAATTATGTTTTAACTCATAAGCTCATAAATTGACCAACATACAGTCAATTCACCTAAAAAGCAAATAACAAAGCCCATCGTTTGTTGCCTGCTTCAGACCAATTCAGTCTCTGTGCCGTGTAAAATACAGTATGTCTGTCAGGAAAAGATTAATATAACTTAATAAACATATGAATGCCCAATATCAATGTGACATTTTGCTCTCGCAACACCATGACACCAATCCATGTGAAAACATCTTTTCTTATTGTACAAAAATTCTTAAACTTTTCTCTGAGAGTCTTTTTCGTACAAGTTTTCCAAGTCAGATTCACCAAAACTCAAATGTGTCATAAGCTGCTCCTTTCAGACTGATGAATAGCACTTCATCACAACGAGTCCCAGGCAATGCCCTAATCCTCTAAAAGAGTGGGGATATGTTCATTGTATTGTGACTAGTAAGAACTTCAATTGAAGATATCTGTGATATCAATGTGACTAGTCAAAACAACAGTGAGTCCAAACTGAGTTACAGCGTTTTAATATAAATTGAAAAGCAAGCCCCTCCCACCTGCCCCTTGCAGTATAGCTTCTGACATACTCAAATTTACAATGTCGTTTTGCCTCATCAAAACTCTACTTCAAGATATCTGTAATTATATTTTGATTGGGCAAAATTAAATTAAAGATATCGCAAATCTAAATTAAAGATATCAATAAATTGATGATAAATATCTACAAATAAATTATATCTATAATTGTACAAGATGTCTACAAGTTGTCAGTTAAAGTTAAAACCTAATTTAAGATATCTAAAAAGGACAGTGTAAAATTGAGGGGATTAAAGATATCTTGAACTTGAATTAAAGATGTCGATAATCCAGTTGCAGATATCCGCAAAATGATGGTAGATATCAATGAGAAACCCCATATACATGAATGGCATAAGTGGTTTGAACCTCTGAGATAAAACCTAATTACAGATATCTTCAACTTTATTCTACCTAATCAAAATATGAATACAGATATATTGAATTATTGCTTTGACCAGACAAATTGACAATGCGGATATCAGTAATAAATGTTGAGGTGAGCTATTAAATCTTTGAACTGTTGCCATTTGAGGACCAACCGTTATAGAACTCAAGCTGGTCCTCAAAAAGGTACAAGTACAAACACACACACACACACACACACACACACGTACACACGTTTCAGGTAAGCTCTTGCTGCAGCCTCTACAGAGTAAGTCACTTTCTTCTTTGCCAGAATGTGATGCCAGTTTTAAGGCTTAAGATTCACAACCTCAAAGCCAAGTCAGTATGAATCCACAGAGTTTAAGAGATTTCTAAATCCTGCAGGGATTCACTTGTGACTTCCCGGAACAAAACTGGAATTTTGATAATCCTCATTATTATGCGCAAAAAGTGCATCCTATTTCTTTTTACATTCACCCAAAGTGAACTTCCCTTCTGCAATATCCTCAGCAGGTTTTATGGAGAGGGTTAAGGGGGTAAGCAGTTCTAGAGCTCAGACAAAATCACAGACAACAGAATTCAGTCTATAAAAAGCTGTCGAGACAAACATCAGGTGAGTTTTGTGAGTTCAGTCAACAAATCATGGGCGACATGATGACACAGCACTTTTAACTCATCCTGTCTCTGTACAAAGAAATGATAAGAATAGATTTAAAGTGGAAATAAGTGGCTACAAAGCCAGTCGTGATGAGACGTCTCCTGTCTTCTGTTTCTGAAAGACCTTTCTATTTTATTTGCAGCAGAATTGGACTGGATATTGTCACTGATCCTTAGAATCGATTGATGACTCAGTTACATCAGATCAATACAAAGTGGCGTAAAGTGCTTTTCTGAATTTATCCAAGGAACTGAGATTTCTATTGCATTCAACAATCGCGCAACACTGTTTTCTTCAATGTGAAACAATGTAAAATGAACATTACAGGTAGAATTGATGTTTTTGAGCATGTTGTAATAACTTGAACCACTTACAATAGGTAACCACTGCATACACAAAACTATCTGCGCAGATACAGTGTTACATATTAAATATAGCTTTGATTTTAAGAATTAATATTGAATGGATTCCACAAACAGAAAGATAGTTTGTGAGTCAAAAACCCTTTAGATAGTTGGTTAGATCTTAGGTTTCCTTCATTTACTCCTGGTAAACAAAGCCAATGAACTTCATTTTAGAAGATTACGCAGATAGACAGTGTAATATTTCAGTTCATTTTAGGAGCCTTCTGTAATATATGCATTGTACCCTAGAGGTGTGTTCAGGCTTTGAGAGGTGACAATGAGTTCACTGTAATGTCAAACTGAATTTATTATATAAATATTAATTTAAGACATCGCCAAACTAAAATTACATTTGAAAGTGAACTTCTCCAAAGAGGAAGCCAATAGATGATTAAAGCCGATAGCCGACGCGTTTCGACTGTTTACCTGCGGGCAACCAAAGCCTGCTCAAAAGCAATTGGTTAAACTAGAAATGGAAACCAGAAGGCTTCCGGCCCCCAAATCTTGTCCCTCACCTACAGATTCTGAGTACCTCCATGTAGAATCTGTGGATAGACGTTAGTGCAGAGAACTAAAGTTGAATGGACAGTGCATTAAACTGTCCACGTTCCCACCCATGCATTGTATAAACAAAAGCAATTTGGTGCATTCAAATTTGAGTTTTGAGGCCAACTCAAAATCTCATGTAGTTGTGCCAACTAATTATGTTCACAATAATAAAATCTTCTTACTTTGAGTTTTACATACAAAGAATTCCAAACAATAAAAGTTATGCCAACTCATTATGTTTTGTAAAGATAACAAACAAATCAAGCTCCCTCTTCATATTTAATAAAAACATGAAACAATAGTGTATTTTTAAACACTTAATTGTTCTGTATGTGACTAACTGACACAACTGACAACTTCTCAGAGAAATGTTATTCTAATATGTTGACAAAATAATGCAGATATAAACTGACCTATAAACATTAATTTGAAGTTACTGCACAGAATGGTATGACACCAAATATGCAAACTGACCCTGAAACCAGTGTATTTGGCAACAGAATGCAAACAGGTACTGCAGAATGGCATTAACAGTGTACTTCTCTGTTTTAAAAAAAATGTAAACAATCGGCAAAAGTGTTTAATTAAAATCATGAAATATTTACTTTGAAAAGACCAGCAAACTATGAACCCCAGGAATTGGCATGAGGGCCGAAAGCCACATCCCATTTTCAAAAAATACTGCCTCCAAGACACATTCAACGCATCATTATTAAGGACATTACTGCTATCTTTGACATCTATTTTTCATGCCTGTGCTATACAAAAACAGACCAGGACCTCAAACTGCAGAATATCTGGAAAAGCCTATGGGCCATGCTAATGCTTTGAAATTTCAATGCTAATTAGGCTAGCCAGCATATGCAGAGAAAAACTAAACATAAAGTAAAAAAGACCAGCTTCTAACCCTAAGAGCTCATTTATCAGAGAAAGGCTTGATTTCTTTTATGCTTCTGTAAGCAACTGGAGTAAAGTTCCATTAAGATGTGTTATAGCCTACTTGTGTTGTATTGGGACCTTTAATTTAAATGTATAAAGCAAGTTGAAATGCATCTTAACACTCTTCATAAAACATGAACTTTAAAAGCCTTTTAGTGGGCCATGCTAAAAGGCTACAATAATGAATCCTTGCATTGCCACAAAAGGCAATCAGGCCAGCAAGCTGATCAATTAAACAAAAAAATAGAAGACCAGCTTCCAACCTAGGCACTTACTTATGAGAGCAAGAGCTTGGTTTTCAAGCTCCTGACACTGAACAACTGATAGAAAGTTCTAGGAAGATGTGTTAAATTGCTTCAAAAGTGTACTTGTGTTCTTTTGGGAACTCCTCGTTCAAGGCATGAATCAGGTCAAAAAGGTAGGCAAATGCACTTTGGAGGTCTGGGAGATCTGAGAGACCAATGGATTCTTCCAACATGATGGGGATACTGCAAGTAAAAATACATACAGTATGTATATTCAGTGATGTTGCTAGGTATTAAAATCTGAAAGATCGGAGTTAAACTCACTATCAATGCGTAATTTTTCCCTTGAATGATTCATTGTTAAGAACAAACTTGTCACGGCTCAGTACGTTACTCTGGTGTTTTCCCTGCTCTCTGTGTTCCCCCTCCTTTCCTTCTCCTTCCCTATGTGAGTGTGTGTGTGCGTGGGCGCGGTATCCACTCCTGGCACCTGGCGTGAGATCCACACCTGGCTTCAATCCTCATATCACCAGCTCTGCAAGAACCCCGGTCTTCACTCCACTCGTCGCCAGATTGTTTCAGTCACTTTAGTGGTATACTCTCGCGGCCGCTCTGTTAAGGATATTTTAACATCTAGGGGACGTGCTGTAATGAAATAAAGGAAACATACACTGGTGGCTGTGATAAAAAATACTTTGAATGGCGGCCACCATTTTGCTATGCTCAGACAGCGTCCCGTCCCCGACGAGATCCCGTTTTTTCATGAGTGAGCAGAAGAAGTAAAATGTAAAAATGCCACAGAAGAAGAAGATGAAACCTAGTGCTGGCCAGCAGACTCTTGCAGCTGTATTTTCATTTTTGTGTTAAACATTTCAATGTGATTGACTCAGTTGATTTTCTGATTTTCTTAATTTGATTAAGTTGATGTTCAGACTAGAAGATTTTGGTGACAGTTTATTTATCGAGTCTGTCATTGTGATGTTTGATTGAGAATGTTTTGTACGTTTTAAACGCACATGAATTTATTCCTTAACTATAACCATATCATACCATACCAACATCAAACAGTAGCGTAACACTACAATTTCTCAAGAAATTCATTTTTTCTTTTTTATGGGACACACACACACACACACACACACGCGAGTATATCTGTACAAATACTAGGGCTGATCAATATAATCAAAAATTATATTCTGGTACTTTTAAGATGAATGATGGCAAATATATTGGAAGGTGAGGTGTCAGAATGCAAGCTCTCATTGGCAACAGAACCAGGGATGGTACGCACACAGCCACAACTTTGAATTTGACAACGTCTGGCTGTCCCGATGCAAGGATGGTGGAATTATAGATGGTTGGAGGGCCCAGTGAAATGGCAGAATTTATCTCAGTGCTGCTGATGGGGAGGGGGATTCAAAGATGGAAAGAATAAGGGAGAGAAAGAGCTTGAGAGTGAGCGTAAACCTGTTAACTTTTAATGTGACTTGTAAGCTGCTTAAAGTTGGGTATTCATTCATAATATGAAACAATGGAAAAACATCAGATGAATAATTGATTTTCCAAATAGTTGTCTATAAGTTAATATAGGTATAGATAATATGTGTTTAAGACTTTGATGTCGTACACTGATGTGGAACCTCAAGTGGTTTCCATCAACTACTCACAGTCTTGCAGCAAACAGTATTTTCTGTGTGAAGTAGTATGTGTGGCTTGATGTGCAGCTGGACGTTAACATAAACACCACAATATAACACTGGCCTTCTGACACCCTGGTAAAAACAACTTTTTTCATATTAGATTTTTTGACTGACACCTCTGGGCCACTGTACCTTGACTTCTCCTTGTGTCGGGTGATAGCACACGTTCTTTGGCGATCTTGTAGCTGTCAGAATGAGTGAGGACAAACATATTGTTCAGGGTTATAAACACCCAGACATCTGTGCGCCACAGTTGTGGATTATAGAGGATCATAATAAAACCAGGCCTTTCCTGGTGAGGTGGAGCTTGACAAAGTGGATTTTCAAGTGATGGAGGACGATAGAATAACTCCCAAGAATCCTGCGAAGCATGTCCAGCTCACATTAAATGCTTTATGCTTATGGTGCTTCTCATGCTGAATGGTCGTCAGCTGATTCTGTATGTGCACTGCGTTCTATGGTGTAAAATGACAAGGATCATGTGACTTGAATTGTCTTTGTCAGCACCATCCCTGTAACACTCTCTTCAGTGTTGTGCATGAATGTGCTATAGAGCGCGGCTCATTGTAAGTGCTCATATCGTTGGTGAATAGTGAAATGAATGGATCAGTTTACAACTGCTGAACCTGATCGTGGGCGTCGTTCACTCTCACAGGATTGATCAAGCCCTCAAGTTTTAAGATGCAGTAAAATGAAAATTGTAATTTCTGCCAAACAAAATTTTACCCATTTAGAGTAAATATCCCATATGAAAGGATGCAGTTTTAGCCCCAAACCTCTAGCAATCCATAGCACAACATCTGAACGTGTTCTGTGCCACATATAATTGTGATAAAGCGAAGCAGAGTAAGGGGCCGCCAGTAAATAGAACAACATCAGTAGGTGGGGGTATGCACCTTGGGGTTATTTCAAAGGGTCACAGAGACATAGGGCATCAGTCTTACCAGAGTTATGGACTAAAAGAATCTTGACAAATCATCAGAGGTAAGACGTCGCTTTCTGATGTGAACTTAACTTTTTGCTCTTGTACGGCTGCTGCTTCAGTGAGTGATACTGGGCTGGTGTTGTTAGCATGATCCTTGGTACTAGCTTTGTGTGTTGCATGCTTTAGCAATATGCTGATTTCGTTGCTTTGTCTTTGAAAGGTTTGATGTAGGTGAAAGTGGTTGTTATTGGCGTTTCGTCGAGCTTTTACCTGTTCTACTGAAGTATAGCATGTCCATGTTCAAAGTTCATTTAAATCTTCATGAACTGAACTTTGAGTTCGCTCTCTTTAAGTGTGAACATGCACAACACTGACTCTCTTCTCCTTTTCTTCCTCATGTGATTATACCTCTCTTTAATAACCCTGAACCAACAGCAACATCACTTTTCCTCCTGCACTAACAAACGCTTTCCTGTTTACCCGCCAACTTTTGTCCGTTGTTTAACTTTTTGCTGTTGTGCTGCCTCCTTCACTTCCCCTCAGCCGAATAAAAAGTAATTAAAAGACATAGTACAGATGTATCCACTGTAGAAGATCTGTTCAACTGGTGCGCACTCCAAAAAGGCTCTATCATTAAGTTTCTGCTAACACAATAGACTGTGAAGAGTTTAAGCACCTTGTTACACGCTGTGAGGATGAATCTGTTGATGAAGCATCTTGAAGCTCAGTGTAATGACTATACTACTGCTGTGTAGTGGAAACCGCTTAAAGCCAAAGCCCTTTTAAAACCTCCACACATTTCATAATACGCTCCCTTTATGTTGCAGCATCTCCGCCTCATTCAGGAGCTGGAGAGCCTTTGATTGCAAAGCCATGTACAGAGTTGTAAAAATGCCACAACACATCCACAGGTCTTCACTCTCATCTATACTCCAGTTTCAATCTAGTGACCCAACTCACCTCAGGTTGAGACAGTGTGCTCACTTTCCATCCGGTAAATCAATAAGCAACTAATATATAGACCAGGAGCATTTTTTATTTCTTGGACCTCAGGCTCATAAACTCACGATTGTTACTGAAAAGGATGTTCTGTCACGTTACAACCATCCCGTGATGCTTGTACCCATATGCCTCCTGCTAATTCATGCCTTGACCATCCCCAAATGTTGCCCTAGTTACATGATTTTGTTTTGCTTTTGCACTATAATATCTGTTAATAAACTGTATATAAAGATGGACAACATGACAGCTCCCTAAAAGTGCAGCCAAAGCGTCTCTATTGCCATCTAGTGCCTGACTGCAGTATAGGTCCTAGCCTCTTGTATAGCTATTTTCAGACATGACCTCCAGAGAAATTCTGGAGAATTGGGTCTGGACTTTCTCCAGAGGTTTTCTTTCACACGTGAGCGACGCAGCGGGAGATTCTCTGCCCAGATGCTTCACAATAACAACAAATCCTCCAGAGGATTCAGCGAGGGGTGGTGCAGCAAGCAGACGCAGGAAGTAACCCATTATTCCAATGTGAAGATCAGATGTTTTTGTTTACTGCACATCAACACCAGTATCAGCTCTTATCACCAAATGCTCTCTTGACATCTTAGTCTGTCTTCTACGTGTATGGCACCTCTTTTTTATCCTGAGATATTAGGTTTCTTCATCCGTCGCATGTTACAAACATCATTAACCCCCCCACTCCCTGTCGGTGAATCCTGCAGAGTTCCTGCCAACTTTGTACTAGGGGCCCAGGTAGAGAAAGTCCACAGTGGTTGGGACATGCACCAAACTAAAAAAGTCAAAAGTACAAATCAAGTATTTTTTCCCGTCACTTTATGCAGTTATTATTACACTGGTGTATATTCAAATATTCCTTTTCCCACTAAAATGTAATTACCTCTGCTAAAAAGGTTGTGTTTTCACATCAGTCCCTTTGTTTGTTTATTGTAAGCAAGATTACATGAAAACTACTTTTCATGTAATGTTTCCACAAAACAGGGTGGAAGGATGGAACACGGGCTGAGGAGGAGTCCATTACATTTTGGTGTATATCCTGATAAAGGGGCAGATCCAGGATCTTGATGAAAAATAGGCATATATTTAGGAGGTTGGTATGTATGACTTTGCACAATTTGGTGCGAATCCGGATTAAACTGACTTCGATATTTTTTATCCGGGGGTGGTCTATTAGCCACTGCATGGTCAAATATGTGTGGGGAGAGGTTTGCACTCTACTTGGTGCCATTCTATTTAGTAATGTGTAATGTATGTTATACAAATTGGGGTGAAATGTCATGACTGACAGCTCAGTCTGACTCACAATTAGTCAAGAGCATTTGTCGGGGGATCTCACTACCGCAGCCCCTTGCACAAGATAGTATCTTTTGTATACGTGATATTTTGGCTTCATTTCTGGATAGGTTGACGACGTCCATGGTGAGTTTCAGTTAAACATGTTGTGAATGTCATTTTAATTTTTAATGGCGCATTGTCTTCTTTTTATTTGGAAAGTGTCGTGACCCCTTGGAATTTTCAGTCAGGTGAATTAGAAAGAAAATAAAGTCGACGTTTTATGAAACTGAATTAAACATCCCTCACGCACACACCCAGACAAAACACGTAACAGCACTCTGACATGCCCTCTGCTCATGAACTTTCTGTCATTTTTGTTTTCTGCTCTTTATTCTCTGCTCCGTCTCTCTCTCACCCACATGGCTGCAGGTTGTGAATTAATGAGCAGGGCTGAAAACACAAGAGGAGGGAGTCGGAGCGGGAGGGAGGTGGGGGAGATGAGAAGACAGAGGGTGAGAGTCAAATCTTTATGATGCACTGAAGACAGGTGCAGAGTGTTTGATAGAAATAGCAGCAGCCTTGGAGCACAACTGCAGAGCTTACATGGTGCCGCTGAAAACCTTAGAGAGAAATATGGCTGACTAACAGGGCGAACTGCAGAGAGGGTTTGGAAAAAGCAAAGTGAAGGAGCACTTCATTTCGGGAAAATGGCCGTTGAAGGCCTTCACCTCCATAAAAATATATTGACCAGTGCTTCATTTGAGCTTGAGCAGGCAGGTTGTTTATGTTGCTCCCAAGCTACTGCAGGGTCTCCACAAACAACTATATTATTAATGTAATTTGTTTCATGTTGGAATAAAGGTTTCTCTTACAGCCCATAAATGGAAATCGTTTTAGTGTGGAGGTTTTAATCCTCATAATTCCTCATTTTCAAGCTGTGTTTTCACACCTGAGAGTCCAGACCAAGGTTCACACTGTGATTTAGGGAGCACACTTAAGACTCTTATAGGACATATGTACGTCCTGTCCTCATCAGCTACACGGGCTGCTTCTACCTATACTTGACATCGATTGGTTTGTAGACAGACATGTTGTCGATTCAGTGATTGTTTTCACTAACGTTTTTGAATAAAGTGCATAGAAAAAAGTAAACTTTACATTTGAAAGGCAAAAATGAATGAAACGGTTCACCTCATTAACTTTGTTGCCTCTGTAATATTATGGTATTACTACCATCAAAATAAATGTCCTCCTCCATATCATCTGAGGCGAGACTACAAGCAATCCTCACCGCTTCTTTTTCTTCTTCTATAGTTTAATGCGTTCTCAACTTCCTGCAGTTGGTCCGTAAGTCTCACACTGCAAACCAACGGAACCATAGTTCAGTTTGATCTGGACAAAGACCAAATCTATTGTTCGGACTACATTTTGGATTGTTGGTCCAGAAAAGGTCCCTTGGAGACACTTTTTATATATTGGGCAGCTTTTTTTCCGTAAATGCCTAGTTAGATGTACCATGTATCCATGCAGGAAGTGTTGAGTGCAGGATACAATGAATTACAGTGAATTTAAGTCTGACTCCCCAGATGTTGACTGAAAAGATAGAACCTGGGTCCTTGTTTCAAGTAGGATTCTCTGCTTCTTCTTCCAGCCAGTTCCCATTTTCAAAATCAACTCACTACAGGGAACAACAGCAACCTACCAGACATATGTCTTTTAATGCTTGTTTGTGGGGGTTTCTATGTGGCCATTTTTGTTGACTTTCAACATTATAATCTTGTCGGTTGACTGTTAATGGTTAGTTAATGATAAATGCACGTCCCTGGTTTCCTGACATGTGACCTCTTGTATTCATGTAAATAATATCCGTCCATTCTCAAAAACGGAAAACTGAATTTGTGTCAGACTTGTTAAAACACCATCTGTGTCTCACTGACATAAGGTAGCAGGCCTGCCTGTGGTGCCTGCGCTTTTATAGGAAAGTACACACACACACACACACACACACAAGCACTTTCCATTATCTCTCTCCACCAGCTGTTAGATATACCACCTACTGGTTAGGTTGCTGTGGGCATCAACAGAATTTCAATGGCCCATAGCATTTTAGATAGTCCCTACCCGACACTGTAATAACACTTTAAATGACCCTTTGTGTGTACGGCAGAGTGTGAGTGTGTGTCCACAGCCTTTTTAATCTACTTCACTTTAATTCCTCCACTCTCGTGCAGCTCCTTTGTCGAAGTATTATTTCTGACATCAGGACTGAAACCTCTGACTTTATACACTTACACATGTCAAACAATCAAAATTAAAAAAAAAGTCCTTAAGTGGATGAATATTTAAGGTTTATCTGTTATGTCTGCAGGAAAATTCAATTTAAGCTTCAATTTAAAAACAGATTGTGCAGTTATTGGAAGTGATATTGTTACGTTCAGAGTGCTTTTGGACCCCAGCGCAGAGACAGAACACAGAGCACTAGTCAGAATGGAAAGTTAAAGGGTGTTTTATCGTCCGATCAAAAGGTGGCAACGACGAGGATGAGATGAGGAAGTAGAGACCGAAAGATTCGCTCGCAGAATCCAGTCAGCGAGAAGGGAAGGCAGGAGAACCGGAGAGTGAATCCTGGAGACACAAGGAGAAACACTGTCAGATAAACAGGAACCAAGACACGGGGAGCTAAACTTTAAATACACAATTTCAATTGGTCATATCTGTCACAGAGGAGCTGTGACAGATATGACCAAAGAAGTTAATCTCACTTTTCCTAAATGATCAAACTTGTTAAAGTGAACTGTTTAAATTCCTATCATATGAGAAGAGCTTAAATTGCTAAACCTTAAGAGACCGATTGTGATTAAGATGAGAGAAACAATACATGGAAAACACCTCGATGAAGGAACGAGTCTGATTAGTTACAATTAGAATGAAGTAGGCATTGGCCCTGACAGGTCTAAGACAATTTGGAACGTTAAGCGTTATGAGCCAAGTTCAACCCATAAATGTAGATTTCCAAACAAATTTGGTCATGAATGTGATTATGCATCGGCATAAGTGCATTTCATCAAAGTCAATTCATTTAGTTTACAGCTCAAAAATCCCATTTAAGTGTGCAGTATCACTTTAAGAAAATGCTCATGAACAGTCGGAGTGAGGCAGGACAGCATAATAATAAAAGGTTGTATTGTGTTACTTTTTATCAGCTTTTTATCATTTCTATTGTCTTTCTAAATGGAAGGGGGACATCTGAGGGACTGATGGTTTCAGTTCACTCTAGATGTCCCGACGAAAAATGTTATATACATATATAAACATTCACACACATATAAATGAGTTCATATAATAATAATAAACAGTCATTACTCACAATCAGAGGTATACACCTTCATTAGGCTCACGATTCCATTACCATTAAGCAGTCAACGATTCATCTAAACTCACTTTTTGTCTAGAAAGTGCTTTAAAAACATTTTCATTCAGTTAAGACTTAAAAGCTCCACTGCATTGAGGCTCAATACTCTGCTGCCCAACAAGTGATCCTGCTCCTCTGCTCATCACTCACATGTAGAGCTGATATTTTTAATAACCTGCTGAATAAATATTTATGCAATGATGAAATTAAAAGTTAAAACACTGAGTGGTATGGTAAACTGCGGGAAGAACTTGCCTGTGTGTGTATGTGTGTATGCTTGACTCTGTCGCTCACACAACCTGGCAATCACATTAATTAAGTTATATATTAGTCAAGTCATGAATCCAGATGATTCCTGTCACGTTACCACCGATGTCCTAACTGGAAAGAATGAATCGATTATGTTCTGTCACTGCACCGATGCAGAGTCTTCCAAGTCGGCATCGCCATTCAATTCAATTTTATTTGTATAGTGCCAAATCATGATAAACATTATCTCAAGGCACTTTACATAGAAGGTCCCCACAATGAGCATCACTTTGGCAACTGTGGAGAGAAAAAACTCCCTCATCTTAAATTCGAGAAATTTCAAACACCTCCAATGTTCAGAATTGAAAATTTGTTACATCACATAAGTAAGAAAGTAGCTAAAGTTAAAATAGTGTGCAGTGACTTTTACAGAGAGCAGTGTTTGACATTAATTACAGACTGTGGCAGCTCACTTCAGTCTAATTTGTCAGCCACAGATTCATTATGAACCGAAATAAAACATACAGCTTTCATAATGACACAAAAGATCTTAAGTGTTTTGTGTCACAGCAGCTCTCTCTCCCTCCCTCTTTCTCTACCTTGCTCGCCCTCTCTGTCACACAGACACACGGACAATGGACTCAATTGTCATGATCTGACTGGTCATAGGGATCACCAGGATGGTTATCTTATAATAAAGAAATGAATATACATAACATATTTTGCATCATTCATTATGACACTCCAGGGACAAGTCAGACTCCTGTGTTTTCCTGCCTCCATCTCAGGCCTCTCACAATTCCTGCCGATTTGCACAGAAATGGGTAAATATTAGGGCTGTAACGATTCAAAAAACCAAGGCTGAAATCGTTGTCCGAACATCCACGGTTTTCTTCTCCCTGCAGTAGTTATATTAAAAGTTAACGTAAAAACTTCAGGTCCCTCTCTGTCCCACACACACACACTTACTGGCATAAGACAGGAACGTAAGGGGTCTTGCTGTCATCATAATCAATGTAGAACTTTTTCAGAAGCTGTCATATGACTTAAATAACGATAGACAGGAAATGCAGATGTGTCGTCTGTAGAGCTTCCTGCAACTGCTGAAAATACCGATTCTATAGTGCAATTTATACTGTCTTTTGCAGGGTTTGTAAAATTTTGCAACCTTTTTTCTGTTTCCTGTGGCTTTATGTGAAGTCAAGTCCAACATGTTCTTTAGTGTTTTTCTCTTTACTGTTCCAAATGTTAATGATTTATTAAAAATCCGAAAAAAGTTATCACTTTGACATTTATCATTGCGATAAGAACTAACTAAAATGACAGAAAACATTGTTTGACGTGCCCTATGTCTCATACACTGACATGGAGTAGGCGGTTTTAACCACCAGGTGGAGATCAAGAGGCTTTAGCTTCACTGATGCCCATTTTTAAAGATAATATATAAAACTTACAATCCTGTGGTTGGCCTGGCTGTGTTTCACTCACAAAACAATCAGCCAATGAGAAGAGAAGGTAATGGATATTAATGACACAGACACATATAGTGTCACTCCAGAGAGAAGCACGAGGCATGAGCTGTAAAACAAAAAGATGGTTAATGGTTCTTAAAAACTGCAAATGTAGTTTTTATAAAATACTGGGAAAGTGTTCAACATTCATGATTCTTTCACCACCTCCAAAGCTGGGATGATCTTCCCTGCCACACCGAGTCTGATCACACCCTCATTTTATGTGTTTTTTCTTCATACATGGATCTGTAGTCAAGATGTATGTTTCTCAGCCCTGAATTAATCAAGTGTAACAAAGGCTCCAGGCAGTGATGTGAACTTGTAATATGGCAACTATGCCCTAAAATCCTTAAGTGGCAAATTTCCCTTTCACAGAGAATAAAGTCATCGTTGGGGTTAAAGACACAAAGCGACAACACAAACTGAAAACACCTCTGCAATGAAGGGAGGTGACAGCTCGGCTTTCTGCTCAGCTTTCCTCATCAGCATGTTCAGGTGACATGTTAGTCCTCACCCCGTCTCCATTAATATAAGGTGTAACACATCTCTAGAGCACCTGCAGACAAAGACAGACACAGGGGTCATCTTCCTCCATCCTTTTGTCTTCGAGCAATCTCATAACTTCACCTTTGACGCCTCTCCTGAAGTGCGAGCGCAGAGGTGGTGCAGCGGGCCAAACAATTATCGAGAATGACCAGGTGTGTGTGTGTGTGTGTGTGTGGTCCAGAGGCAGAAAGTAATATCTGAACAGTGTTATTGGGACACACCAGCTGTTTTTTTTTTTGTCTCTCCCAAACAAACCTTACTCACAAATGAAAAAAAACAGCACGAAGCATTCTTGTCACTTTCCTTCCAGATCAATCACACGAGCGTTTAGAGGCGACCTTATTAGAAGCAATTGAAGAAATCACATTGAATCTATAATGGTTGATGGATTAAGCCCCATTGTTTCCAACCGCTGCTGCTCTGTTATCCCCTTGTTCTTGTCTGTTATAGACCGGTCCATTCTAACCCATTCAGGGTGAATCCCAGAGACAAAGATAAACTAGAGTATCAGCCTAAGTGCTCGTCTCTTCTTCTCAGCCCTTTTGGGAAATTTAATTTAAGAACAAGCAGACAGAAGAATGGATTCTTGCTTTTCTTACAAATTTGATCAGTGTTTGAGCTATGGCTATAATATTCTTGAATGGATATTATACAGAAGCACAATGTATAATACAGTAACACCACTAACAATGCAGGGACACAAACTTTCATTATTTGTGTTTGCAGGTTTGTTGTCACAGTGCATTCTGGGAATGTATAACATTATCTTGACATCGTCTTTTTTCATTTTTTCCTTCATCAGTTATGGATGTCAGGGCTTGCTACTGTGCAATGAGAACTTTAAGGAGCACAATGCAGAAAGTGTGAATGTGATATGAATGGAAGTTCAGTAGGGAGATTCCACAGTGCTGTGACATGATCCACTAGAAAGAAGATGTTTAACTTTAGAGTTACGTTAGATTTATTGAAACTGAAACACTGAGCTCACTTGTGGTTGTACAGGGTTGTTACAGAGTGGTGGTTCTTGTCTCACAAAATGTCTTTGACGAGTAGAACAGCAGTGTGCAGAGACACCATAGACTGTGTTTAAAGATGGCTGACGTGACAGCTCCCCAAAAGTGAAGCCAAAGTGTCTCAGTCTCCTCTTTTTTCCCCAAAGATAGTACTTATTATTACCCGCTGTGGCTCAGGGGGTAGAGCGGTATTCCTCCAACCAGAAGGTTGGTGGTTGGATCCCAATCTTCCCCATTCCGAATGCCAAAGTGTCCTTGGGCAAGATTCTCACCCCAAGAATTGAGAAAGTGCTGCACGTAGATGCACTGTATGAATGTGTGTGAATGGGTGAATGGCAATAATAGTGTAAAGGGCTTTGAGTGGTCATCAAGACTAGAAAATTGCTATATTAATACAGACCATTCTACCATTCTACTGATGCATGTAATTAGTTATTTGATACTATAGACTGAGATACTGAGACTGAGACTGACAGCTGAGACTGACTCACGACTGGTCGAGTGAATGTATCGACCTTGTTACTGTGGCTCCATCCCTCAATCGCTACTGCGCTGACTCTGGCTTCAAATGACCTCATGCACGCTGGATGGCAGAGTTTGTATCTGGGATATATTTGCTTCATATCTGGACAGTGGGAGGAAGTGGAGATGCGTCGGCCATCTTTATACAGTCACACAACTCATTAACAGCTAAGTTTATACGGATTGTAATATATATGAATTAATGTCCGCTGATATGATGAACCGTAACACTGTTACGTGTTAGCTGCTGCCCATCCCTTGTATTGTGTTTTGCTCTCTTTCCTTCCTGCTGTCTCCTCCCTCTCAGGTGCTCAATTGCCAATCAGAGAGACGGCGATAAGAAGTGGGAGGAGCAGAGAGTCCCTCTCTCTCTTAGACTCCACCCACACAGCAGCAGCCTGCAGCACGGGGAAAGCTGATATATATATATATATATATATATATTTGACAGATATACAAGTCGGGTCTTTTTAAATATAATTTTTTTTATTTTAGTTTGAGTGGAGTCCACTGGTAGTCCTGTTTTCGGATTTTGATCGAGGCTTGTATCCTTTATTTATAGTTTAGGGAGAAGTGTCTTCCTCATCTTCTCTTCATTTTTGCCAGATCTCCATCTCTTCTTGATTTCATTCAGTGCCGTGATGGGTTTTCGTTTGATATTAATAAATTCCTTATTTTATGCATTTGACCCTTCCACTGGTGGTGTCCTTTTCATAGCTTATGGCCTCATCTGAGCCTTATCTGCTGATCGTTATTCTTGTGGGGCCATAACAGCTGCTCAGTCCATTTAGACACGGAGGACATCACTGGTCCAGCAGCTTAATGTAAGCAGGTCGTCTGGCTCACTCCGATTCAGCCATTGATCCATTTGGAACAACATGAGTTTGTTTTCAATGGATGACATTAGTACTGTGTTATTTAAAAACTGCAGCTTGAGCTGAATTTTCTAATACACTTTACTCACACACATGCTCCAAAATATATTTTAACATAAATATATTAAAATGTGAGTGAAAACACACAGAGACACTGTGGAGCCCTGATTTGGTTGTGGTTATATTTGGTGTTCTTCATGCTTTGATCTATGTAAAGCCCACGCCACACTGGCTCTGGTTGCGCCGCAGTACGGCTTGCTTTTCATTACCACACACATGTTAAGATATTGGAGCCACCATACTGGCTGCGGTTCAGCCGCGTAAGCTGCGCTGCTCTGCTAGAGCAGATAGACAAAAAAATATAATCTTTCACAACAGTTTCAATGCTTATCTGTTGAATATGTCTCCAAAAATAAATATTTGCAACACTTCCTGTAGCCTACCTGTTTCTAAATAAAAGCGCTCCAGCATTCCTGTTGACTGAATCCATTTGTTTGTTTTTAAATGGTTTTTATTGTGAAATATTTGCAGGAGCGAAGATTCATGGCTTCATACTGTATAGTACTGGTATTTATTTGAGTACAGAGGACTACTTTTAAACAAGGAAATACTATAGTTATACCAGAAACATAAAAAAGGCTGTAGTTACATTAAAAGTTAAGTTAAGAACTCATGGGTGGGCAGTAGTCTCTCTCTCTCTCTCTCTCTCTCTATTACACTCACATTTATGGGCATTTTCAAGTTAAACCCTATGTAAAACATTGTGCTGATAGAAGCAGCTGAACCACAGCCGTCCCGTGGGGCAACCGCAACAAGTGTGGCCCGGGTGTAAGTGTGTCTGTACAGGAAACATAAGGAACTGCTTTGATAACTGGAGTTAGACATTGTGCGATCTCCAAACTTCTGCTAAACAACTGTATTTAAAGGGGTCTCTCACTGTTGTGTTGGATCACTGCAGTTCTAGAAGCAGGTCTGGAGGTAGGAGAGTATAATGGTCTGGAGGTGCTTTAAACTTAATTATAAGGCCCAGTGTTTCCCATTATTAAGTTGACTGTAGCAGCCCAGTGCAGTTTCATAGTGAAGCAATTTTTACACTTCTCATAACAACCACAGATAATCATTGTGAAGCTGTTTGCAGAACTCTTTGCCTCTTGCTGAAACACTCACTCTCTCTCCCTCCGCCTTGCCGGTGGGCCATCACAACATCCATAAAAAGGTGTTACTATCCTTGCAGGTAGCCAGACCTGATCATTGTTTCAGCTGTAGCTTCATACTTTCCCAAGAGGGGCTTGCAGTTGTCAGCAGGCAGACGAAGGAATACTCCACCCCAGGACGATTGTGATTGTTTTAAAGGAATAAAAACTAGACTGAGTAATTTTTTAAAGAATGATGATGGTTGCAGCCAGGCCATTGTGCAGTGCTATCGCAGCGCTGTGGAGACTGGCCATACGAATCTACTTACAGTGAGAGCACCTATCTGATGCACATCTCATCTGCCATAACCCTGCTGCAACTGAAAATCTCTAGTATGCGGAATTGCCACAAACAGCTATGAAAGAATGAAGCTGGAAACATTGAAAGAAAAATTAACATTAACAAGAGGTTTAAAACTGACTTATGACAGAAGTGTGTCTATATATATATATATATATTAAATTTATATCGTCAATTTATAATGTGAATTAGAATATCCAGTTTCAGATGAATAAGAAGGACATCTTTACTGAGTACATCATTATGCACAGCATTATGTTCTTTAACCTACCCTCAGACATACATCATAAATAAGGTGGACACGTTCATTAAACGCAGAAGGCTTCATGGAGGCAGGATTTATTGAAGTGCTGATGTATTAGACTTCATTAAGCTCCTCCATGAAAGAAGCTTATTTGCAGCCTCAGAAGCAGCTTTACTTTCCCTTTTAATGGATATAAAAGAGTTCTGTGCAATCATTAACACGTAAGAACAGGTCACAGTCAGGCCTGGTAATATAATACAAATATACTAACAATTTAGGTTAGAATGTGATCACCTTGCAGCTTTTTTTTCAATCATGGTGAACAAATTGAAAAAATGTACTTATGATGAGGCTCATATCTAATTAATTGTCATATGAAATGTAATTTAAATAAGTATCATATATATATATACAAACTCTAAGATGTGTTGAAACCAAGGGCAGCATGTTATTTAATATAGTATAAATTGTCACTGTCCTATTTTTTTACTTTTTGCAAATTTATTTTTGAATAGTTGGAAAAATGTAAGAGAAAATTATAGGCTTCAGGTTTTTTTTTCCTCACAGTTCGGTTATTGAAGAAAATACCAAAGGCTAGAGGGTGTGTGTGTGTCTGTGTGTGTGTGTGTGTAATCCCACTGGTGCAGTCAGGTTGAGGCCAGGTCCTGCCTGTGGTACTAAGCACAATGGACAGTTCATGATGTGTGTGTGTGTGTCTCATCTATCAGTCAGGCACTAGCCCACAGACAGGAAGCAGAAAATTGAGGGACAGGAAATTGACCTGAAACTCAAAGTGTAGCCTCAGGTGTCCTCTGTGTCCGTTTCAGGTTTCAGTTCTCCTTCTCTGCGTTTCTCTCTCTTTCCGTTTGCTGCTGCTCGCTCTTACTCACTTTCTATTTATGTCAGTCTGTCTCCTGCTCTCTATTCTCTATCAGTCCATCTCTTTGTCTGACAGATAACTCAGAAATCTATAAAACATGGACACACACACACTCAATGGAAAACACAAGCACGCAATTTCCCTTGTCTTCCTCTGGTTGTCAGGACTTCTGATCCTCACTCCAGCAGCAGTCAGAGGGACTGAGCTCAGTCTCCACCTTGTTAGTGACGCTCTGAAGACACAAACATGCTTTCAGCTCAGTGCACAAACCTCAGCTTCTCTCTCACCTCAGCGTTTACTCTTCAAGTAAGTGAGCTGCAAACAAAAGTAATCAGTTAGACAGTGAGTCTTGTTGTTTCCACCACGTCATGCTGCAACGTCTTGTATCTGGTTCACTGCTATGAACCCGCCACCCTGGAAAGACCCCACAGCAGCACTCCAGCTTTGCTCAACAACATCATTTTAAAGGTTAGACAAGCACAGGGTGATGGAAACTGTGGTGGTGTATGTGTTAGCTGGTGATGTTACAGCAGGATGAGCAACACATTAAAAGTCCTCAGTCATTATGATCATTATATCCAGTCTCGAGAAGTTGCCTCAGAATCACAGCATTTATATGTTTCCTTCAGTTTCATCATAATGTTGTTATAGCTAACTGCATGTTCTTGATGACGTGGCAACAGCAAAAAGCAAGAGGGGTTACTGGGACCAGTTTCAGGTCTGATTCAGCTCTTTTAACAAATTCGGAGCTGTTGGTGATTTGAAAATGATGTCAACTGATTATTTTGCCAAAACGTCCTGTAGTGTGAGGGGTTTACAGACATAACGTAGGTCAAGGCTGGTAACTTAGGCTACATCCCTAAACAGGTGTTTTGACTCCCTATAAATGTATCTGTCCAGTTTTGATCCCCGTCCATACGGGGTGGGGGTAGTCATGTGACAGGAGGTGTATCCGTAGCAGAGTTGATGTGTTTTCAAAAGAAAATGTTGAAGTATGGATGTAGCCTAAGGGCGACTGGGCTTTTCCAATCAGGGCCCTCGAGCGTCCGGGATTCCTTGCTTGAGGAGGTCAGACTTGCCAGCACTGTCTTTAAATCATTGCTTAATGCATATATTTATAGGAATCCTTTTTAATGCTGGATCTTTTGACTGGATTTAACGCATTTCATCTTATTTTTGTTTTGTTCTGTATTAGTTTATTTCCATTTATTTTGTAAAGCATGCGCTATTATTTTTATTTTTATTATTATTAAACATCAGATTCAAAATCAGACTTGTGTCGTATGAAAGGAACAATGAGAGTGAGCAGATCAGGAAGTGTTACCAACCGGATGTTGCGTACTTGTGTTTAGAACTGAAACATTACTGCCTACAGTGTAAATAAGACTTTTGTTTTCCGTACCAGGACAGAAGAGAAGGAGCTCAAACTTTTGGAATCATGGCAACAGTAGGAGTACTTCTCTACTTCTGTTATTCTTAATATTGTTTTTTAGAGCAAAAATTACACTGAAACAACTATTTGCAACCATCTGATGATGCCTACAGTCTGTTTTGTTTTATTATGTTTGATCACGCGAGAAATTGTTGAAATGTGTCCTGCGTCTCGACTGGATCATCGAGTGTGTGCATTCTCATTATTACATTTTTAGAATAGGTAACTGTATTATATATGTATGTATGTATACTGTAGGTATGACTATGGACTCCCACTATGACTGTGGAACACTCAGTAAAGATTGAAAAATCCTGGGTGCAGAGGCATTAGGAGAACTTTGAATACAGGTTATTACTGTGCTCAGAGTCACGCATCTGCTGAGTTTCTTTACAGGATACGTTCACACTTTTTCAATTCCTTCATTAAACAATAACCAGGGGCCCTTATATTTTAATTTAAAAGTGTTTTGTTTGCTTTTTGTCCAGAGGAGATTTTAGTTAATTTTGAGTGATCCACAGTTGAGTGATCCACTCCAAAGTTTCATGACTGGGTGACAGAGTGTTTTATTTGCAGCCTTGAGCAGGTTGCCTGTGTGGCAGATAGCGTCTCTCTGCCCACACAAATCCAAACTGACTTCACTGGACTTGTGCATATGTTGGACCAGGCTGACGTGGCTGGCTCCCATAGACCCCTGGACCCTGACTCAATGACAACATGAAGATATATACTGGGAATAAGCCAGCTCTGGGCTCGAAAAACAACACACACACACACACAGAGACACCACAGATGGATGCTGGGGTGGTGGGCAAGAGGTTCACAGGAGCAGCTGAGAGGGGGCAGGAGAGTTGAAGAGCCGATAAAACTATATAGCGTATAACTATAAAAAAAATAAGCACAAACAGTTTATTTAGATTTTTAACATTACCTTAAGTCAACATTAATCAATGCTGTATCTCACTTTTCAGCAGCACATATTCAATTTATTCAATAATACAATTTGCCTTATTGGCATGAGTTTTGGCATGGCATGTGTTTTGTGTATTTATGTGTGCTCCATAGAATGTTCAGATGATCGTTTGTCATATTCAGTGTTGAATAGTGTAAATAGTCAATGGTTTGTATTTGTATAATGCTTTTCTAGTCTTATCGACCCTTTAGAGAGCTTTACAGTACAAGTTGCATTCACAAATTCATGCAGTACCTCTTTACACAGCACTTTTTCTACAATAATATTCATACACTGTCACATGGCAATTTGGGGTTCAATATCTTGCCCAAGGTCTCTTCAACAAGCGGACTGGAGGAGCCATCAAACCTCCTTTCCCATCCTTCCCTCTGGTTACGGCTGTGGTTGCTGAGCCTGTGTGGTCAGGATCTGTCTCTCACATTAAAGAGATACTCTTTCGTGGTTCAGGGCCAGATAACAATCAAGTTTTCTCTGACTCGTGGTTAGAGGCATCTGTTGTTAATCTAATGATTATGGTTGACTCTGATTGGTGGTTGGAGAGCTGTGCTGGTCTGAGGTTTAACTGTGTGGGTGAAGTCTCAGAACCACCAGCTGACAGGAGGAACTCTTTAGGGGCTTGATTTGATTTTTATGTTTTTGAAGGCTCATTTAAGATGTAAAAATATATTTTGTTGAGTTATTAACATAAAAAGACATTTTTTATGTTAATAACTAATGGGTTTCAGTAAAAAATGTTGTCCTGAATTCATTGGTTGCTGTTTTTCTTTGTTTAATATGGACCTACTGTACATGATTATGTTTGCATGTCCTATCTAGTGTCTGATCACGGAGTGTCACACAACATATGAACAAAATTAAGTTTTGTCAATATGGACATGCTTCTACCCGTGGTAACGATCCCTCGTTACCACGGGTAGAAGCTTTGCTAAACACCCATAACAACCATCTTTACTTAAAACAAACACAAATGAAACAACTAAACAACTAAACGCTAAACAACTAAACCCTAAACAACAGCATGTCAAACATAAAAAACATAACATGCCTCCATACTGCTCGTGTGGTGTCATCAAAGTGTCCGCAAGCCCCGACATTAACATTCCACTTGAACAGAGGTCATTTCCACCGTGTTTTAAGCCTAGAAATCAACCAGAAGTGGCTAAGCTAGGAGATAATAGCATTTCCGACGGTCCGTGAATGCACCTCGTCGGAAGATATCACATTTAGGCTAAAAACTTCATGTAAATTACCTAGTTTCGAGTTGAATATGAATGTCGGAGCTTCCGGACACTGGTATGACACCACACGAGCAGTATGGAGGCATGTTATGTTTTTTTTCTGTTTTTTACGTCTGAAGATAAGTCCCTAATTTCTTCAATTGTATTGGATTCTGCTGCAACAAAGTTTACCCCTGAAACTCCCAAAGTGTTTTGTGGACTCAAACACTTCACCCACCCCTCAATAGGCATAGGGGTGAGTAGATAATGAGTGAACTATCCTTTTAAGGCCCTGCTTTAGTGGTGCACACTCTCAGTAAAATGTTTGAACAGTAAGCAAGGGTTTTCTGTGATGCCTGGAGTTCTGGAGACCTGGGCTCACTGCCATCTTTATAATCCAGCCTGGCACAGGTCTCCTCACTACACACACATCCTCAATAAATCAAAACCTGCAGCCGAGAGAAGAGCATCTTTCTCACTGAATGTGTCTGTAATGAATCCATTTCAGCAAATAATTTGTTCAACAATCACGTTTTAAAATTTATAGTTTGATATTCATTCTTTTTTTAATCGCAGCCATTCCCTGATCCAAGTCCAAATACATCTGAAGCTGTAAGAACAAATTGATAATAAGCAATTGCAAGTAATTTCAGCCAAAACAAAACATATATGACTATTCCCAGACTTCACCATGGTAACATCTGCACACGATGCCACTGTTAGCCTCCCCTCTGCTGTGATGTTGAACTATGAACAGCTTCATCCATTTCTTTTTTTGATTACCTGTTTTGTATGTTCATCCTGTCCCATGTTCTATACAAAAGGACACTGTCTTTCATAATTTAGCATCGTTGTGTGGAAGGAATATAAATTATAAATTGGACTCGTGGGCTGACGTGTTGACGTGACTGTTTCGCTACATTGTCTCATGGTCCTCTTGGTTTATGTGTTCTTTTCCGGGAAATTCAATTTAGTTGTCGCTGCTGTTAGGCCTGAATAATTTATAGACACTCCCTAAATCCCAGAAGATGACACAAGGTCTAAATACAGCTTCGTAGGGTGAGCTGTTACAGCTAAAAGTCTGATTCCTTCAAGACTTTGTGAAACTGATGTCAATGTGATATTTGATTCTGCATATTTGCACATGTCCGGAGAAAACATGAAGCTACGCAGGGACTTGTCGTGGATATTGATTGACATTTCCAGAAGCCAATAGAGCTGACTGTGTGTCATGTCACAAGCTGTGGAGTTGACATTAAGAGCAGTTTAATCACAGACTGTCTATAAAGATGGACTACATTATGCCCCCCGCCCAAAGCATGTCGATCCCCCCTGGTGGTAGGCTGCAGTAAAGGTCATTAACACCCCCTGCTTTTTCTTATGCACCCACTACAGCCCCCATCAAACCTAGGTGTGAACCAAACCGTGGCTTAAAGGGATAGTTCACCCAAAAATGAAAATTCACTCATTATCATCATCATCATCACAACTATGACCATGGAGGGGTGGGTAGCTGTTTACCCCTGGAGTTTCAGGGGTAAACAGCTTTGAAGCAGAATCCAATACAATTATAGTTAATGGTCTCCTCTTCTTTAGAAATAATAAAACAACGAAAAAAATATAACATGCCTCCATACTGCTCTTGTGGTGTCATCCAACGGTCCTCAAGCCCCGACATTCATATTCAACTCGAAACGAGGTAATTTATACCATTCCTCTGATATCTTCCTACGAGGTGCATTCACGGACCCCCGGACACACCATCGTGTGGCTACGTCCGCTAGCTTAGCCACTTCCAGTGGACTTTTAGGTTTAAAACATGGTGTAAATTACCTTTTTTCGAGTCAAATATGAATGACGGGGCTTATAGGGCTGGTAGAATGGTGAGTCTCTTATTTCCACCACATACGCTGTGATGAAAAGTTATTGTTGAACCTTAAGTAGACTTTCAAAAGCAATGGGCCTCATTCACCAAGTGTTCTTAAGACGAAATTTCTTAAAACCCACTTACACAGTTTTTACGAAGATTGTGACAGATGAAGATGTTTCCTATCTGGAATTTGTTCTTATGTAAGAACAGAATCTATGCATGCTGAAGAGCACTCTTACAGTCTGGACAACTGAAATGCTTCTGTAAAATTTTGTTATTGACTTTTATTTGTACAGTTGTATAACATTTAAATTACCATAATATTCTCAGTGCATATTAAAATGTTCTTAACGCATGGAAATATACACAGAGATTATTTGGTCTATACTATTCTGAAAAAGATATTGGTGAATGAGGCCTAATGTATTTAGCCAGGTTGAACAATGGTCAATGCGGCTTTTCCAGGTAGGCACATATTAGCCCATTAATACCTAAGGCGCCAAATAAAAACACATTTTACAACCTGGATTACGCGCACATATCTCATCCGGCTCTAAAGGGAGAAACGCACCGAAGTTGGACCCAGTTAAGTCCAGTCTTATTGGTTCTAATAAAGCTTATTATAAGTTGATATCGTCACTTGCATATGATTAATGTTTCCCTGCGGAGATCATCAAAGTTTCCTCTGCTGTGTCTCTCTTCTTTTATGCGATTCTCTCTCACAGGGCAGGCCTCCGTCTCATAAAAGGTCACGTCAATAACATGCCAGTTTCTCCACATATAGATGATAATTCCATGGAAATAACATGTAAATTCTCATTCCGCATTGTGTGCCTTGAGACTGAGGAACTCACATTTGCGGTCCATTACTTAACTGTCGATGCGGACCCGTTGATTGAAGTTGCCCTCGCGGTGACCTTCACTCAGTAGTTCTTCACCTTGTGTAAATGGCTTTCCCTTCACAGGACCGAGGAAAGGTGAACCATAATGACAGATGTGATTACGCTGAGATTGACCTCATAAATGATTCAAAGTGATGCTGTCACTTGATTGTAGTGTGGTGGGTGATCATTAAACCATGTCAATGTCAAAGCCTGCTCTGCTGGATAAACAAACACACACACACTCCGGAGGTAGACGGCCAGTGACAACCTTTACCAGCTCAGTTCTGATGAGTTTTTTTTTTTATTCAGCCAGAGGATTACATGGTTCTGTGGTTTGTAAATTCTGCAACCTGTGGGCACAATAAACCTTTTCAAGCCACTGGATGAACTCCAGAGTTTATGGTGGTCAAGCTAAAACCAAAGCTGTTTTGCTGAGATACTGAAAAGGTTTTTCGCCAGCAGGGATGATGTGTACAGTAACACACTGTGTATGCACTGTTAATTCTTGCCAATGCCAAGCATCAGTGCAGGAGAAGTGTCCACAGCCAAATGTTTCTTTCTTTCTCAAACTGTAACCACAGTTATCAATCTTTGACTTTAATGTATTTGCCAAACCATGATCTTTCTCTATGGAAGTATACTGACGACAAAAGGTCTGGGAGAGCTTGAAAGAAATTCTGAGCACTAATCTGTCTGAAAGTAAACAAACATGGATTTCTAAGAGTAGATTTAGATTATGTGCAGTCCAGGCAATGCTTGCTCCCTTCTCTAAATATGCAGTTTCAGTTTCCTCTAAATGTTTGGTTGATTTCCTTCCATCTTTTAACAGCAACAGGACACTTTCAAAGTGAAAAGGAAAAAACTAAACATGTTTTGAATAATTTGTAAGGCAGGATTCTATAACTTGTCTATAACAAACGTATTTTTGAGGATCTGCAACGTTGACTGAGGTTCAGCCATCTGGTGATACAACCACCAAAACCACCACAGTGTAGTCTGTGTATTTCCCCTTAAATTATCATATAATTGGGCTGCATAGCCTTGCATATAAATCTTGCTTTACAGTTCTTGTTGATTGCGATGAGTGCCATTGCTCCACTCATCTCCTGTGCCTTTGTCATTGTCTTTGTTGGTAATTCTAACAACTATAATGAGGAACCCAGAATACTTCCACACTTCTTAGATGCTGCAGATTGGTGATTATCCAATTAGCTAGGTTCTTCGTTGGAAAACACATGGTGGAGTCAACTTGTGAGGTTGTGGCTGTGGAGGGACATCCTGTGTGACTGCACAGTGTGTTAGGATAGACTACATCGGTGTATGAGTTAATCTGAACATATGTGTCATTGTGAATTTATTCAAACTAGATATTTCAAATTACACTAATAACATATAAAATGCATTGTATACAAATCTTCATATAGTTTTTTTCAATTAATATACATTATAATTCGAACATAAATGCATAAATTCACCAATTCATACTAAACTAGAATGGCACTCAGTGAGCTCATACCTCCACCAAGGCCCAACAGTCTCATGATAAAACCACATTTAAATTCACTAGATGCAGATTTTTAATAAGATCTGCAAAAAAATCTTTAAGGATATTGCTTGTGGGTTTATCCCTGGCGCGCATGCGCAGCACTGAAAATGTTTTAGTCCATGCCCACCTGTTTTGGGCCCCACTCCCTGGTCTTACCTTGAGTATAAATTGGACTGAGACCGGGCGATCGGTTCCCATTTTTCTTCAGCACATGACAAGCACAAAGTACTACCACGATGTCTTCCAGCATCCGCATCTGCCCCATCTGATGATAACTAGACTTTCGGACCGATCTCATCAGTGTGCTGTCCAGGCTTCGGCGTTGGCGAACAATGTAGCTTTACTTGTCATGGTTTTGTCTTCTGACTGTTTATTTTCCGCCTCTTTATGAAGAGTGTTTTCAGTTTAATTATTACCTCCTTGTGTTTCATGGTTATCCCTGTGTTTATGTTTGTTTATGAGTTGTTTCTGTGTCTCATGTTTCCTGTTTTATTTTTTAGTTTCTGCTCCTAGTGTGTTTTCTTTCTTCACTTCCTGTCTTTGTGATTGTCTGTACCAGTCCTCATGTGTTCAATTGCCCGCTGCCTTCCCTGTGTGTATATAAGTCTCTGTGCTTCCCTTTGTCGGTTCGTTGTCGTCAATGCCTCGTCTCCTGTGCCTGTCGTAAATGTCTTGTCTCCTGTGCTCGCGTCCTCTGCTTCATCTCTGTCTTGTAGTAAGTTCCTAGTGTTTTCCCCTGTGTGCTCTTTGTTTTTTAGTGTAGACTATTTGAGATTTTTTCCCATTAAAAGGACGCTTTAAAACTCTGTCTCTGCATCCTGGGTCCACCTGCTCAACCAAAACCCTGACAGAACGAACCGAACAAACATGGACCCAGCAGAGCTTAGTTTTTTTTACCATCAAGTTTTTTCTTTTGAGTCCTTGGTGGACAGGCTGTGCTCCTCAGGCACCCGGCACCAAGCAGAGCTGCTGGAAAGGATCTCTGTTCTTCAGGCATGGCTGAAGTACTAACCCGTACCTGGGAACCCGTCTGGCTTTTGGAGGACAACGCAGCCTCCATCAAGTTTCTGCTGTGGGTGGCAGACGTCGGAGAGGGGGCGTTCACAGCAAGAACCCCTCTCCTCATGACATTCCTAGCACATTGGATGAACACGATGCCCCTCGAACCCAACCTCCTGCCGCCCGACCGAGCGAATGAGTTGGGGAAAGCTTCCAGCACTCTGGCAGACGATGATTCACAGATGTATCTGGCTGGGTCTGTCTTGCCTGTCAGACCCTCTCAGAAAAGAGCTCCTGGACACCCCCATCAGCCCTGACGTACTGTTTGGGCCCCGTCTACAGACCGCGCTGGAGCATATGCAGAGGACGGCGGACGAGGCGGACAAAATCTGACGTCATAGGTCCCGGACTCAGCAGCTGCATGATCACTGGCGAGACCTGCTCCTTCAACTTCCCTCCCAGCTGCACGGCAGGCACCACGATGGGGGATTAAAAGTTAATTTCACCCGCAAAAACAAAACAAGCTGATCTACTAATGGTGCGCACTGAGGGTTGCGTGCAGAATAACACACGCTGTCCATTTAGTACGTTTGCCTTAATGAATATGCAATATTTGGCATTTCTACCTGAGTAGAGAATATTTGGAGCAGTAAATGCAAATACTTTAAATTTAGCACGCGCGTTGTGATTTACAAAGCCTGAAAATAATTGCGATGATTGTGACTGCGTCTATATTTAGTATGCTTGACAGACCACAATAACTGCAGCCATCTGCGTTGCACACAGATGGCTGCAGTTATTGTGGTGAGGAGGAGATGCATGGAAGAAGACAGAGAGAATGTTTTTTTTCTGCTTGTGTTTGTTACATCCAGCCCTGCATATTAGTTAAGTTGGCCTGATGTTTATCGTTTATTCTTCTGTTCTGGGTTGTGATTGGTTACTCATCTCTCCTCTCGTTTCAGACTCCTCACTCCCTGCCTTGTGTGTGTGCTCCACCTTGTTGATTGTCTGCTCCGCCCCGATTGTTTGCACCTGTTCCTCATCACCTAGTGTATTTAGTCTGTGTGTTCCTGTGTCGTGTTGCCAGTTCGTCTTTGTTTCCCCGTGTTTCAAGCGTCCCAGCGATTTCCATGTTAATTAAGTCTCTAGTGCTTCCGACCCCGGTCTGTGTAATCGACTCCGCTTTTGCTTCCTCCCTGTCGGTACCTCTGCCTGGTCAACTTTTGTCTACCCGTGTACCGAACCTGGACTGGATCTTTACCGAACCCTGCTACCGCCTGACCCTCTTCGAAATTGTGTGTTTGTTATTGGACTGCCTCACCTGTGTATCGAACCTGGACTGGATCTCCTTCGACTTCTGCTGCTGCCCGACACGTATTGGAATATTGTGTTTGTTACTGGACTGCCACTCCGTGTACCGTAACCATACAGTAAAAGTTATTCTTGATCATCTCTGTCTCAGAGTCGAGCATTTGAGTCCTACACCTCTCAGTACATTACAGTGTTCACATGTTTGGATTGACAGAAGCAAAAATAATCCAGACCTATCACCTATCCAGCAAAGCTATTTTGGAGCTTTTGGACTAACTAAAGACTGATTTGGAGCCACCCACAAGAAGGAGTCATGCAATACCTGCCATGCCAAAACTTCTTGCGACTCTGCATTTCCTCCCATCAGGGTCATTCTGGCACACTGTAGCTATTTCTGCTGGAGTCTCCCAAAGCAGTTTGTCAGGTGTGCTGTCCCAAGTCCTTATTGCTACGTCACGTAGGATAGGCAGGTACATCAAATTTCCATGCACTCTGGACACACTGAATGAAACCAAACAGGGCTTTTATGCAGTTGCGGTTATGCAAAAAGTAATCAGAGCGACTGTACTCATGTGCAACTTGTCCCCCCCCCTCAAACATCAACATGTATAGAGGAATCGAGTTTAAGTTCTTTGTGACTCCAAACGTGTGATAAACGTTGTGGCCAAATATCCTGGGTCAGTACACGATTCATTAATTCTGAGGAACAGTGTACTTTTTTTCCAAGTTACAAGATGCATGAGTATAGAGATAGCTGGCTTTTATGTACAGTAAGTCAGCAGCCTATATAATTCATGCTTTGTAAAAATCATTCCTCACATTAACGAAAACAAGAGCATGTATGTGATATTGGTTCATATTCTCTGTTTGTAAGGTGACAGCGCATACCCCCCACACCTCTTCCTCCTTACTCCTGTACTTACCCCGACCACTCCCAGAGAGAACAGGTACGATGTGGCCCATATTGGCACAACGAATATTGTGGAGCGCGCCTTTGGCATACTGAAAAGCCGGTTCCGTTGTTTGGACCGCACTGGAGGAGCGCTACTATACAGCCCAGAAAAAGTGGTGCAGATTGTAGTTGTCTACTGTATGTTGCACAACATTGCCAAACATCACGGGTTGAAGCATGATGCCATGGATGTGGAGAAGGAGAATGACCACTGGCTGTGTGTGGGGCAACAACCCAATGAATTTTTTTTAACTAAGAGAAAAACACCATGATTAAACATTATTTGATTGTGGCCTATTTCTTTTTCGCAGATTGCGCTTGTCTCTAGTGTGTTTATCTCCTCTGGTGCGCTCTCCTCCCTCTCCATTCCCCGGCTGCTCCGTTGTGGGACAACTTGTATTGGGAGACCTCACCACTGCCTGTACCCCATCTTCGATCTCTCTTGCCAGGGCACTGATGGCCATCATCAGACCAGATACAGCGCTGACCAGCTACCTGCTGTGCGCTACACATTGGAGTGTCGCGCCTGAGCGCTCTTGCCACAGAGGACACAGCTCTCACCTCCTGCGCAGTGGATGGCAATCCATCTTAAAGAGCTGTAGACTAATTTTTCTGTTGCTGCAGCAACTCCCTATCAACTTTATCATAATCTAGGTGCTTTTGAGGCTGTGCAGGGGTGCCTGTGGATTTGGGCTGAGTTAAGGAGTGCAGCGGAGATTGCCGAACTTCTTTAGAAGATTCTCCACAAGAAAAAGGAAAAATGTACAAACACACACACACATATATATATATATATATATATATATATATATATATATATATATATATATATATATATATATATATATATATATATGAAGAACAAATTGTAAGGACGACTATATTCATTAAAACGTTGCCACATGAAGTACATTCATGTTTTTATCTGGTAATTCATTTTATTAAATATATCCAGGAAAAACACATTCCAATTATCTGCTCATTGCAGAAAGTGAACTGCAGCTGCTGCTCAATATTGGTCAGAGGCATCTCTTCTACCGGCCCTCATCCTGTTTTATTTGCCGAGGTTTTATTATGAGCTATTTCTTCTTTTGTTGTTCTTCATGTGTCCTGACATCTTCTCTTCATTTCAACTTGTTTGTTTGCCTCTTCTACTAATCTCTCTGATAGTAGTTTTTCAGTCTCTGTTGGCAGTTTTACCTCCTCATCTGAAACTCTGTTTTGTGGTGTGCTCCAAGGTTCATTCCTTGGTCCTATACTGTTTGCCTTGTATATGCTTACCCTCAGACAGATAATAAGGCACTTTAAAAGATATCTCCTATCATTGCTACGCAGATGATATTCAGTTATATTTCTCTTTAAAAACCACAAAACATAGCTATCTATCAGTTTTAAATAACTGCCTGAATGCTATAAAGAACTGGATGACAGATAATTTCTTGCAGTTAAATGCAGATAAAACAGAAGTCCTCATTTCTGCCCCTCCTAGTCTTGTCCCGAAGATAAGGGATGGTCTTGGTTCTCTTACCTCGATGGTCAAATCCAATCTAGGTGTCACTATGGACCAGGCCCTGACTGGACCAACATGTCAAATGTCTGATTCGCACATTGCAAAACTCAGGCCCCTTGTGTCTCATTTATGCTTTTATATCGTCCCATCTTGATTATTGTAACTCACTTTTCTCCTGCCTCAGCAAAACTTTCTTGGATCATTTACAAGGGGTCCAAAATGCTGATGCTAAACTCCTTACCAGGTCCTCCAAAAGGTCTCATGTGATACCGATTCTGATTACGCTTCACTGGATAACCGTTCAATTCAGAATCCAATTCAAAGTTCATGTGATCACTTATAGAGCTCTGCATGGTCAGGCACCTGTCGTTGTGGCTCCTAAACTTTGGAACTCTCTCCCTTTGGTCTTAAGATCTGTGGAAACCTTCAAAAAGCAGCTGAAGACTCATTTGTTTAGACAAGTCTTTTTGTTTTTATTGTGTTTCTTATTTGTATGCATGTATATGCTTATTTTACCCTGTTAAGCACTTTGTGACGTCTCTGCTCTCGAAAGGTGCTATATAAATATACTCACTTACTTACACCTCCAATTCCATGGCATGAAATTTCGCTTTGCGCTTGCGGTCACTCTGCTCTCCGTAATGCTCCATGTCATGTCTATGAACTTATTTACTCTGGACACTCATTCTAGTACATGGTCGTCGTCGTCTCACCACCTGTTGTCATTTCTCCTTCATCATCCCTCACTTGTAAGTTCCCTTTGCTTTTTCTGTTTTGCCCTTTTGTGTTTTTTGAGAACTATGGACTTTTTGGGCTTTGTTTTTTAAAGAACTCTGCCTCATTAAAAGGACACTTTTTGTTTAAACTGTTTTTGTATCTGCATCTTTTGTCCTCCTGCTTTAACTAAACCTGACAGAACAAACTGACAAAGACAAAAGGAAGCACAGAGACTGATATACACAGGGGAGGCAGGGGTAATTGGTTACAGGTGAAACACATGAGGACTGGTGCAGACAATCACAGGGGCAGGAAACAGGAACAAGACAGGACGTAAAGGTGGGAAGCACACAAGGAGCAGAAACTACAAAATATAACAGGAAGCAGAACTCAGGGAGAAAACATATATCCAAACACAAGGAAAACAAAAGTACAGGCAAAAAAAAACAAGGCATCTTTAATCAAAATCAAAACTCTCCTTATTCAGGAGGCAAAGTCCAGAGAATGAGTGTCCAGAGTTAATAAGTTCATAGACATGACACTCCATGGCAGAAACCATTAACGCATGCAAAAACACTCACTTCCATTTATTGCACCTGTTATCATTTACCTAGTGATTTTTTGTAGATCTGTTATAATGAACAGGCAATTTAGCACTCTTATTTGGGATCTCAGTAGATTAGGCCCTTAGTCTTTTATCTGTGACTTCAAAACTTTGATTACATTTTTTAGAAGCCTGAAGCTGCGAAGTAAAAAAAAAAAGCAGAGACAGTTTATATGTTATAGTATCGTTTCATGGACCATAACCTGATTTAATGACAGTAACGTTTAGGACTGTGTCCCGGCTGGAGTAACAAGTAAACAGAAAAAAAACAAATTGCCCCATACTTGTACTACAATGCTGCTGAGACTAGCAGCACATGCGTCATGTTGATAGTAAAACAGTCTATATTGAGGACTGAACTGGAGTAGCATGGGAGAGTGTCAGCTCAGTGTGTTTGATGTGCGACTGTTTCACCAGGTCTCCTCTGTGCGGATTCAACAACGTAGAAGCTAATTTCTGTCACGGTAAAGATATCAAACACATCATCTAGATATGAGAGGGCAGTTGATTTAGACGGACAAAAATTACTTTGAATGATTAAATGTCCTTGAACTCATAGCAGATACTACTGAACCTACTGTGTGTACATACAGGAAACACAAAGCAGGCATATACAGGACTGTCTCAGAAAATTAGAATATTGTGATAAAGTTCTTTATTTTCTGTAATGCAATAAAAAAACAAAAATGTCATGCATTCTGGATTCATTACAAATCAACTGAAATATTGCAAGCCTTTTATTCTTTTAATATTGCTGATTATGGCTTACAGCTTAAGAAAACTCAAATATCCTATCTCTAAATATTAGAATATCATGAAAAAGTATACTAGTAGGGTATTCAACTAATCACTTGAATCGTCTAATTAACTCGAAACACCTGCAAGGGTTTCCTGAGCCTTGAAAAACACTCAGCTTGGTTCAGTAAACTAAATCACAAGTATGGGGAAGACTGCTGATCTGACTGCTGTCCAGAGGACCATCATTGACACCCTCCATCAGGAGGGTAAGACACAAAAAGAAATTTCTCAAAGAGCAAGCTGTTCACAGAGTGCAGTTTCAAAGCACATCCACAAAAAGTCTGTTGGAAGGGGGAAATGTGGCAGGAAACGCTGCACAACCAAGAGAGATGACCGCAGCCTTAACAGCATTGTGAAGAAGGGTCGCTTCCAGAATTTGGGGGAGCTTCAAAGACAGTGGACTGAAGCTGGAGTCCAGGTATCAAAAGCCACTGTTCACAGACGTGTCCGGGAAATGGGCTACAATAGCCGTATTCCCATGGTCAAGCCACTTCTGAACTCAAGACAACGGAAGAAGCGTCTGACTTGGGCTATGGAAAAGAAGCACTGGACAGTTGCAGAGTGGTCCAAAGTCCTCTTTTCAGACGAAAGCAAGTGTTGTATTTCATTTGGAAGTCAAGGCGCCAGAGTCTGGAGAAAGGCTGGAGAGGAGCAAAATCCAAGTTGCTTGAAATCCAGTGTGAAGTTCCCACAGTCAGTGATGGTTTGGGGAGCCATGTCAGCTGCTGGTGTTGGTCCACTGTGTTTCATCAAGTCCAGAGTAAATGCAGCTGTGTACCAAGAGATTTTAGAGCACTACATGCTTCCATCTGCTGAAAAGCTCTATGGAGATGAGGATTTCATTTTCCAGCATGATCTGGCACCTGCCCACAGTGCCAAAACCACCAGTAACTGGTGTACTGACCATGGCATTACTGTCCTCGATTGGCCTGCCAATTCCCCTGACCTGAACCCCATAGAGAATTTGTGGGGTATTATGAAGAAGAAGCTGAAAGACACCAGACCCAACAATGCAAATGAGCTAAAGGCCGCTATTGAAGCATCCTGGGCATCCATAAACCCTAAGCAATGCCACAGGCTGATTGCCTCCATGCCACGCCGCATTGATGCAGTAATCCGTGCAAAAGGATTCCCAACCAAGTACTGAGTGCATTAATGGACATTTTCAAATGTTTGATTTTGTTTTGCTGTTATAAATCTTTTTTTTACTTGGTCTGAGGAAATATTCTAATTTTTTGAGATAGGATTTTTGAGTTTTCTTAAGCTGTAAGCCATAATCAGCAATATTAAAAGAATAAAAGGCTTGCAATATTTCAGTTGATTTGTAATGAATCCAGAATGCATGACATTTTTGTTTTTTAATTACATTACAGAAAATAAAGAACTTTATCACAATATTCTAATTTTCTGAGACAGTCCTGTATATGTGCGTCACACCTCCAGGGACGACTACAAAGAAGGAAAGCTGCACATCTCTCTGTTGGTATAAACCCCGGTGTAACACTGTTTCACAGCTTTGGCTTCCACAACCCTGCCACTGTACACATTCACAGTTTGGTGAATGTGTTGACATCTGAGCAAACATTTCCCCCAGCGTTTGACTGCAGACACATTAAACTGTGTCTAAATAAACAAAGCTCACCACACTATTACACTATTTTAGAGGGATGATGTATTTCAAACTTTTAACCAGGGATTATTAGATAAACCTAACATTATTTCTATGACAGCGTTTATGTTTCCAGTTGAGTGTGGTATTTAATAACACTGATGTCAATTGTATGTAGTTACAATTGAATATAAGAAAAACAATATCAGATATTAGAAAAAAAAAAGGGGAAATTGGATTTAGCAATGAGAAAAAAAATATTTTCAGATTCTGAATCTGTTACGTTTGAAGGGGTGAACCTAAATGCAAAAAACAGGTACAAGTGGTAAAGTGAAGATTTATCGGGGAGATGCTGGATCTGGCAGGTGAAGTCTGCGAGGGCAAAGAGTAAATGGAGCTTTGTAGGGCGCAGCCAAAGAAGGCTGAGCTGTGAGTGGAGCTGGAGCAGACTGACGAGGCTGAGTGTAGTCCTGTGTAGATGATCTGGGTGTGGAGAGGTGTGTTGTGTGCTGAGCGAGTGGAGCAGACAAACGTGAGGAGATGCTGTAAAAGGAAGAATAAAGGTCACTCTGAGAAAATTACACAATTGCTTGTAGAAGTATCTATTCCCTTGAATCTATTTATTGTGTTGGGTTCCTGATCCAAAATCTCATAATTTTTTTTTTCTTCCTGTAAATCATAACAGCCATAATTCTCTCTCTCTCTCTCTCTCTCTCTCTCTCTCTCTCTCAAATGTTTTATTTAATAATGACTCAGACCTTGTAATGGCTACACCTCCATTTGTGGCACTCTACCTCTGCTAATCGTGGCCATAAAGAGGCCACGATTTTTTACAGAGGAGCTGATTTAATGTCACTCATTCCTGATATAGTAAGGTGCACATTTAAATTATTCCTATTTATCAGAAAATACAAATTCTTAACAAATCTTTATTGTTGATATTGTTAGTGTTGGTAAATCTTTACCTTCAAGTACTCAAGTACTAAACTGATGTGTAGACGCATTTGTAATGTTGGAAATATTTTCTTGTGAGGCAAAAATGCACAGTGAAGTTCCAGGAGATGATTCACATGCTGTTGCCTTCGGCAACCTGACCGATTCCATCAGCTACATGTGTGTGTCAGTTGCATTCAGCTTCCTGCCTGCTTCAGTTTACAGGCTGCCGCTCGTCTCTGCTCAACTGTCTCGTTCATTCACTGCGGCTCGATCAGAACAGCATTTCACTTTGACATCTGGTTCTCTGTCCTGCTTGGTTCCGGGCTTGTTGCCAAGTTCTCGAAATCTAGTTTTACCATTTACACTGTACTCCTTGTATGTGTCAGTTAGAACTGGAGGGCTGCCGATTGAAAATAAAATGAAAGAACATATTTTTGTTATTTTGATTTTACAATATTCCCCTTTTTGATAGAAAAAGATACATATATATATTTTATTTTGAGACCTGTCCATCGTGAACCCCACCTCTAGCTCAATGTCGGCTGGGATTGTATTCAGCTCTCCATGAACCCACAACTTCCAAAGGATAAGCTGTATTGATAATGGATGGATAATTGTTTTGGTCTATAGATTGCCAGAAAAAGATGAAATATGGTCACCACAGTTTCCCAATAACTTTGAGAGACAACTGTTTTTTTCACAAGTGAGAATCCAACAGGATAACATCCAAGCAATTTGCTCATGGCCAAACCACAGGGAATCAGTTTTCTGTTCGGGGGGAATTATGGGCATCCATGTATCTAAAAGCTATCTTAGGAGTGACGACTAATAACAATGGTGGCTCCTGCAGAGGTTAGCAGAGATGCTGCTATAGCATCAGTTTTATCAGACCTGGAGAGTATATCCTCGAGAAAAGCTCTGAAGGCGTTTCTCTGTTGTAGACAGTATTAGATGGATGGTTCATGGTGCCTGCCCTTTTCCCAATAACAGTTTCCAATAAAGATTTTCCGAATAGTTCAATTTCCCAAAACCCAAGACACCATCTTAATATCTCTTGTATTCTGCGCACTCCAAAATCCAGAGATATTCCTTTTACATTAACATTTGAGACACTAGACAATTTAGTAACCAGTAATCAAATAACTGGCAAATTGTTGTAACTGTAATTAGTTTAAAATATTGAAGCAACCCCCACAACTGCTATTCTAGAGGCATGAAACAGTGAGTGTAGAGCTTAATGACTATATCTAGCACTTATATAGTTATGCATATCAGTTTAGATTTTCTTGACTTGTATCCTGAAACTTAATCGTGCAGTCTTTCAATTTTCCAACAAAAAATGGTCAAATTCTCTAGTGTTATCCAGTAAATGAAAAGTTTTACAATCTACTATTTGGGTCAAGTATTAAAGTTGAGTGTCATCTGCATAGTGGTAGTAGGGAATGCAAAAACAAATTACACATAAATTGACCTTCACGTGCTTTGAATTTTAAACGACGAGATTAAAAACTTTACAATCACCTACAGATAATACTCCTTTCCCAACTTGGACTCCAGATAAACTGTCACACTGTATTCACCAGACATCGTATTTAGTGTTATGAAAGGCTGGAGGATGAGAAGCAACCGAACAGGGCTTTCAGCAGAACCTGTAAACATTAGATTAACATTGGTGACCCTGTAGAAACTGGTATGAATGAACTGGTTTACCAGAAATTACAGAAGGCAACAGCAACATCACATTGGTTATAAAGGTAAAAAAGCAAAGCACAGTACTTCACACATAGAATCATGAAAAAAAAGGAAAGGCCTCTTTACAAGACTGTACCTATATAACAGCTGTTATTACATAGCATGACATAAATGACACATTAGTACAAGGTGTCCTGTGTGGTCTAGGGTGCAGAACTGCTGCTCTAGTACTGCAGTGTGTAGAAATTTAGAAAATTGAATTATTAATCACTCTCTCTCACACACACAGACAAATGTCTCAGTAACCGCCCTGTGGTGGAGCTTTAGAAAACACTACCAGAGAGAGACAATGTAGCAAATTAGTTGTATTGGCCTGGTCCTGATGATAAATAAACTACTGGCAAATCCACTAACGAGATTGTTGTTATCAATTGGTTTCCAGATGTTTGTAGCTGTAGCTCTACGTCTCCAAACTTTTCACTGCCTCCTTTCTTTCCCCCACAGCTACTCTTCCACCACAGTGTAACTCAATAAGTAACTATGCACTGCTCCTCTACATGCCGTGAGTCAAATATTATATATTGAAGTCATGGAAACTTCACTCAGCATTAGTATTCTGGATGAGGTTCATTGCAGACAGTAAAACACTTTGTTTTCAGGCTCTTCAAACCCTTAGATGTATCACTCTCACACTACCGATGTGTCAGTTTCACTACATGCCATGGCAGGGGCCCCCGCTACAAATGTCTGGCCCTAATGAAAGAATATATAAACTGGAACCCCTTGGATTTGTCCTAACTTTGCTCCACCTTATGGCCACTGTGCCATGGTGAAATTTACTGATGTTATCAACAGTGTCAACAATTTCTATCATTATTTTCAGAGGCCAACATGAACACCACAATGCTCCTGGCTTTATTAGCAGGTTACAAAACGAATCTAACTATTAGCACTCTTGCCTTAATATGAATGGATGCATAGCATCAATAGACACACACTCCTACGTTAAAAGTAGAGTGGTATGTTAAGTGTATTCTATATGAGGTAGATTTGGGTTGTCAAAGTTCGGGGTCATGATGGCCTCACGATCATATCTCATGTCTGCCTGTGTCCAGTTGCAGCTTCTCTAGTTATGAGATCTTTATTTACATTTCACTTTGTTGAATATCGCTTTTGGATATCGCCACAACCGACTTTACCGGCTGATATCAGCGTTTCCTCTGATATCATATTAAGAACTGTATTCATGGTTCTAATGCTTATACGTCACTTATAATAACTGACATCACAAGCTCATAGCCGGATAGGAAAACCCAGGATTAACTGAGCCACTTTATAACTAACGTTGTAGTACAGGTTATTCAGGACAGCCAATGTTAGGTTAAGTGAAGCCAGATGTTGTGAATATTTCGAACCTGCTTCACATTACAGACCCCAGGAAGTAAAATTTGATATAATCAGTCCATAATTCTTACACTCAGGGGTCCTTGTGTTTTACCTACTTTTAGATATCTTGAATTGGCTTAAATGACAAACATTTAAAGCCCTGTGACCTAAGTCATAATTCAATTTACTGTAAATAAGCTCAGGTTGTGTGTAGGTGTGTGAGTAGCTTAAACTGTGCTGTGCTGCTCTACCACCACCAGGAGTTTATCCCCTGAACAGTATGTGTCCTTGTAAATCACTGTATGCCAATGACACAGAAAGGTGATTGTGTTGAGGAAGGCAGTGTGCGGGGAGATTATTCCACATTATCCACACTCCTGTAAAAGTGTGCATGTTCAGTGTAGGTGTCTCAATGGTTAAGCGAATGTAATCTCCTGTCTTCCTGTTAAGCCAATTGGTTCCAGAGGGATTTCTTTATACTTCAGAGTAAAGTTTGAACTCAGGGTCACATCATTATATAGAATGGTGCGGTTGAAGGAGTATAAAGTCCGGCTCCTCAGCCTGAATCTGTCACACTGAGCTGATCTTTTAATTAAACAGTCTTTCCCTTGCTCTGTGGTCAGTCTGTAGCGTTGAGAGTAAAAATCAGGACAAAGATACGGAAGAGATTGAATATCATGACATCTTTGTGTAACGACACATCTCAGTCTGATTTGCTTTTGTGCCCGTTGCTCTCTTTGTGAAGTGAATTATCCCATATTTGATTTAAAATCTGAGTTTTGATAGATCACGTTTACAAAGCAGGTTTCAACATTAATGTTAATTAACGCATTTGTCAGTCTTTCTGCCCGTGGCTCCCATCTCTTGAGAACCGTTTAACTTATCAGCTTCACACTTGTCATACATGCACTGTCATATTTGCGATTTGGATATGCAAAACATTCAATTATAAAAAACTTTGAATCAAAGATGACCAGTGCTCTGTAGCAGCAGCGACTGGGACACAAACGGGCGCATGTGTGAAAGTGCCAACGACAACTGATTCTCCAGTTCAGGGTTCTGTGAACTGAGTCGAGCGTCACTGAACTTTGAAGGAACAGGCGAACAGCTCTTTGTTCGGCAGCGGTGACGTGGATTCAGGGTTCGGTGGATTATCTGCTGTGGCTAGATTACTGCAGGTCACTTTTACAGTTTCAAAAGGAAAGCTACAATCAGCCTATTCCCAGCAAGAAGGTGTAGAATTGGCACTGGACTGGTTTGTATCAATTACGTCATACTATTATAGTATTTCAGCCTGTTTTTACTTTATTATTCTACACCGTTTTATTTTATGTGTCATTTTCCTTTTTAATTTATTTAAAAAACGTTAATACAGATTTATACTCTATATTTCTTTTACCTCTTTTAATCTTTTTTTTTAAATGTGTTTTAAACTGTGCTTTCTGATTTTAAATGGTTTTCATTTTGTCTCAGTATTGTTATTTAACACCTGAAATCTACCTCCTATATACCGTATATGAAAGGCCTTGCCCTGCTCGTATTCAAAAATGTATTCCTAATGATAGTAATTTTCTGCTGTAATAAAATATAAAATAGAATGTTTTTGTAAGAAGATTAATAAACAAATTGTGTTTATAGATGATTTCACTGTAAGCCCTGGAAGGAGAGAAAGATAAATGAAGGTAGGAAAAGAGGGAAGTAACAGGATCGTGACAGGATTTCAAATGAGAAGTTCAGCAGTGTCAGTTTTCACAGAGCATGTTGAGAAGCATTTGCAAGTTTATTATTGGACTTTCCACAACAAAACCTCCGGTGTCCCCATCACACCATTGTGATGCCGCATTCTGCCCACGTGGGACTAACTGTCAAAACAATCTGACAGTTAAAAGCAATCAAACTCTTTCAAGGCTGCCAAGAGACAAGGATTGATGTTTTGTGTCGACTACCAATGAGGCTATTCCCATGTCGCTCACATACAATTAATGAGAGACGCATTTAAATGGTGTTTTACAGCCAAGCAAACACTGTCGTTCATCATGTTACTGACAAACACTGACCACAGCGGTTTTCCTGTAAAGTCACACTGTCAAAAAACATGAGCATCCATCCCCAAAGGCCGAGCTCCAGGGTTAATTCACCTCTTACAAGCTGACCTGCACATTATCTCTAAGTGGAAAACCTGCTGCTTCCGGATTTCCACACGGATTTCATGCAGCACATTTTCAAAGCTCCTCTGAAATGGAGTCCATCTGAGAGAGAATGATAATCATCACATGGCCGATATGTGGTCCCACTAGAGATGAGTTCATTGTGGGGATCCAGAGGAGGCAGGAGCACAGTTGTATGTTTCTGTTGCCAGTGTTTAGTTGCCATTTCTCTCTTGTAAAATAACTATTTTTTCCTGTGCTTGTTCAACTTTGCGGTTTGGTTTAGTACAACAGATTGACAACCTCCTGGTCCTGGTACATTTTACCATATTCATGCACCTGCTGAGAAAGCTGCATTAGTGTGTCTGTAATAGATGTAAAATAGCTTGGTAAACCAATGGTTCTCTAACATTAGGAGGTAAAATAAACTAAATATAACCTTTTTTCTGCCCATTGGATTCCATTGATATGAATTCAAGCACAACCTCTGGTGTGTGTAAGTATGTAGCAATTATTTTATAGTAATCAACCACTTATAGACATAAATTTGGCCTGGGACAAATGTGATCCCTAGCAGTTTCCACTGTACTAGAATTTTGACGAGAGGCGAGGGCGGTACCAAATTTGACGGATCGCAATTCTCAACAACAACCCTGGACAGGCCCGTCAATGATCTGAATATCTTTAATATATTATCTCGGGCTGCAGGGCTCCATCTAATTGGCCAAATATATTAACATACAGAGCGTGAATGCATGGAACATGGAACACCATTTATCGCAGTTCAAGCAGTCTTTTGCCATATGTATATCGCATGTTGCTATCGCGATGATGGTACATTTTAGATGTATTGTGCAGATATATTGTGTATGTATACCAGTATTTTCTTTGGGTCCACCTAAACAGTAAAGCTGCAGACTCCAAAACCAAAACAATCGGCTGAAGGACACCAAAGAGCTGAGAACTGCAGAGTTAGGTGATATTTTGTGGCTTTGATGATGAGTCATTCAATCCATTATGGGCTTAAAAAAATGGCTAGTGCAGTTTTATAGATGTAATCATTAATATTACATCCCAGGTTGATTTGCCACCACTCATTATCACCATAGTACCAGCAACTGCCGTTTTCATTACACTGAAAATGCTCCTCTTTAGCTGCTTTATCAGAAATACAAAACACAACCAACCTGTACATCTGTTTACTGTGTAGCTACTCATTTCAGTTAAATAAATGAATCTGTAAAAAATATCAACCGAGACTTCATGTCATGTTGCACAACACTAAAAATGGTTTTCCAGACATACCTGAAACTACATTATAATATTTTATGAACATGGTAATAACTGTTTGTGTGCTGCTTATTCAAGCTAGTTAGGGGGGGACTCACAGCTTGTTACCCCCCCCCCCCTTTGAATGCTCAAAGCTAATCCATTGTCAAAATACTTACAATGATAAGCTATTACACATAATACCAACCAGAAAGAGGACCAAAACGTTTGGTTTCCTGAAATTCTGGTGGAATCTGTTGGCTCCACATTGAACCATTAACCAAAGAAACGTTAGCTCCTGTCTTATAAATTGTCCCCCACCAGACAATACGTACAGATAATCATTAGCCTACTTTAAGTGGTACTGTGAAGTAATAAGTGACGACATGCTAGAAAGCAATAATAAAAATAGTCAGTACTTTGTACTGGCAAGATCTAGGCCCATTGGAAAACAATGCTTCCAATGGGGTAAAATGAAACCATTGATGAAGCTGCTGTTGCTGCTCTGTGTGTTAATACATACACAGTGCATAGTTTAGTGATGTTTTCTCCAAATGATTAGACAAAAGAGCTGAGAGTCAGACTAGGAGAGCACTATGTGATCCACTGCATGGTAAAGGTCTGCTAGGAATAGTGGGGGTGAGGGCTCTGGGGGTGCATTGTGAATGTTTTCGGGGGAATGTGACGATCCTGTAGTGTAGTACACTCTGTCCCTTTTAATGTCTCAATCATCCATTACATTCATTAGTGATCCCAGGCCCCGTCTGTGTAGGCGCGAGACAGTGTGGGTGGATGTGACAGAATATTCTATCAGAGCTTTGGCTTTACAGTCGGAGCCACTGAAGCCCAAATCAGCCGTGGTTAAAAAATAAAGTGGGAGGGAAAACAAATTTGCAGTGACTTTGTGCAGAAACATCAATAAACCAAAACCCAGTGAAGTGCCAGAGCCTCATAATGTGCTTCTATGTTCAATTTCTGTGGCAATAAAATGAAGTCATGACTGATGACTGTCAAAGTCATTGTTAAATAGGCTATGGCTGAATTATTAGACGTAGGTCACCACACTGAAGGATGCCTGAGGCTTGGTAATGTTCAGAAAATATCACTTTGCTCTTCGTTATTAAGATTAAGATTAAAATGTGTATTAAACTAAAACACAGTGAGTGGAACTGTACATTGGTACATCACCAGCATGCTATACCCATGTTTTTTTTTTTTTACTCCATCTTGACATTTTTGTTTCCCCAGTTAAGTCATATCAATATGCCTTCACGCAAATGTACAAAATATTAGCACATCCCCTTTATTTAGGGAACACAGAGCAGGCTAACATCAAGAAAATGATCATATCTCATGTAAGGATGAACTCTATAGATTAGTCAGCAATACATTCCCAGCAGCTAACATCTCCGATTAGTTGAGTATAGAGAATACAGATCTTAGTTTGACTGAGTAGCACAATCTCTATTTAACAAGTTAAAAGCATCTTAACTCAGTCAAATACAGTCAGGGCTTGTTCCAGCTTAATTAAGGAAAGCTACTGGTCTGGTATACAAAGACGAACCATGTGTCCCCACTTCCTCCCTTGGTCCACAAATGGAGTCAAAATATCCTGTATACAAGCGCTGCCATCTTGTGCCGATGACGTCAAGTGGAGCCAGAGTCTGCGCAGTTGCAATCAAGGAGTAGAGCCGTGGTATTGAGGTCCCGCTGATAGCCTATACATGCTTGACCAATCACGAGTCAATCTCAGATGTCAGTCAAGATGTTTCGCCCCATTTTTATATATCATCAAATATCCAATTAAAACCCAACTTAACAGACAACAAACATCAGTGTGATAACAACCTAAAATGACAGAAACCATATTTAAGAAAATGTTATATGATATGTACTTTGTCTCATCTGCTTCCATCTTCAAGATGGAGGAGGTGTATGACCTATACTGCAGCCATCCACTAGGGGGCCATTGAGATGTTTTAGCATTACTCTTTGGGAGATGTAATGTTGTCCATATATAGTCTATGGTCTGGTATGACCAGTAGCTCATGGTCGCTATGTCAGTGCCAGTTCGGGCCACAATTATCGGTCCAAATCCAACTCAGCCTGAATGAAACTGAACCAAGCCCGACCCGACCGGACAGGCTTTCTGTTTAGTTTTTTTGTCCAAACTGTAAAATAAAAAGTAAAGCCCAGCCCACATGACTGAACCCAACTCAAGCATCCAAACTCTAGTTTGCGAATGACATCAATATCATTGTACTTCCTGTGTAATGCTTCTACTCTTGTGGGACTGGAACACCCCACATTAAACAAAAAATCTCTCCAGTATAGGAAATTTCTCTCTCCCAATATCTACAAAAGTACCAGCAAATTCTAGCTTTAAAGCTCTAGATCACTAATAAAATGATGGCAACCCAACCTCCTGAAGAGGGTTTCTGAGAAGTAGTGTTCTGATGCCAAATTGTTTTTTTAAAGTCTTTGGTATACAGCAGGCCCTCCAATTGGTTTTCAGTGCTTTTTATCGACCAGATTGGCACACATCGTTTGGCATATAGCAGACAACAGCATGAAGGCACCTCTCTTGTTGAGAAATTGTAACTGTTCCACTATTTGTGTCTTCAGAAACAGTCCCAAAACTGAAAATGCTGACTTAACTGTCTCCATTAACAAATCAGAATGTTTTTACATTCTGATTTTTACAGTTTTTTCCTGAAAAGTTTGGTTTTCTCAACTGTATAAACCCGTGTTCCCTCCTCTCTTTGTCTTGTTTGGTTAAATTGCATTAATGCCACCCTGATGGCATGACTAGACTTCTTCCATCTCACTCTGTTTCGGAGTGGTCTGATATTTGCCGTGCAAGTAAAAAATGGAAAGGAAAATAAAACACATAAGGTTTACAGGAACCTGGAAGAGGGGGACATTTTTTTAAGGCAAACTCGCTGAAACAATTTGTCTGATCTAATTTTACACAGATGAGTGGAGAGACCACATCGACTCAGCCTTGTTTCATGCTGCTTCCCTCGCATGTGAGTTTCTGTCATGCTAATTTGTCCCTTCCATCCTCCCGTCTGTGGCGACTTCCAGCTGCAAGTCATTTGCATCAGCACTGACATGCACGGATGTATGTGCATGTACCACCACACTGAATATTTGATTCAAAACATTTGGAGATTATTTTTTATCTTAAGTGTGTTGCAATGCAAGACAGCTACTTTCATTAATAAGTATTCCACAGGGTGCCATTTTCCTCCCAGTACTTTTGAGCAAAAGTATAATAATTTGGAGAATTTTTTTTTCACATTTATGAAAACCAGGGAGAGAGAACTACTTTGAGAAAATTGAAAAATATACTCTGAGGGGACGATTTATGAAACAGTGTAGGAGCTGGAGAAGGTTCCCTGCAGGATACAGACTTCACCACCCTGCAGCTGAAATACATTGAGCGACCAGAATAAGTAAACCATGCTGTTTCAACAAATGCTAGAACTCTACAATCAAACCAGTCTCAATGTAACTGTCAATCCAAAGTTCCACAGCCACAGCAAGAAGGAATTTTAAAAAAGAAAAATTTAAGTGCAATCAAGCTACTGATTTTAAAATGATTTTTAAAAGATGTTCCATAGTTAGAAATGGCAATCGTGGATGGGTTATGGGTTGACACTGATACTCTGTGTGAATCATTTTTGTGAGTGTAGAGCTAAAAACAGTATAGAAAACTAGAATAACATAGGTTTGTATTGTTGTGAAATTTTCATTTATTTTACCATTTTAAGGCTGTAGCTAGAAAAAGCTAGTTAAATAGTTCTTCTGGAGCCACTCAGTGATAGTTTAACAGTTTTTGGTGACAGATATTTATTTCATTTTTTATTTTAGGTATGATGCCCAAGATTAGTATTTTTGGGGGTAAACAATAAAAGATCATAGGACTGAAATTTATAAAACAGCAAGTGCAATGATTGCCATTTGGTTTCATTTTATTAGGGGTGGGGTATTTGTCCTAACCAATTAGTAGCAAGAGACAGCTAACGTAACCACGTCACCATTGCCAAGGAAACTGCAGGAGAGGTTGCTAATAGCTAGCTAGCATTTTCTATATTGATCAAAGAAAAATGTCAATCAAAGAAGAGTTATTATTTCTGAAATTGGATTTAAAAGATTTTTTTTTTTTACAGCTGCATTAATCTCAATTAGTTATGACCAGCATAGCCCTGAAAGTAGGAGTTTTATTTCCCTTTGTTTTTCCGAATCTGGGAAAACAATTTAAACTATAATACCAATTCAAGTTCAACAATTTAAAAATAAAAATACTGTAGTTTGCCTTGTGGCCTACCAGACGATTAAATGATTAAAAATAGACTAGTAATGAGACTACACATAGTAAATGCTTGTAAAATAGCCTAGTGCATGGTGATACGGTGTTGCTCAGTAAAAGAGGTATACACAGTGATAATAATAAAATAGTTGTAAACCTCAGTAACCGAAAGGCCAGGCTGCAGTGTCCAAAATAACACAAAACAAAACTGGTTCTGGGACAAAGTTTGACAGGACTGAAGTCAACGTACCATATAGGTAGGGAGGATATATAGGACACAGCTTGTGACCCAAAGTGTGGATCTCAATTTCTGAACCAGAACTGCTAAAGTCTCCTGTCCATTAGTTTAACAAACAGAACATACATGTTGTATCCTTTTTCCACAGCCGGTTGGCTGCTTCTGCTCGGTCCCTGCTCTGTGATATGAAATATGTTCATAACATCAAATGAAAACATGCTGCTGACAGATTGTTTTAGAACTGGGGTTTCTCAGTGAGGAAACAAGAGGAAAAAAGAAAACAGCACAATTGTGCGTCTTTATGACAATGTGATTAGAAACAGTTGTTTAAAGCTGAATCAATAGGTGAGTCAGGTCATTGTGAACAACTATGTAATCAGATTTCTTTGTATAGGTCTCATGGGTGTCATGTCAGTTATGTATTACCTGTCAGAAAACACGTGACACACACACACAAATGTTCATGATCATGTTTATGATTAAAATAGCTGCTTTTATGTTGTTTACAGAGCTTTTGTGCTTGTTTTTATTTTGGTGTGTAGTGAGTCATAAAAGGCACAGAGAGGACAGAAGCCCCAGAGGAACAAATTATCCAGAGCTTCTGTCAGTCCAAATAAAACCTAATAACACAAAACCGGTAGCTCTGCTTTGGTAAGTGGGTATATGTGCGAGGGCACACACACGTTTGTATTAAGGACAAAATCTACTTTTTCCCCCCAACTTTTCTCAATGTTTGATTACAAAGAGAACTGCCTTCTCACTTTTAATGAATGAATGAATGAATTTAAATGTATTTGTTACTTTGTGTTTCATTATTCTACATAATCGTTCTAAACAGTGGAATATATCAAGACCTTACAGTGTTTGTGTGAGCTGATGTGGTCCCGCTAAACCTCATCAGGCCTCTATTGTCCTGTTGGTGATTTGAGAGTCAGGCCATGAGTCTCTGTTCATGCAGGCACTTTGAACAAGGCAGAGCTTTATGCCACTGAAGCAGAATTGTCTTGATGAGCTGGGGCAGGTTTAAAATGCTGAACAGCTTGGCTGTGCATGGTGGGTGGCTGATGTGACCTGGACCAAGCTATTGAATGTTAAAAGACTTCTCCACTGATTTAGCATCTCACTCCTGTAACAGTGTGAAGACTCATGTTTAAAAGAGATATCATGTTTTTTATCCCACATTTTCTTCTGGCTGGTCTAAACTCCCATCGACCAGTAACAGACTTTGATATGTCTCTTTTTTCAGCGGCTGCATCCTTCGGAGGACCTGGTCTACGCAGCCAACGTCGGCTAGGTCCTCAACAGCCATGTAGTACGCGTCAGCCAAGCCAAAAAGATACGGCCCGGTCTTCCTATTGCATCACCGGCTTGTCCCACCCTTACAGCTGTCGTCTAGCAACAAAGCTAAACAAAATTGTTTAGTTCAGTTGATTAAAGACATTGAAACGTTTTGTTTTGTTTTTACATTTGTACCATAAACTGTTTGGTTGAGTACTTACATTTAAAAATATATTCTTTAGACGTTTTCACCTTCCTTTTTGCTGCCATTACCTCTTTGAAAAACTGTTTGTCACCAAAGCGCAATGAATCATGGGATATCTTGGGCTGGGGGAGGAGCCTTTAAATTGGGACAGTCTAGTCCTGCAGCTGTGATGTAATTGGTCTACGAATGCAGCTTCCAAAGCATAAAGCCCGCAAATTGAGACACAACTTCTGATGTGTACAATAGGTGGAGTATCGCTCTAACTACAATGTATTGGTGGTGCACAAGTGGCTACTTTGTGGCTTGGTTGTGTGTCAAAACAACAAAACACAACACCCAATTATGTTCAAGTTGCCCAAGACGCTGGTCCATAGTGCAAAGGGACAAAAAAGCTGAAGAACAATAAACATAGCAAGAGAGTCAGCATTAATAAAAACATTCAGCTGTTTAAAAAAATTGACGGATCAATTTATTGATGGGAGGTAACAGGTTGTTTATTACACTTCCTCATATATGAAGGGTTGGAGTAAAACATCACAACCTCATGGTTAAAGTGCATTGGAAACATATCCAAATACCCTTCTGCTAATTTAGCGGCGTAAATAAAATGTTGATCATGGTTTTAGGTGTAACACTAATGTACGCAGTAAACCAGACTCCCATTCCCTTTAAAGGCCAGGTGTGCTTGCAGCTTGGTGCATTGCTATTATTAGCCTATAAGTGGGATTTCCTAGGTAGTAAGACAGAACACTTCTCTGCAGAGGAAGTGAATCTTCTTGTGTGCTGAGTGAGCACATGAACAGAACATCTGTCTTTGTAACAAACAAACCAACTCCTTGTGCACCTGCCTGTGAAGGTGCATACTACTGACTTGATAATGTGTCCTTAAAATATCGGTAATATTATCGACAGTAAAATACTGCACCACTGACTTCAGAACAGGTTTTTGTTGGTCAAAAGTACAATCATTTTCCGTTGCAATAAGATCCATCAACAGTAATGCCGGACCACACCTCATTTTAAGTTCCACACACCCAGGGCTCCGACCGGAACAAGTAAATTTGCCTTTAAAACAAAGTATGTGCTGGAATGGAAAATGACAAATGCATTGGTGTTACGACCCGGCTCAAGTGAAGCAACATAGAGGAGTCAAACAACAACTAAGTTATGCAAAAACTAGTTTATTGTAATTTAAAGTTAACAACAAGCATAGAGTGGTAGCTGCACAGAGAGAGGGAGCTGGAAGCTTCTCAGGCTTTTTAAAGGCCAGTCAGCAGGTGCCAGGTACCAGCGGCAGACGAGGGAAGGAGGAGCTCCAGGTTGGCTGGAAAACATGGCACAGAACAAGTTTTGGGACATAACAGTTGGACTGAAACCAGCTGCTTGGCGCCATGTGTAAAATGGGAACTAAAGACTAATTCTTTGCGTAGGTAGGTAAAAAGTTTAATTTCTGCAGCATTGTTTACAGATGTGATTAAATATACTGTGAAAACTGTTAACAGTAAAGGAGTGGACATAAGATATTGCAGTGGTCAGTAACTATCCGCTTGCAGTGTCCATATTAAATGATTCCCACATTAACTGAGGTTGTCTTGTCAGCTTTTCAGTGGATTTCTGCATCTAAAGATAACAATGTCATTGCTTCCTTAGTGAAAGACATGATGACGGAGGCAGAATTATGAAGTGTAATGACCTGTGGTAGAACCCACAGCTTAGGTAATGTTCATTATCTATCTACAACTAATTATCTATAATGTCTATAATAAACCAATGAAATGTGGGTTTTTCAGGGATGGGTGGAGATAGGGCTGTATGCAGGGTAACAGAATGCAGCTGATGTTGATGGATTCTAGTGACAGAAATGATTTGTACTGCAACTAGTGAAACACGCAACAAACACAGATACACAACAAACTAAACTCACAACAATGCTCAAACAGACACACACACACACACACACGCTCATCACTGTTTTGTGATGAATACAAAATGACATTTCAATTTAGCTTTTCCTTGTTGTGATGTTGTGGCACTCGCATACCAAATCAGCTCTTTCCTTCATTTGCCACCTCGTGTCTCTCTCTTCATCTCCCACAAAATGAAGAAATGCAAATAGAGGCGAGTAATCCACCCTCCCTGTTAAAGGTAGATGATTGTAGTGTTTCTGCCACTCATCTGTGTAGTTGTGTGTGTACTGTGTGTGTGTTTGATGTAATATTTGAAATGTCTGTGTGTGCCTGTGAATTTGCATATGAATGTAGATGTTTCAAATGCTTCAATTTGTTCAAACAAGAAACTGAAAGGTCAAAATGTATTTTTTTTTTTAAATGTGTAAGTTGACGGTATAAGTCTGAACGTCTGTCTGTCCTTTTTCTTCTGTGTGTGTGTGTGTGACATGTGAGTATTCATGGCCTGCTGGAAATCAGTCCATGCCCGTTATCGGCTCCCTCACCAATCAGTGCCTGTTGTTCAGAGTGAAATGTCAAACCAGTCGGAGCCAACCATTTAAAGTGAACTGACAGCCAATCACAGGCGTTTTGCGTAAAATGGCAGCCAGATGGCTCAGTTGGACCAGAAGCCTCTGAATGAGAAATCATATTTCTTCACAGAGGCGTGATTCAATCAGTGGATCAGTCATATCAGTCATATACAGTCCAATCTGACTCTACACCCTCATTTAAGTTTCCAAATGATCCATTTCTTCACTTCATTATCTATTAACTAAGCAATTTCGTATGCCTGAATGAGTGTGAGTCAGTGTGAGACATGTACAGTTCATTAGTAAATGACAGAGATAAAAAGAACTCATTTCTGACCACTGTAACCAATTCAAATTCTACATGTGTTAACATCGTTTCCCCGACTCCAGATGGAGAATCTTTCACAAAACTAGAGCAGTGTCCGTTCTAAACCGGTTTGAAATGGAATATGTTGATGCCCCGGAGCTTCTTCAGAATTATTCCTCGTCATTAGTGAGTCCTCCTCAAACACTTCTTCAATATAGTGTCACGTTTTATTGTTTGCTGCAGAACTTTTTAGAAATAGTCTATGGTGCAGAGTGAGGTTAGAAATATTTGCGTTCATCCTTCCTGGTTTATGAATAGATGAACGTAATCATTTTCTTTTTTGAATTTAAATGTATCATGTAATGAAACGAAAATAAACTTAAGGTGTCCAGCAGTTTCTTGCTGGTCGTGGCAGCTCAGCTCTGGCGTGTCTCCTCCTGTGTCTCTCTTCATGTCTTCTCTTGTGTCTCTCTCATGTAACTACATTTAGTTGTGATCTTAAATCTAGTGTTTGGGAATATCAAGATTCATGTTCAAAACAAATACCACTTGGCTAGCCTGGCAAGGACAGGGCACTTATGATGATGCTTTTACTACCTGTCCAACCAGCTTCTTTACTGTGGCAAAGGATAATCGGTTTTGTACTTTGCACCTTCTGTTTCCTTGGTGGTCCTGACGATGCCTGCGTGGCAACACCAACAGTGTTCCTGAGCATTTCACCCAGTGCACAGGAAGATTCTGTTCTGCTAGTATCGGGGGCCCAGGAGATCTGTTTCTTTAATCTGCTACACACATACATGTCTCTTGTTTTTTGTTGTCGGACAAGAATATGAACATTTCAAATCATGGATCAAGTACTAAAGCTCAGTTAAGTGTGGCCTTGTCCAGCTCGCACACGTGCATCTTTATTAGGTCTCAGCTTCTTTGAGTTATCGGAAGATCCCCAGGGGTTTCCTTGGTGACTTGTGGGAGCTGTGCATGTAGTGGGGCTATGACAGAGAGTGTTGGTTTACTCTCATCCAACATAACCCATGTAACCACATTCACTGGCTGCAGGGCCTGGATGAACTAGCTTTCTTTTTCACCTTGAGGGAAAGCAGTGCAGCTGTGAAAAGTTACTTAAGCAAACACCTTACATCTCGCTGATGCTTTTTAACAGTATGTGCTTGGGTAGTTTCAACATCTTTATTTTCCTGCGGAACTTCTAAAGAAAAACCCCAAACAGGCACTGAACTTCCGATAAACTCCCAGAAATGTCCAAAGTTGCTGCATTCAGCCCCTCAGTAAATACTCCAGAATCAGGATGAGGGTTAATTGCCAAGTAGGTTTACACATACAAGGAATTTGCTGTGGTGTGTTTGTGCAAGTATAAATATTAAAAATGGGAAAATAGGAAACAAAATTAAATATAAAAATATTATAAGTACCAGGGAAGGGACTGCGAAATACGTTGTAAATTAACACTAGAGAATGGATTGTGCAAATTCTGTTATTGGCCACGGGAAGTTGATCACATTTCTAACGCAAGACAGATGCAAAACTGAAAGAATACAAAGATGAAAAAGAGTTACCTTACACAGAACAACGAGATTTGAGAGTTTTGGTGATAAGAGCGCACGCTGATGTCTGGTCACTGGTCAAGAAAGTGGGCTATGTGGGTGGTGACAGCCATTTTAGATGCATTGTCTGTGACTTTAGACGGGTCTGGTAAGGTTCAGTTCGATCACTACGTTATGAAGCCGCTCTTTGATATTTGCCCCTGCGTGTCCCTCATGCTAGGCTGTAGTCTGGAGGATGTGACAAGATAAAGACCAGTCATCTGCAGGGTGATGGACTGTTAGACTCTGTAGCTTGTGAGGTCCATGCTTCACTGGTAAGACCGGTTCACTTCAGTTCAGAGATTCTTTTACCTCTGACTTAACCTCATTGTACTTTTTAGGCACAGCTATTTGAAAGAAAATCGTCCCTGATGTTATCGAGTATTGCGGCTTCAAGGTGTGAACCATGTTTTAACAAACCTGTGATTTCAACCAGGCCATGTGGACGAAGGTGTTAACAAACAAAATGAGCTATTGATTTTGTGATGTAGTTTGCTTTCTGTGAACGGCTGAGCAGTTTATTCAATATCCTAGTCAGGGTCTCCTGGTTTTCTATAGCTTATCTTTTCAACTGTACATTTAACTCTAGATGGTGTTGAGCAAGATTGGCACTTGTATTGGTCATTCAAACGCATGACACAATTCTCATACCGATTTGGTCATGGGTAGGTCCACATTTCCTGGTCAAAAATCCAAAGCATTTGCATACTTAGGTTTCCAGCATGAGGGGGCAAGACATATGATTCCAACAGATCTCTCACCATCTAACATTTTGTATTTTCTTGCTCCAAACAAATTTGACATATGACAAGTAACTCAGCCCTCTGCTGAATAAAGATTAAGCAACTGAATTATAAAATCATTTTCAAATTGTGTTGAACCCCGGCTCCTCCAGTCTACATTCCGAAGTGTCCTTGGGCAAGACACTGAAGTCTTAGTTGCCCCTGACGGCCGTGTTGAAAGGGTGTGAAAGAATAGAAGACGTTTTGTGTGAATGGGTGTGTGAAAGGGTGAATGAAATTCCCCCATAAACTAGAATGGCACTTAAAAGAGCGCATACCTTTAACTAATTCAATCAAACTGCACACACTCAGTTCAGTTCCCTTAATATAACGGATTTTTGTGAAATAGATACAAAAAAAGCCTTATTTCACAGTGTTAAAGAAAGTGGAAAAAATCCTGGTTTGTCGTGGTTATACCTGACATATTTTTATGCATAATCCTGGAGGCAAACAAACACAACAAATACCAGACATACAAACAAACAAATCCAATCGTAATCTGTTTATACAGCACATTTAAAACAACAAAGTTGACCAAAGTGCTGTACATCAATGAATAGATAAAAATCAAGCATCAAACAGAAACTTGACATAAAACACTTTTAACAAAACAGCAATAAAACTACAAACAGTTAAACTCTCATACAGGGTCTGAGAAAGCCAAGAAGAACTAATGGGTTTTAAACGAGATTTGAACACAGGAAAGTGGGGGCTAGTCTAATCTGGGGGGCAGCCCGTTCCATGGGCCACAACAGCAAAGGCTCTGTCTCCCCTCTGTTTCAACCTTGCTTTAGGACAACAAGAAGTGATTGCAAACAAACACACGCAGATGGAAACATAACCTCCTTGGTGAAGGTAATGATGCAAATGATTGTGGAAACCATTTTATAATGATATAGAAAGTCTATTCTGAGCAAATAATTCCCTTAAAAAGGTCTAAATGCTCAGAACTGGTGTCTATAATGACTTGATTGGATCTCTGCATCCCTGGTAACACACTATAGGCCTACATTGTTTTATTTCTCATTGCATTCGTTCTAATAGTGCGGTACTTAAACACATTATACTTATAACACACACACACAAATGTGTTGAATATCTGATGACAACAATGACGGGACGGGATCTTAAGACTCCGAATTTGGGAGGTTGGTGTTTGAACCCAAAAACGGCACTCAGCGATTGGCATGTTTTACTGAAATAAATAAGGCTGGTAAGTGCAGTACATTAGATTCTCTGCTTTTCGTCTTCCAAACGTTTGTTTCCCTGCTCCAGTACCCAGTCTGTCAATCTCACCACCATCTAGTTGTGTCGAAAACGTTTAGCCAGCCAGTCTCTCCCACACTGAGCTACTCAATTAGACGACCAGTCAGCTGTTAAGCCAGTCACTCAGCCAAACAGGCTCGCTTCAGATAGTCAGCCAACCACACAGCCAGTCAATTACACACTGAAGCACAGGGCCACCGTGTGTGAGAAGGTGTGTGTGGTCATAGTGATGCTTTAGATGCCCTGTTTAATTCAGCATGCACGATAAACTCCATGCTTGAGCAACTGCAAAGCCTTGCCAGTCAGATGAACACATGTGCACAATTTAAAGGCAGCTCATCATGGGCCATACACGTTTTTTAATGTATGAGGAAAGAGTCCAAGGTTGTGTCGCTGATCTGCTGTGTCTTGTTGGAGTGAGTCTGCTGCCAGCCCTGTGTTTTACATGGGGTGTGAGGGAGAGCATCTGTAAAAAGGGTACTGTCCATTACCTGATATTCTTTACGATAACGTTCAATATAAGTACAGCCTACATGTGGTTTCTGGTATGACTACTGTATTTCCTCCAATAAAAATGGGGCTATGTACTCAACTAAATGCCAGCACTCTAAGGCCCAATCTCATTTCACCCCTTAGCCCTTCGTTTTGCGCATTCACGTGTAGGGGTAGGCTGTCCCAATACCTGTTGGGACGGTGGGGTAGGGTCGAGGGGTAGGGCTCTATACCCCTCCAAACAGAGATTTTTCAGACCCTCACTTCAAACGAAGGGGTACCCAGAATACCTCGCGAATCACCGGCAAGCTGGGAGAGAGACCCACAAATGTAGTATTTTCTCCATTAATAAGGATTTAAAAATTACGATAATCATTGTTATATCTTAGTTTAATATCATTTCAATGTATTATGGTCATTTTTTTCACAACAACCTTAAAAAAAAAGATTGCGTGGGCGCTAGCATACTAGCGTTAGCATGCTAGCGATCTTTTATTGCATGATAATCCTGTATTTTCTCATCGACTACTGATGACGTGTACGTTTTTCGCGACAACTACTGATGATGTAACGGCTTCTTGAAAGGCTGTACCAATTCTTAGGGGAAGATTTCAACCACTACCCCCTTGTGACTCCATTTCAAGGAGCAAGATAACCCTCGAAAACAAGGGGTAGGGGTAAGGCCAAGGTGTGAAATGGGATTGGGCGTTACTCTCATTTTAACCTCGTTAAAACAAATGAATGGTCAACAGAAATGCTAAACTGCTTTGGAACAGGTACAGGAAGTGTTGCAAATACTTTTTACATATTCAACCGATAAAGAATTTAAAACTGGTGAAATAAATGTTACTGTCTATTTTACAGTGTGGACGCTCTAACCCGATAACATGGGCGCCAAAATGAAAATCAAGACGTTCCGTGACGCATGCTGATCACACATCCAATGTGGCGCAGGTGAACTGACCAGCTGATGCTTTTAAACATCCATGTAGTCTCTTCTCTCATATACACACAGAAACACAGTACAGTGTGTATCAAGTTGGAATTAGAAGTGGTGGCTATAAAGCTATTCAGCATGTAGAGAACAACGCATGAATTTCACTCAGGCTAAAATGTATTCACCTGGTGTGCCAGGTGTTAATTTGCTGATTTTATTGCTAGAATGAAAAGCAGCAGGGCTCTGAGTCCTGGGGTACAGGATGAAACACCAGTGAGTTCTCATTAGTGCAGGCGAGGTCCAAATTGGTATTTTATTAAAAACAAGTTACGGGCCATTCAGCATCATTCCCCTGTGTTGTAATGGGGATGGTACATTTTGTGTCACTGTAGTTATTATTACACTGGCAGTCTGTGGGAAGCCTGAGATGAATTTAAAACAACTGATGCTGTTTCAGCTGCTTTTCCAATCTGAGAACATCAGTGAGGGGACCACAGATTACTGATAGCACAGTTGAATGAAAACAAAGTGAGTGTCCTCTCTGGGTTAAAATGATCTTGGTAAAACTCTTGTTGAGATTAAAATGTCTTTCAAGAGAGACCTGGCTCATGAAAAACACAGTTACAACAATGCATAGAAACCACAGAAAACAGACTAGGAACTGTTAGACAGGCCTTTCATGAATAAAGACTGCCATTATAATTACACTCACAATTAATTTGACTAAAATGCCAACTTTATGTATTTGAATTACATATAAAATGTTTAGGTAACTTTAATACATAAGTTAAATGTAAAGGGTCACATTGCGAGTTCTCTATTATGTTGAGTTGATGTGAATAAATCAAATAACTTGAATGTGATTTGATTAAATAAAGTTAAACTTATACATTTTATACAATGATACAGCCTGAACTTAAGGGTATGTTGAGGCTAAAGGTAAATCTGACCTTTAGCCTCAGGGTATACCAAGTGTTTCAAAAGAATTGTTAGGGTGTTCAATAAAATCTTTTTTGAGGAATTCAACGCAACACTCAGTTGACCTTTTGCTATTGGTCTCTGAGGGAGAGGCAGGGTTAGGGTTGGGGTATGTTGTACCTTCTTTTTAGTCATATTCTATGCAAACATTATATAATGAGGTCATGATTATTTTTTTCTTTCACCTGACATCGTAACATTTTCTTCGTAGTCCCTGCCACTCTCCCCTCTGCGCCATCCACTCAAGCAGAAACAGCATGAAGATAACAGAAAAATGAATGTTGCCCTTTATTTCAGATATCTGAACTGAGGAGGTGGCCTCTGCTCCGACAGGTGTTTGAGACAGAGAGAGGTGTGGTACAAAGTGGAAAAGAGCCACTTTAAAATGCTTTTGCACCAGCAATCTGTGACCTACACGCTGACATTCAACCAGACTGTACACAAGTGCGGCTCGCAGAAAAGAGCAATGTGAAACAGAAAGGTGGGCCAGTAATTGTTTGACCTTTATGTTGGCAGTCAGGTGGAAACAGTGGACAAAGACAAGCTTACCCTGACTGGGGAAAAGTTAAGCCTGACACTACATGCAGGGGTAGTGGCCGAAACCCCAAATCCCTTGTGTGTGTAGTTCGGATTTTGCCTGGCTCAAAGTGTCAGAGCTGTTTTTAGAAGCTTAACTGTTTAACTGGTTTCCATTTATTTCATATATAGTTCAATATGCCTATATCTAGTACAAGCAGAGTTGAGTTTCTCCACCCTTTTAAGACTGGTATGAATATTAAATGCATTTATTCAAACCTGAAGTGTCAGGGATTCTCTCTGTAATTTTAGCTACTGTTATTAATATGAAAGGGTGTTTCAAAGGATTTATATTTCCATTTTCAAAATGCAGTGAATAAGACGGACAGACAAAGTCATGAGCGAAATACATTGTATGTTTCTGCGTGAAATTTGGGTTTTCTCTGGGTTCTCCAGATTCCTCCCTCAATCCAAGGACATGTTGATTGGGTTTAGGTTAGTTGGAGACCCTAAATTGACCCTAGAAGTTAATGTGAGTGTGAATGGACAGTCTCTGTATGTTGGCTCCGCGATACGTTTGGCGGCCTGTCCATTGGGCAAAAGTCAGAGTACATCCCGCCTCTCGCGGCAACCCTCAAAAGATAGTCTGTAATGATAATGAGCTGATATGAAAGGATGGATAGATATTTTATGTATACACAAAATCTATCCCACCCAAATGTGACAATCAGAGAATGTGCTCCAAAATGATATTCGTGTGTTGGTCTACGTCGTCAAACAAGCTCTTAACACTAGGTTTGGCACCTATGTCTTCCAACCCATTTGCCATAGATTTAATTTAAATTTAATCCAATTTAATCACCCCAGTAATCATGTCACACAGCCAGTGCGAATCATATCAGGACCCTGCAAATGATGCAGCTCTTGTGCTCCTGTGTCGAAATGTCCTTCATGAATATCATCTGTGCAGCAGGAGCTGGGAGAGGCTGGGCACTATGCTTGATGATTACTGTTGTCGAATACTGTCTAGTATCGGGATGTGGGTTGGTTACAAATGAAGTAGAATGGGTTCAGACTGTGAACTTGAGTTAATTTCTCAACCCTATTAACCATGTTTATCACCATCAGCGTCATCATCAACACTGTTAGAGCCTGTTACGGTCAGAGTCCATCACTGTCACCATCACCAGAGACTAAATTCCTCTATGTTAGCGAGGCAGCTCAACAGTCCACTGACAACGTGTGGATGGAGGAGTGCGTGGGAGTGAACGGTGCTGATATTGATTTGAGGTCATGCAGTGCTCAGGGTCACTCAGTTCATTGAGATGGAAATGTACGCATGACAACCAGGAATGGAAGACACTGCAGCTATGAAAGTGTTAGTCACATAAAACCCAGGTATATCTTTTGAGTAGCCAGCCTGTCAAACAACACTGCTGAAATGTGTTAACCGTCTGAGCTTGTCGGAAAAAAAGAAATTAAACAGGCAACACAGACAATGACGACAAACACTAAATAGTTCCCTTGACTCCAACAGAATTCACTCTTCTGGAGCTTGGTTTAAAAAAAAAAACATTGTGCTTTTTTAAGTGTATCGATTCTAAAGGAGTTTATATTGTGCCCAAGGGACTGATGTGTTCCAAACCTTGGGGTGTCATTTAAAAAATAAATGAAAATAACCTCAACCAGATAGAAAAAAGTATTTAGATGCTGCTTTCTTTAAAAGAAAGATGTCAAATATGGAACTTTTTCCTTTGTTCTATTCCACAACACACGGCAACATAGAGGATTTGATGAGGACTGTGTCTAACAAACAGGATATTTGACTGCAGTAAGTGCTTTGGTGTTTGCCTTGAGGAGGACGGAGGTGAACATCAAACAGGGTTTGTCTGTATTTACATATTCAGCATGTTCCCCTTTTCTCACTGTCTCTCATCTGTGAAGCCGGTGCCCTCTCTCTGCTTTTCCCTTCACACCTCCTCCCCCTGTTAGTAAGGATGTAATCAAATTGTTAGCAGTGCTATTAGTGATGCTAAGTTCACCAGTCACAGGCAGCCAGGCACATTAGGTATCAAACAAGGGAAAACATGAAAGAGAGGAGAGAATGAAAACCCTCAAATCTAATTCTACATTGGCACCCCATAATCATCTATATTATTAGGAAAAGTGGTGCTATAACATCTGAGGGTGGTAAGATAGTGGTTTGTTGTGCTTAGCACTGTCGCCTCACAGCAAGAATGTTCCCGGTTCGAATACCAGTTTGGCCGGGGGAGTTCTTACTGATTTCTCCGTGTCTGTGGGTCTGTAGCTCCCACCCAGTCCAAAGACATGCAGATCGAGTTAGGTTAACGAGAGATTCTTAATTGACCGAAGGCATGACATGTGACCTCCGGGTAAAATCAGGAGAATTGGTTACGGAGGTTACCCACAGTCTGCCTGTCACACATGCACAACACAGACGCTTTCAAAACAGCAACAAATCCTCCTCTTTATTCAGGAGAGAGGTGAAGCATTAACTCCGCTGCGTAGATCACGTGATTTTGTTTACAGTAGCCCGACACCGTCATCAGCTCCTATCACCACAAACTCTCTAGACATCTTTGTCGGTGTCTTCTATCTGTGTGTGTGTCTATGCTTTTTCAACAGGGGATATTTGTTTCCATTTAGTTTTTTCATTTTTGCGTCTGTCGTGTGTTAGAAATGAATCCAGCCGGGGATCATCTGCTGTGTTTAGACATCCACTTCTCCTGGATTTCTACGGACTTTATACTAGGAGGCGAGGCGGATGAAGTCCGCAGTAGAAACTGCGAAGGGTCCAGTGCATGTCTGAAAGCAGCTTATGTTGGTCCTGAGTCATACTCATGGTGCATAATGCCTAAACTCAGATAACCCTTGAATAACTCAACAGATCTGCTCAAGAACAACAGAAGACAGTACTCAACTGTTTTATAGATTTTTTTGGACAGCCTGTCAGACACAATGGAGCCTCATTGGCAAGAGACAAGGATATGACTATTTAGTGGTCAATACTTGAAACCACTTGAGCACTGTAGTGTATACAGATACATGCTGAATTTGTATGAACTAGTGAAGTGAAGCTGCTATCTCCACATCCAATTTAACAGCAAGTTGCCCAGAAATGTGTGACAGATTTCTGTGACAGCTTCATCTGTTTTATCTGTTGCTGTCTTGCAAACACAAAGCTGAAGAGGAATTATTAGTATTTCTATATCATTTTCTCTGCTCTTTTTCTTCATTACTAAGCTGCTCCCTGATACCACTGCTAGCAGCTACTTGTATTCATCACGGTATCCAAGATGGCCACAAAAAAGTGAAATTAAGGTGAGACCTCCCTGAAACATTAGGCTTTTTGTTGACTGTTAGTATTCTGCCAAAATTCTGTAGCTGAACAGACTTAATGGGAACCAAATAGCATCATAATTCCTCTGTATTCAACCATTAATCATCTCTTTTCACAGTACGTGTGACCAGATTTGGGGGGTTTTCAATAACAACACCATATTACATGCATGTAATCACCATGTGTTATCACAATACCTCGGGGTCAATACATAATGAGTTTATCATGACAGCCTAAAATGAAAGCGGATTAGTGTAATTCACAAGTTAATAACAGATAAACGGAGGTTGTGAAAAGAGACTGGATATGATTGCAAGGAGACCATGGGCTGGAGACCCGTGGGGAGGTGCAGACGGGTTACTCAGACACTATTGTTCTCTTACTGCGCGCACACGCACACACATGCGCACTCACACAGCAATTTCAGCTACCAACTGTAATCAGTCCATGTCTGAAGTGACTGCACCACTCATCTGATTTTCATCAGAAGTTTCTTAACTGAAATCACTGCTTTTCTTTCTTGCACTTTAATTTTTACGCCTCTGCTGCTGAAAGCCAGTGGCTGAAGTTACTATGTTTTCCAGTTGTCCTTATGTCTGTCCGAATGCACATACATTGGTGTGTCTGTCTTTCCGTCCATCCCATTCTTGTGAACATGATATTTCAAGAACGCCCAAAGGGAATTTCTGCTAAATGTTCTGCAAGCATTCAGTTGGACTCAAGAACGAACTGATTAGGATGTAGTGGGTCAGAGGTCGAGCTCACTGTGGCCTTACAAAGTACATTGTTGGTCTTGTGAACGCAAGATCTCAGGAACACCTTGTGGGAATTTCTTAAAATTTTGTACAAATGTTCACCTGGAGTCAATGATTAACAGATGAGAATTAGAAGTTCAAAAGTCAAGGTCACTGCGACGTCACAAAACCCCTTTTTTGCCTTGTGAATGCATTATCTGAATAACGCCTCAAGAGAATCCAATCAGATTTGGCACAACTGTTCACAGATTAATAATAAAAATAATAGCTTGAATTTATATAGCGCCTTTTAAGACCCAAGGACGCTTTATATGTGTCAATGGGGACAAAAAGAGAAAAGAAAAGAAAATAATCCACACAAAACAGGACAGAAATAAACAGCACTAAAGGCAGGGTGGAGTTTTTTGAAGCTGTCCAGAGATACAGCATTTCGGATTTCGGTAGATTAACTGATAGATTTCAGTGGTCAAAGGTCAGACTTACCTCACAACATTTTTGGAGGAAGGTGCAGGCATACAACCACAGGGTGGTAATTCTTGCTTTCTTCTTTTCCACTTTGGTGGATTCTTTCACGTCACTCTTCTTTCCGTCTTTCTATCTGTCATCAGTCAAAAACAGTTACAAAAAACTATACCTCCCTGCTAACACTGTTCTTTCAGATTGCTGCAGATGCTTAAACAAAGTAAAGCAGAACTAGGTCTACGTTACTTTATGTTGAGGAGTTATTCTAGTTATTCAGTTATAATTAACTCATAATTATCTAGTTATATCAATGCAGATCTAGAAATAAAAGACCCAGAACTGGATTGCTTTGATTTTGCTAAACAAACAGGAAAACATCCATTTACAGGTGATAGAAGGAAATTGCAAAAGTAGGAGTCTCTAAATGCCCCTGTGTGAAGCTCCTTTCTACAAATCTTCAATCAGTAATCTTCATCCACCTTTAAAAGGTTCCACCTCAGTGTCGCTCGCTCTTTGCAAACACAAATCAAAGCGACAGAAGAAATGTAGGTCGTCCAAAATTGTTTTTATTTGTAAATAAATAAACTGTGAAACGTGCAGGTGCAGAGAGCAGTGGAGTTACATCTCGTGAAATCATCTTGGGATAAAAGACAGTTCATGCTGGGATTCATTTGCTTTTTACTATAATGAAATTGCATATTACAATGATTTTTTTTTAGCAATAAACATAAAATGTTTTGTCTGTAATTACCATTATAGTTTTAATACTCAGACCTTTTAAGTTATTGAAATTAGTAAAATACGACCATGTATTACCATGGATTACAACAAAACATGGAAGGGTGTAGTATGGGTCAGGGAAGAACCCATAACATTTTTGTGTGGTTTCAGATCGGAGGGCAGATCCAGGATTTCCTTTATTCACTTATTCACTTTAACATCATGAGATAGGGCGTTTTTTTTAACCTTTTTTCAGATTTCTCAGAGAATAATGTCATGATTCGGGGACTGGTAGTTACTGATATTTATATGGGGGTGAAATTTGGTGCAGATCCAAATAAATATCTGGATCTGGAATTTAAGCGGTTTCTGAAAGGGACTCTTGGCGGATGTATGCACTCCACTGACCATTCTAGTTCAGGCAATGTGGATTCAGCCCTTATAAATATGCACCCTACTATTCCTCCCACAGTCTGACTATGCACGGATGACAACTTTAGCCTTTGAGCACTTTCAGATAATTCCGACACTTGGTCCAAAACATGTCAATATTGTATTGACTGATAACCAATTTCAACCTTTAACATCTCTTCCCCAGTGGTATCAATTGCATCTTTAATGAAGCTGATAATTTCCCCAGTGATGAAGCTGCAATCAATACCTGCAGTCAACATGCTCCTTCATTGGGAAGTCATCAAGTCCTGGCTACTTCCTCATCTTCCTGGAAGATCTTTAGCCTAATGTCTTAAATATCTTTTTTTTTTTTCATTTACCAAACCTCACTCTGAGATAGGGATAATTCCCAAAGAGCTGAAGCTTTAAAAAAAGGAGATAAGAGTAGAATGTGTCAGATGTAGCCATTCCCTGGTTTACAGGCTGCATCAAGAACAAGGTTACAGTACAGTATCAGTGTCAATAAACTGATATTTGATATCTGCACTTCTGTAAAAGAACATTCCTTTTCAGTTTCTTATCGATGTGACTGTCATGTAGTGCCTGCTCATAACCTTGACGATCAGCAACCAAGACAATACAGCTACCATTGCTATGGACACGGTAACTGCATTGTTATTCATGTGCTGCTCTGAGAGCTTGTTGGTGAGAGATGAGTATGATTTCTGTATTTTGCCTCTGATAATCTTGTGGATGTCTACTGTGTCTTACTCACACAAACACTCCATAAACACACCCAGCAGCAGGATCCTTCAGGAATGAACCAGGTTCATAATCATGGGCAGCATCACCACTTACTTAACCTGGTTGGAAAGCATCATGAGGTGAAAGGACAAATCTATCATTAAGGTTTCACAGACGGCAGTTCATGAGAGCAAGGTCAAACAGCAGAAACTGAGGACAACAAAGCTACTGACCAAGAGATGGCAAAGATGAGTCTTCAGTGTCTGGGACAACTGCCAACTTATCTAAATATCACTCAACTTGTCTTCAAGAGACCTTCAAAAAAGAATAGGAACGGGCAACTGGGGTCACTGTGAACAAGTGGTTGTTTTGATGACTTGTATAACACACAACAAATGCAAAAACGAGAAAAAAAAAAGAATACGAATATCTCAGGCTGAACAGAAATATGAAGGACTGGATAAAAACTGCAATTGCAAGGTTAATATCCCTTTATATTCCTTCTAAACTCTTCCTAAGTTAAAACATTAGTATTATGTTGTTTAAAAGGTGAATGAGAACCTGTTTTCTTTGCATTATTAATTGTTATTTTGACTATTGTCTACAATTAAATGTTTTAAATTTATACATTTTTATATTTTATTATATATTTTATTTTGGTTAAATGTTGCCAGCAGTTTATACAATTAAAATAAATGCCAATTTTATTCAAAAACCATACATACTTAAAATTCAAAAACCTGATAAACTATTGCAGTGCTTTCTTAATTTTTTCCTGAGCTGTTTGTTATCTTTCTGATTGATGTCCAAAATAAATCTCTCCACCTGAGTTCTTGGAGGACTTTTCTAGGATTCATGACTGCTCTTGGAATCTGTGTATTTTTTGTAGAAGTGCTTGACTAGTAGTCAATGTGAATGTATGCCTCTCAAGTGTGTGTGTGTATGTGTGTTTAAATCTTCCAGCAGCCAGAGATGGGGTTATCTCAAAACCCAGACTTCCCCTGTTACCGGCTGTCGGGCATAGTGATGTTTTTCCCCACTTGAAGTTTTTGTGAATTGGTAGCGCACGCACGCGTCTCTCTTTAGTTGTGAGGACAGTCATTGATATAATGCATTCCCAAGCCCCTTACCGTAACTTAACCATAAAAATGTAATGCCTAACCCTGACCTTAATCTAATTCTAACCCTCACCCTAAAACCAGGTCTCAGCCCTCAAACAGCCCATTGAATTTGTGAGGACCAGCCAAAATGTCCTCACAATGATACTGAACCAAAATTGGCCCTCATAACTATAGATACACACACACACACACACACACACTCACACACACAGACAACCATGTCTTCTCTCAGGCATTCCAGTACTACAATCACTGAACTCTAATTTATGCTAAATTTATATTACAGTGCGGATTCATTTGCTCGTAAATGTCATGAAAATGACATGAAATGAAATCATATGTTTTTTGCAACCCAACTATCAATTGGTATTAATAACAGGGTTGAAAACTCCCCATGACACCTTCACCACCTAACAAGGTAACATACATTGGAAACCCCCCACAGCCAGACTAATCTTTGAATATTGGTGTAGACCAGGGGTCGGCAACCTTTTTGACAATAAGTGCCAATGTGAAGATTTCTTGTTACCTAGTGTGCCATATCAAAAGAAAATTATATTAAAGGGGACATATCATGAAAATTCCACTTTGTTAGTGCTTCTACATGTTAATGTGGGTATCTGGCATGTCTACCAACCCGTCATGCTTGAGTGACTGGAATGAGCTTCCTGTGTTTTGTGTCGTAACAATACACTGGAAGTCTCCCTACATGGCCTTGGCCCACCCCCCACCTGGACACTGCACGTTTGATTGATTCTCCCTTGTCAGCCTGATCCTTGAAACTTCTTTCGTGCCTTGTCTTTAAGAGGCGCTTAACACTGGACGTTTTTTAGCTAGCGGGCATGCCATCACCAATACACCTGAACGGCTGCACTTCACGGAGATTCATGTGGGAAAATGCGAGCAGCGCCGGCTGCGAGTGGACTGTATACTAGTGTGCTTTAGTTGCTTAGTGTTCTTTTGTTTTCATGGTTCAAATATTGAAGTAATCACAAAATAATTACCCCCGATGTCGTAACTAGAGTGGCATCTGCCGGGACCCCCGACGCCGGAACTGGAGTGACGTCAGCCGGGACCCTGCGGCGCGGGACAGGGACTGGAGTGTACGCTGCCGGGACCCCCGACGCCAGAACTGGTGTGGCGTCTGCCGGGACCCTCCGGCGAGGAAGAGGGACTGGAATGTTTGCTGCCGGGACCCCCGACGCCGGAACAGGAGTGGCGTCTGCCGGGACCGTCCGGCGCAGAACAGGAAGCGGAGTGGTCCGTGCCGGGATCCCCGACGCCGGAAATGGCGCGACGCCGGCGAGCTAGTTCTGGCAGGCAACTCGACCTGCGCTGTTTCAATCGCGTGACACTCATCATGTGACACACTTCACTCGCCACTACCATCTACAGTACTCATCCACCTCATTAGGCCGTCTATTTAAGCAGAGGGAATTCCCATCCCTCTCTCTGCTTCCTAACTACTACGCAGTATCACAGACAATTGTCTCAGCCCCTCCACCACCCCAGCATCCACCTGTAGGCTCCGACGGGGGGTTACAGTATTAGCTCATCACTCCCATCATTCCTGTGTATCATATGGGGGAGTGATTAAGTCGGAGCCTAGACGCCAAACACTAAACCTGTTCTACTGTTGAATAAACATTCAAACGTGAGTTGTCTGACTGAACTGGAGTGGCGTCTCAGAGAAAAACAGAGATCTCTTCCCGAGTCTCTGCTTGGTACTGGGTGCCCGCTGAATACAGCTTGTACACCAAGAAATCATCTCTGCTGGGTCCATGTTTTTTGGTCGGATCGTTCTGTCAGGATGTGTGAGGCAGTAGGACCCAGACGCAGAGTATTAACAAAAAGTTTAGTTTAATGCAAAAAAACGAGTCTTTAACAGACAAAACAACAAAAGCACACAGGAGAACACACAGGAGGCTTACACAGGAGATGCAGAGATGCAGAGGCCTAGGAGACACAGGATACGAAAAACACCGGAGATCAGGACAGGAGATCAGGACAGGAGATCACAACTAACAGACGACAGACCAGAGAACACAACTGACATACGACAACGATCCGACAAGGACAAAGGGAAGCACAGAGGCTTAAATACACACACAAGGAAGGCAGGGGCAATTGGGCACAGGTAACACATGAGGACTGGTGCAGACAATCACAGACAGGAAGTAAATCTAGACACGAGACACAAGAACCCAGACAACAAAATAAAACAGGAAGTGAAGAGAAAAAACACTATGAACAGAGACTACAAAATAAAACAGGAAACAGAACATGGAGTGGGAAAACCAGAGACACAGAAACACATAAGCACAAGAATATACATGAAACACGAGGTACTAATAAACTGAAAACACTTTGGAAACGGTGTAAACTAAACATTGACAAATACAAAACCCTGACAAGTTGGTCGTCTCCATGTTGGATGACCGCAGGTGATCCATTGTAAGAAAAGTAGTTGTAAAGTAGTTTTGGCCGTGAAGCGCTGGTCTACTGACGGTCGTCTGTCGTGGTTTAAGGACGTTGTCAGAGAGAAGATTCTCGTGCAGCTGTCGTCTACTAATGGTCGTAGAGTCTGATTCTGCTGAGAAATGTTGCTCCTTTATATGTGACTACATTGGCTTTGATATCAAAGCCAATAAAGAGTTCTAAATGTGACATCTAAGGATCAAAGGACTGTTGTTTTTGTCATTTGACCTTTACTAAAAACATCAATGCACAAACTGTTTGAAGTGATTTGAATGATCTGAATTTCAATTGAACAGTATTACTTAGATATACAGTATATATACATCATGAATATAAATAATAATAATAACAAATATATAAATATTACGTATAATTACTCTGATGTTAATATGTAACATCATCTCTCTGTGTGCTTTAACTGACTTAAATTTAAATTGATATTTTAAATGTATTTCCCTTCAAATGTATATAAATGTATCTATAACCTCAGAATTCAATAACAGGCATTGGTGTCTACAGACGCCATCAATAAATTGGCTGAATTAAATACACTACTAATGAATCATAATGTGTTCAGTCTTGGTGATCTTAATTTAGACCTCAGCATCCATCAATCTTAAAACATCTAAAATCATTTAACAGCTTGTTTCACATCTCTCTCACTCCAACCTCAAGGATTCTGCTTAGTCAAGCTTAACTGACGAGATACTGACAAACCGACCTGACAAATATCTGCCAGTGGTGTTTTTGACTTTGGTATTAGTGATCATTGCCCGACAGTTTGTACCACACATCTGAAACGGAGTAAAACAAATTCACACACAGTGGACAGGAGGAAAGTGAAACATTTTAATGACCAGGGTTTTGTACACAACCTTTACTCCAGACCAATTACTGACAATCTAAAAATGCCTGAATTAATGTTAAGCTATTATACTAGTGTTTTGAACTCAGTCTTAGACAAACACGCACCTTTTAAAAACACAAGAACAAGATGTAGCTCAAGTCCCTGGTTCACAGCTGAGATTTCTAACTCAAACTATTCCAGAAATACTGCGAGCAGCAGAACAAATCCCTGCCATCGGCTCTTCTTTAGACAGATGAGGAATAAGTCAGTGCTGCTGTCAAAAAAGACAAATCTGACTCTTACCCGAAGTCTTTTACTAATTCTTCAGTTAAATCTGGTGTGTGGTGTGTTTGTGTTAGAGCCGTGAAGATGATACAACTTTTGTCTAGCTCGAAATTCACATATAATACTGTATTATTTTATCATGATAATCATAACCAGCTTGTTATCGTTGTAGTTACTAAGTGTGAATCTCTATAAACATGTGAATCTGCAGAATCTTTAGATCAGGGTCCTTCTGGTTATATGTGAAGAGTCAGGGATGTGAGGGAAGAAGAATGAGAAGAGAAGAGAGGAAAAGAATGAAGGAAATGAGACATGAAAAGTTGCTGAGTCAGCAGGAGAAGAGGAGGATGAAAAATTGGACAATAAAAGGAGTGAAGAGCAGAGGAGGAGAAACAAGTAGAGGTTTGGAGGAATTTAATATTATAAACACCATAAGAACTCTTAATACATCTTTTAATTTATATTTTTGATTATTTTTCCGGCAAAAGAAGGGGCTTTTTGAGGGCTTTAATTATAAATTATATTTCATTATAGACAGATAACCAAGGAGACTGTACAAGCAACTATAAATCATCTATAAATGAATAAATTACACAATCACACATAACACAAAATGGGTTACTCTAACCAAAACAATGAGGGATGGACTACAGTGAGTCCAGATATTCTGTACAACATATTCTCCAAATTACACTAATCAAAAATCACAGTTTATCTATACGAAATTCGCTTAAAATCACAAGTCACAATTCAATAAAAAAAAAGACAATTCGTAGACGTCACGAAGTAGTAATAACATGATTTATCACAAAAACAATACATGGATGTAGACAACTCAAATAACATGCAATTTGATATGTAAGTTAAAACAATCACAGTTTATCTATACGAAATTCATTTAAAATCACAAGTCACAATTTTATTTTAAATAGAATATAAATAAATAATTATATCACTAAGTCCAATAAAATATAATATATTCATAGATACACGGTATCATGAATGATAATATAAATAAGTTTATTTTTATTCACAGTTATAGAAGTAAAGGATCACAGTGGAATCGACAAGGGGGAGGAGTTTGTGAGAGGCAGCCTATAAATACAGGAGCCCTCAGTCTCCTCACTCACTCTTGCTCTGAACACGTTGTAGTGGAAGGACTTCACAGCCTCAGATAGAAATATTTTGCTTTTACACGTGCCTAATTAGACCTGAAGAAGACCCAAGAGGGTCGAAACATAGTCAGGAGGCAACACAGTGACAAGGTCACGTGTTTTCAGTTTGTTTCTTTGTGTTGTTTATTTAATTTCATAAATTTGACCTTTTAACAAAAAATATTTCACACTTGATTACATATATCTCACTAATAAATATAAAAAAGTGTTATTACATCCTTATTATAAATTATATTTCATTATAGACAGATAACCAAGGAGACTGTACAAGTAACTATAAATCATCTATAAATAAATAATTAAAAAACACAATCACACAAAATGGGTTACTCTAACCAAAACAGCGAAACTGGGACCAGGTAGCCCCCTGGGGGAAGGACCGCGCACTTTCCGCCACCTTCAACAGGAGGCGGGCTCAGTTCCCCTATCCTAACCCTGTTTTTTATTGCTCTTAGGTGAATTTAAACCTTGTAGAAGTTTAATTAGAATCCATTGGTGTTAGTTATTTGATTTAGTAGTTCCCCATTTCTCTCTAATTCTCCTGTAAGTGATTCAGTTTCATGTCTGTGTTTTATACTTATTTCTTTGGTAATATAGTTCAAATGCTTTTTTTCTCAATCTGAAATGAGTTAGATCTTTGTGGCAATTGTAATTTGTCTGGGTAAAATATTGATTTATTGTTAAAGAATAACATTTTTTTCATAAAAGTGGTTTGGTTTTTATCTCTAATCCAATTGTTTTGTAACTTCTTTGTGATAATGATTTTAGTATTATATGATTAAAGAATGAATTTGGTCATTCTGGAAATTTAATTAGGGTCCTGTTGCTGTTTGTTTAATTGTTTTAAAATCCGATCCCATAAGATTTGAAGTTTTTTTTCTTTTTAATTGCTATTTTTTTACTTTCTTGGTGAAATAATTTATATGATGAGGAAAGCAGAGTCGGGGAGAGAAGCCTTTTTGAAAAAAAGAACATAGGGCCTTCACAAACAGGTGTTGGGGTTGATTAACATTTTTTTATTTACATTTCAACAACACGTTCAACAAGTTTCTAATAACAATGTAAATGACAACAATGAATCCAAAAGGGTTTAAAACTATTATTATTATATATATATATTATGTTGAAATCTTCAAAAAAAAAAAATAGCAACAATTTGCACATCTTTCCAGAACCGCTGTTCGTACTCAGTATTTAACTTTAACCCTAAGCCTACAGGAACATTTGAAGCCACTGGCAAACCAGTCACTGGTTTCTGGTGTGTTTCTTTTTTCATTAAAGTATTTAAAAATGGATGGTTTAATCCTGTCCACAACCACTGAGCATATTGATGTGGAGATTACAGACTCAGTGCTTCTTTCTCCTTCCAGGTGTTCTTCATCAGATGATGAAACATCCATACCCCGTTTTCGTTTCATCAGCTTCATCTCCTCAGGAGACAGTGGTGAACTGCTGTCGGGTTCGTCGTCACAAATTGGCTCGTCACTGTCTGAGCTTGTGTTTGTAATACTGGCCAACAGAGGTTCCGCAGCATTTTGACTGGGTTGGTCCTCTTTAGATGAGTTTCCAGTGGCCAACTGGAGAGCCTTCATTCTGAGCTCTCTTGTTTGGTAGCATGTTTCCTTGTCCGGGAGAGCCACGTAAAACCTTTCTGCCGTGTCTGGGTCGTGGCACATGGCTTTGGCCACCTGCCGTCTCTCCTTCTCCAACAGAAAATTGTTTGCCTGGAAACCCATACAAAGAAATACAAAATGGCCAGATTACAACTTTAAAATTCTATTTTAGGGTTATATTTCTTACTTGTGTGGAGACGCTGCTCCTGATTTTGTTAAAATCAATCTTCCCTGTCATCCCGGCATCCTGCCATGCCGTGTTGAGCATGTTGGCGGGCTTGGCGATTTGCAGGCCGAGTGAGGTGTGGAAAACGTATGGGCAGTCCTTACCTCTCACACAGCATTTTCCCTGGCTTATCTGTCGTAGCCACCCAAATTCTGTCTTGTCTAGGCAAAAGGCAGCCTGGCCAAAGGACCGCACAGTTTTGTGATCATCAACCTTGGGAAATAAAACACAGTGAGAGATGAGTGTTGTGTTTTGGAGGGCATGTTTTAACAGTATGACCTGCTTAAAAATACTAACCATGACCTGGAACCGATTTCCATCTGACCAAACCTGACAGTTGAGGACATTCTGTTTAGTCATGTTGGTCAGAACGACTGATCTATGGCTTCTCACAATGGACAAATAGCCCATTATAAAGCCAGTGAACTTAACATGGTCAGCCATCTGGGACCCTTCATGGGCTTAGCGTTCTACAAAACATACCACGATATATAATTAAAATACAGATATTTAAGAATGTAAGCTACCAAAGAAGAATGAATACAATATGATTGAAGAAGTCTACTTACCAAACAACTCAGGAATTCTCTTCCTGGCAGCCAGCAAAAACTCAGTTTCTTGTGACGCATTCACCTGATTGTCTGTGAAAACAGTGGGACATGCACAACTAATGTATGAGGTTCCAAGTCCAACTTTCTTTAGATGACAAGAGATAGATAGATATATATGTAGATAGATATATATGTATATATATGTATGTATATAGATATATATGTATATATGTGTGTGTATATATATATGTGTATATATATATGTACAGGACATTCTATGTTATGTTTCGAAAGTACACATTACCAGACTGGAAGACATTGACAACATTTACCTGTCTTATGTCACATCACTTTTTGCCGGTGGACCACCACTTTTTTTCTGGACCTCAGCCTGGATCCTCTTCATTTCATATGCGATCTTTTTAAAGTCGGCCGGTTTAAGCCAACTTTGTTTCTGGAATGAGTTTTCAATATGTTTGAAGAACATGAGAACATTGTTTATCATGTTCTTCATTGTTGTTGGAGCATATCCCTTCTTTAAGAGGTATGATGGCCATCTGTGGTAAAAGGAAGCCATAATTAAGAATTAGAAAAAATAATTTGTGCCTGGATAACTCTGAAACTTATCATTTTTTGATCAAGAAATATATGACACAAAAGATACGTACGTGCGCAACTTTTCCATGTTGTTAAGGAATTTGAGGTCGTGGAAGATGTTAGTTACAGGCAGGCCAGCGGCCATGTAAAGGAAGAAATGGTGCGCATGGCTTGATGCGCATTGTCCCGGTCCTTTTTCCCCATTCTCGGCCCCAGGCGAAACTTTGCATAGTCCTCAAGTATCTTTTCTGCATTAACAAAACAGTAAAACAATAGTTAAATCCCCCCCAAAAAACAAATAGAAAAAGGGAAAGAACCAAGTAAGTGTAACTGTCTGTCTCCTCTCTCCCCAAAATTACAATTGGAAGAAAAAAGGAAAACTTACCAAATAAATGATTTTGCCTCCTCCCCTTGCCGACCTGTTTCCCTTTTTGTGCTGAAAGTGGAACACTCGGCGGTACCCGGTTGGGTTCAGGTGTGTGAGGCAAGTTCTGTGGCAGTGTTTCCATAAGATGCTCCACCTTCATCTCTAGCGGCTGCAACCTTTGTCCAAACTGGTCACATGTACAGCTGCAGCCACACGGCTTTGGCATTGCACTACTCGACCCTTGCACAGGGGTGGAAGGGAGACTGGGAGATGACATTTGTGACTGCGCTACAGGGGGTGAACTGGTCGACACTAAAGGATCAGCCAAGGATGTGTCATCACTCTCTGACATCCTGAGGTGTAAGTCATCCTCCTCTGTCTCCTGGAACTCAACAGGCTGAGGACTGTGATCTCCAATGAAGTGTGAAAGATACAAATTGCAAACTTAAACCCTGTGGTTCCAAATTTCAGTCTATATCATAACATTTGTGGTTGTTACAGACATACAAAAATCTATACTGCTGAAAGCTCAAGTTTAATGTGTATAGTTGGATAGAAAATTCAATGAGATGTGATGATGTAAGCCTTCTTATCAGTGCCCTTGTTAATAGGGAATCACAAGTAATAACACAAATTCAAAGTACCAAGTTCATCAGTAGCAGATATGTCCAAGGTCGAGACCATTGGAACATCTGGGCCAGACTGCCGCAGTTCTGCGAGCTCCAGAACAATGGCATTCCTCTTGGCCACCTTCATTATAGGGTCTCGCTCCTATTAACATAGAATGACTTTTGGTAACATTTAACAGGCTTTAAGTAGAAAAAAACATTAGTTACAACATATCTTACAGAAGTTTTCTTGTCAAATTAAAAACAATTGAATATGCTTACATCTGCGGAAGCCATTGTGTGTGTCTCCTGTAGGTGCTTGTCGAGGCGGACAAGCTGTTTCTTGTCACATATTCTGCATGTCAATTTCTATGGAGTTCTGTGGTAGGAAATAAAGAAATAATTTGTGCAGGCATAACGGTGTATCTAGGTATAATTATGAAAAAACGTTTCTCAATCTCACCGTGCATTTCCGTATTGCATCAGAAGCTGGAACTCCTGTTTACTCGGAACTTTGTGGGACACCAGCAGGTGTTGCTTGAGGTTTTTGAATGTGACTGAACACAATCCGCACAATTTGCCCGTCTGTGGATAATTAAAAATAACACTCCCTATTAATATCTACTCACCATCTTGACAACCCAGTCTTGTTTTGGAGTGATATGTGATTTAGGGGGTCTAAGAAGTGTTTACAATGTTAAAACCATGGAAAAAGGAGTACATTCAAACAATATAAACTTTTTCAGGGGTTAGGGTTAGGTGTGAAGAAAAGCCAGAACCCTTATTATTAAAGTGTTTTAATCAAACACCTCTGTTTCTGAAGTGACCCTCTCCTTTCCTCTCACAGGTGCAGCATTCACACATTTGACTTCCATCTCCAAAGTAGCTGGCTCCATAGCAGCATGTGAACTCCTCCCCAGGTGAGGTCGGACGAATCACTTCCACATATGCAATGTTTCTCTCACCAGCAACGTACTTGCAATTTGGGTTACAGTCGTGGTTGATGAAAGCTGCAGGCCCAAGCCACAGCTGAGCGCAGCGTTTGAGTGGAAAAAATACCGCTGAAGTCATTTACTCCTTCCTTCAGCAATGCTTCGTCAGCAGGATTCAGTTTTGCAATGCAGCCCAACAGGACCTCGACACGCTGTCCTGCAAGCCACTGCCGTGTGGAGGTTACTTTTGCTCCGTTAATCTCTTAAGTGTATCTGTCACAAGATTCGATTTTAATTTTGATTGAATCATGTGAACCACAGAAGCAACATACATTCAGAAACACTGAAAACAATTACTAAGTTCTTACTTTACGCAATTACTAAGTTCTTTTCATTCCTCTTCTATGGTTTGAGGTTTGGAACAAATGTCTCCTGGAGGTTCAGACTGGAGGTCGGCACCAGTGGGTTTTTATCCTCTTCAGTTGAGCTTCAAACCAGAGATATCTGGTTATTATTTTTTTTTCAGGCAAATTAATTGGTTTCGAGGGCTTTGCTCAACTTCTTACCAAACTTTGCAGAAAATTTGAAAGTGGTGAAAATGTACGTATTCTGGAGTAATTTTAAATGGGCGTGGCAAAATGGCTCAACAGCGCCCCCGAGTTCACATTGACCGATCTTCACAAAAATCGATACACAGGTGTATCATGACCAGACACAAAAAACAAATACATTAAAAGCTAAACACTGTTGTCTCCTTTTTCCCAGTGAGGCCTGCAGAGCTAAAATATTGTCATTGCATCAGGTATTACTCATATTATTACTATTTACAGGTTGAGTCAAATTAAGCCGCAGGCTCCACTCCTGGTGGTATTATTCATTTCACACAAATTGTGACACAATCATTTACATGAGATGGATAATCAAAATTATGTTTTCATATACTTATTCTACAGGCAGCACAGTAGACAACCTCCATTTGAATTAATTGTCTGTGAATTTCAACCTGGACTGCAGAATACTAAATCCTCCCTGGTTGTTGCTTATCTGCTTGTTGTTGGTTCACATCCAGACTCAATAACAGACACATAACACTAAACATGGACCTTATATATGGGCATAGGAACCAGGTATGTACCTGTAACCTGCTGATGTGATGGTAAATAGTTGTGGTGTACACCAGGGATTTTGAGCTCTTAAAGGCCCCATATTTTACACCTTTCTGGGATTTAATTTGAGGCGTTGGTACCCCTATGATATATCAGTGGTTTAAAGTCGAAAAAACTGCTGCAATGTGTATTTCAATGTCCTATCTTCTGCCTCTCTGAAGCTGCAGACAGAACTGGCTGTTTTCACCTGCCTCTTGAGCCACTCCTCTGATTGGCTGACTGCTCTTTGAGTGACACGCGACCAGGCCTATCACCGGTCTCATTCTGGCGAATTTGACGATCTCTCTGGCTGTAAACACAGCTGAAACACACGTCGTATGTTTCGATAGAGATATAGAAGACCAGCCGGTTACAACATGATGTTTCAGAACGGTAAGTTACACCGTCCTCGTGTTTGTTCAAGTTTTAGCAGGACAGTTGGCCAATGAAGGAGTAACGTCCCGAGTTACAGTACGGAGTTTCAGTCCCGAGAAACCGTAGTGAGCACACCGACGCGGCACGTCAGAAGAAATAAATCGTAACCGCTGGTCTCGAACAGTAACGTTCTTAGGAGCAATGTGCAGGGACACATTCTCTTCCTTGCATCCCTCCTTGCTTTCGGTGTGGAGGGGTGGTGCGGGGGTGGTAGGTTCGGAGGCTGGACTGATAGTCCATTCTAAGAAATATGTTATCAAAACATCTCGTTTTGCACTCGTCTCTCAGCCCCACCCAGCTAGTGAGTGAAAAAGTCCAGAATGACTATTTTCATACATTGAGGGTCCCTACTGACACCTTTAAAGTAATTACAGATAGTAAAAGCCCAGAAAATTTATTTTACACAATATGGGCCCTTTAATGCCTTGAAGGCTCGCAAGTGGAACATCAGATTTTTAACACAAATTCTAATTCGTCCCGTCTCTTTCACTACCAGTCAGCACCTGACTCATCGACATTATCATGACGTAGATGCAGCTAGCAAAGCAATCACTATTTGTCTTGTCTTATTTTTCAACACATTCTCGCACTCACGCAAACACAAACATACACACCTGCATGTTTGCCGAGCAGCAGCTGTCTGTATTTGGGTTTCATTCCAAATTGCAAATTTTAAAGTAAATCATTTTCAGTTAATCTACAAAATAAATAAATTACGTTTTGTCTTTTTCAGTATTTACCCACTACTGTTTTTATTTATTTTATTTAAATGAAACAAACCGAAAAGGAAATACAGGATCAGGCCCCAAGAGGTCATAGGCCCCCAGGGACCAATGTCAGTCAGGAGTTTTCTTAGAATTTAAAAGTGCTACTCAGACTAATCATTTGAATTATGTAGCCTGAGTAGGTTGTCTGCTGCTTACAACAGATGCATAAAACATTCAAAATCCATATATTGAACAAATCTAAGAGTCACCTAAGACTGTTATAGCATAAATATGTGAACTTTAAAACCAGAAATAGAAGTGTGGTTCAGCACCTCAGACAGGCTGCTCATGAAAAGAATCACTGTTGGCCTGTTATTTCTCGAGAATTGAATGTCTGTGGAGCATTAGTTCATGTTTATTTTTCCCTTAATATGCATTTTAAAAACACATCAGATTTGGACAGGTTTATATTTTGATATAGTCATAGATATGATTTATTTGAAATTACCCCACATAATGAAGCATACTTCAAATTGGCCATGAGAAATGAAGGATATCTAAATATCCAAGAAAACATGATATTACTTATCCAAGAAAACATGATATTACTTATTAAGAAGTATTTCTTCAACTTTTCTCATTTATATGTATAAACTGTATCATGGCTAATTCATACAGATACCTGTCTGGCTGCTTCAGATGCTGAGAGGATGACACTGTTATTATCTGATAAATAATGCATTCCTTCTGTAGCTACTTTAGTCCTTGAACATGGCACCAGCTGTGGCTGCTCTAAATAAATTCTCAATTCAAACAAACAGTAAAGAAGAAACCCACACCTATACACTGTGAAGACTGACGGTACATATCAAAAGTTTTTCTGTTTGTGAGAATGAATGAATGAATAGTTGTGTTTTATTATCTCTGTCGTTCTCTCTGGGACTGTCCTCTGGAGGTAAAGAGGACGAGATTAAACAGTTTTCTACGCTGCACAGGAAAGGATCCAAGACTTAAGTGGAAATCCCTGTGACATCCAAAACATTGCATAAAGTGAAGCGGTGCGGCTTTGGACCTCTTCTTTGAAACTGATATTTTTATTGCAATAATCTAGGTCAAGTCTTTTGGCTGGAACACAGAAGTCTCTGCCAGTGTTAGGACACATTTTAATTTCTTATTTTGGCTCTGTTCGGTTTAGCTGGGATAAAATATGATGAGATGCCTGTGAGTGAAAGTTCAAGTGCTCAGTGACAGCTTGGATCACTTTCAGACATATTCCAGCTTTTGTTTATAGCAGTTGCACATACACAAAACAACGCTTGACACTGAGGTGTCCCGCTTCCTTATACGGTATAACCTTACACCTTACCTTGCATCTTTATGCAATAAATTACAATACATTTAATTTAGTGGATGCTTTTATCCAAAGCGACCTACAAGATGTGCATTCAACCATGAGGGTACAAACCCAGAACAACAAGAAGTAAGTACAATGTTCTTCAAGAAAGCCAAACTACAAAGTGCTACTAAAATCGCTACTTTTTGAAATATTTTTTTTTAGACTATGCTCCTACTGAAACCAGTGCAGACAATGCTGATGATCAGATAAAGTCACATGTAGCAATGATAATTTTCAAAGGTTGACTGTGTTTACATGTGCAGTAGTATCCCGGTTATTATCAGGGCTTTGGACTTTCCCATTTTTGTGTTCAAGCATGTAAACGTCATATCCAGATTTCATTGTCCTGAATAAACCCTTGTCTCGGTTTGAGAAACTCAATTTTACTAGCCGGTGCATGTAAACATCGAGTTTCTGAACATGCCTGCACAGGCGGGGCTTCATCCGTTCTCAAAAATGGTTCAACTGTGACACACAGCCGGTAGAAGGATACTCTACTCATACGGAAATATTGTACCCTAACCCACTGAACTCCATCATGACAACCTGATCCCACCAGTCACAGCTGCGTATCTTCATCCACTGGGCCCTGGTTATGCACTGTGGAAGTGACAGCACGACACCGGCCAAAGTGGAGGACGTGTTCAATATTTGCTGTCGCTCTCGCCTCCCACTGCTGCCAGTAAGGTGGAAAATCCAAATCCACAATGCAATGCTGGCTTTTAATAGAGTGGCCTCATTTTCAATAGCCACCATACAGGAATCAAATTTGCTGGTAGGTGGTGTAACCATGGTAACTTTAAATGTCACAGGCGCCTGCGTAGACGGCACACAGTTATACATAACTGGGATACTTGTACATATCATGTATACTGGGATGTGAATTACCAGATTATTCAATGTTCTATGCAAACACCTTCTCCCCAACATGATAAAAACCAGGTTATTAGTGCACATGTGAACACAGTTATATGATCTTATTAAACACGTCCAATATGTTTTTACATGAGACCTTTTACATTCAAGGTCTGAGGAGATTTGACTCTGGAAATTGAATGAGATGATGATGATGACACTTAAATATCAATGACTCCTCTCAATGGTTGTCCATGAGGTTAAACCAATTATCTTTTCATTTAAATAAAGAAAAAATTGTTTTAATTGAATAGACTGTTGACTAGTAGTGCCACTAATCCCCGTGTAACAGTCACGATGACAGAAAAAGACCAGAGACAGTTAACTGCAGCCAAGTCTAACTGGATAAACCTAATTTTGTTCAGTGTTATCAGGATTATTATTCTGTTGCTTCCACATGTTTGTTTTATCACAGCTGTAACTGCTTAACAGCCCAGGAGAAGTAATGCACATAGTATGTTGTACGTGGGTGCTCATATCGATTTTAATAAACTAGAATGCTGTATCTCTGTAAATGTATATACCCTGATTTATTGATCAGTAGACCATAATGCAATCTTGACATGTGTGTTGCATTATTTCCTCAAGATAACATCTATATCGTGCCTGTTGCCGACATACGGGTGAACGCTGTGAGCTCAGTATCAGGGCTGCAGTGAATTTAATCAGTGAGTTTATTATAGCATTGATTGTTCTGAACACTCAGTGGTGAAGTGAATCCATAGGAAGAGGTACAGACACAATTATGTTTAAGATGGGGGTAATGCACATTTCCATTCTCTCCTGAAAATCAGTAAACCACTGGATGTTACACTCTGAGACAGTTGGACGTAGACTTACCTATTAAGGTGTGGGGGGGGGTAAAGATGTCTGACCATCATGTGTGACAAATCCACTGGGAAATATAACCTGACTTTGTAGTTTCCCTTAGTTCTAAGAACTGCTTTAGCGACTTTTTACTTGATGTTTAGATTTTAGTTTAGAACTACAACTTAGCTGTTGTACTACCTACTCGGGTTATGTAGGCAGATCCATCCAATATATGCACCACTCATCCATTGACGGTCGCAGTGGAAGATGTGGGTATAGATTCCGATCTTAACTGTTGAAGAGATAATAGATGGACCAGTTTTCCCATTAATGTATTCGATGATTATTCAGTTGCATTAAATTAAAATCTCTTGCATACAACAAAGGTGCACACACACAGACCAACACACACCACTCAGACTGCACTGTTTGTGTGTTAAGTGCCTCGCTGATACTAAAACAGAGTGAGGGAGATCAGAGTCAGAACAGATCAGTTTCTGCTTCATTTTCATTTTTTGTGTATGTTAATGAAACCTTTGGCCCAAACGCTGTGTGTGTGTGTGTGTGAGACAGACAGAGATCCAACATCTAGTATTATCAGTTGTTTCTGCAATGCGCCTCCACTGCTGAGAGAGAGAGAAGTATAATAGGTCTTTAATTCATATTTTACACTATCATATTTTCTGCATTTATTGCAATATTTTTCATCATTTGCATTCTTTGCAAATGATGTCACAGACTGCTCCCCACGTCAGACACAAACACCTATTGTACCACCTACATTGGACTCAAGTCAAACAGAACAGAGAGAGTTTAGTAATAAGAGCCAGGAAAGTTCAGTCGAGGGCTCAAAACAAACCCAAGACTCAGACACTGCAAGAGCCATTAACCCGCGACGCAACATATGGCAGCTCCATCACTTATTATATAAGCTATAATGTTTGAGAATTTAAATATCCAGCTTTGTAAACAGGAAGGGGATTCATATGCCGTTAAGCTGTTTGACTATAACAATGTGCAACAGTTGTTTTCTATTATGATTTCTTATTATACAAGACAAAAAAAAAAAAATCCAATATGCATCACACTCCTTCCGATTCAGACATGTTGCTCTTTGTTGTTCTCTCATGAGCTCCTGCACCCTGGTGAGAACAGTTGGCCCTAAATAAAATGCCCATAGTTAAGCTTTGCACAGAGCTCTACACAACACACCACGGGCGGTAGAACTTCACTATTGTTTTTCGTTTTTCTTCAGAACCCAGTTTCTGAATGCCCTCTACAAAAGACTGGATTCAAAAAATGTTTTATATTTAAACATCTTTCTTTGCATTAGAAATAAAAAGTCTGAGCTTATATACTTAAACGAGAGCATTTTCAGTTCTAAAGAAAATGATCCATGACAGCTTGAGAGAATTAGCGGCGTGTGTGTGTGTGTTGATATTCTCCACAGTGTTGACAGTCAACAGAGGGTTTCCTAAATCAGTCTAACGAGATTTTCTCCCATTGGATGCTCCCCCCTGTCTGATTGGAGATGGGGATAATTGTCGCAGCCACAGAGGAGAGACGACGAGAATACAAATTGCTGCCCGCAGAGAGAAGGGAGCGGGGAGTGATTGCTATCGCTAAAAGAGAGAAAATTACCATCTTAAGCAGAATTGATTGGGGCCTTGCTGAACGGAAGGTTTCACTTCAATAATAAAATCACATCAACACTTGGACTTTTGTGCCACTGACATCACATCATCAGAGTCTATACAGTCTATTTATGGAAACCACTCGCCATAAACAAACACAGGGAAATGAGTCTTAGTTTTAAAGGCGTTGTAATTGCACAGTTTTACTTTTCCTTCGACTGTGAAGGCTCAAGAAGCTTTTCTCAGAAAACACTGCCTCTAAGGCAGTTGTGATGTGCACTTTGCCTGTGATTCCCAGTCGGCGGAGTTAGGTTCCTCTGAGATATTCATTCATATTCACACATGCACTGCAAGGGTACTTTACTGGTACTTCCAGCAGAATGTTGAAATCAGTCAACTGCAGTCCCTGCCCCCCAGGATACCTCTTCTTTTGTGATGTTTTTCTAGGAAAAGGGTTTTCTGTGCAACAATAAAATACGACAACTCTTATGAGTTTTACTAATGAATTTCTCTTTTGATTTTCACTGGACTCTGTCTTAGTTACTTAAAAAAATTATTATGCTGTATTGTTGGACTAAAAATATCTTAGTTACATCTAGTGGTGAACAATATGACATTGATTTATAAAATTTATGCACAACGAAGTAAAATCCAATGTCGTTTAGAAAGCTGACGTGTGTTAAAGTTCTAAATATACACTTGTTAAGGAATGGAATATATGTTCACAGCAAGAGATTGCACCTTTCCTTTCAAATGCCACCAACAGAGAGCAATTGGGCGCACACACACATATGGAATAAATAACAACATTTAAAAGTCGAAAACCATCGGATCACGTGAGCATCTTAGCAAATTCAAGTCTCAAGTCTGGTCTACAGTTCACACTATTCATTATCTTATCTGTAGATATTTTAATCGTCACTCATTTTTATTCATTTCAAACCACAATGGCACCCAGTAGAGTGCCGACCACCGCATCGGCCAAACAGTCCCCTTAAATTCAATCAATCTACACCAAACTGCTGGATCTAACCCCCTGATCCGGATCAGCTCCAAAAGTAACTTCCTGAACCATACCACACCTTCCACCAAGTTACATAGCAAACAAGTTAGAAGGTCACTCTGAGAGTCAGATCTCTCAACTTGGTGTTTTGCACTATATAGCTGTGTGCAGCCCTATTTGCGGAGTGCATGATAGCAGTGTCATTCATGAAGTTCTTTACCATCGACACAGACAGTTCGACCTCAAGTAACACCAAGTACACTTTTCTCTCACGCAAGAGCTTCTCTTTCACTCTTTATTATGTGTGCCTATAACTCGGAATCTGTTGCTCGAGAGCAATGTACTTGTGCGTGCATAAATTGAGAATCTGTTGACATAAGATTCGATCATTTATTCTGATCCACACAAAAAATGTATGTGCTCTTTCCTGAGCCATACTGCATCTTTCCACCAAGTTCTGTGGTAATCTGTAGTTTTTGCATATGCCTGCTAACAGACAGAAAAAACAAAACATAAAGTCCTTGGTTAAGATAATTACCACACAGATTTCTAGGGGGGGACAATCTTTAACAAGTAGACCAATTACAATAGAGAAATGAACTAGATGAGTGAGCATAAAAAAGCTTTGTCTCTGGATTTAGCCACAACAGTGACGTATCTCTAGCTGTACAAATGTCACTTGTTTGGTCACTTTGGTCGAGACTGAAATATCTCATCACCCATTGGATTGATTGCTGGGAAGTTTGTCCAGACATTTAATGTCCCTGGAAACTGTTTCCAACTGACACTGGTGATCCTGTGACCTTGTAACGTGGCCCCATCAGTGACGTTCAAAGGTCAAAGTTTTTAATTATCCAGTGAAATATCCCAACATCTACTAGATGGGCTGGCACAATGTTTTGTTCGGACTTAAATGGTTTCTAGACAATAAACAAGACATCAGAGCCTACATAACTGAGGAAACCTCCGCTGAAATGTCTGCTTGTTACTCTTCTGCATCACAAACACTCAGTTTCTGAAGCTTATTAAAAAGCTCTGGCCATGACAGTAAAATTTGGTATGGACACCCATTGGGATTAAATCACAAGTTTCATTATGATGTAATATTATAGTTTCTTTGGACTATGATGTGATAATTGCTGAAATCACAAAGTCTATCTCAATAGGATTTTCATTTCATTAGATTCATGCGCCCTCAAATATGTAACATCATATACCTTTGAAACACAGTAGATTACATTTGTTTCAACTCAAAAAAGCAGTTGGAATATGATTTATAAATTTAATTTCTGAGCTCTGAGTCCAGACATTTAAATATAATCAAAGTGTTTAAAATAGACTGTTTGTAAGAAGTGAACTGATTAACTGAAAGTTTTTTATCCGGCCTATGATGATTCTACAATTATTTATAATTGAAATAAACATAACACATTTAGCTTTCACATCACATTCTATATAACAAATCCTGATACATTAAAGGGAAATTCTTGTATTTTGATCACAGTCCCTATATTTATAAATAAGGGTGTGTAAATGGATGGTTCTTAGAAAAACAATTAGAACCAGTGCAGTAGATCGTCTCTGCTGTTACTCACAACTCAGCAGCAGTGGCTACAGTGTAATCTGCCTCATATTGTTGAGAGAAATAAATCACTTTTAGTAGATATTTAGTGAACTGTCAGTTTCCCCATAATGTGTAAAATTCCACTCGTATTTAGAGACTCAATTATTTGAACAGTTTGAACTTACTAAAAAGCAAATGCAGCATAATCCCTCTGCATCATTTCTATCCACTGCACCTCAGGACATACATATTTATTATCAAACAGAAATAAGACATTTCACGTGAAGAACAAGTTGAAGCTCCACACGCTGTCCGTGCACATGTCATCGCGTGTGATTATCATTAGTTTGATGGCAGCTCATTGTCTTGTGTCGTAGCTTCCCTGGGGGATCAGTCAAATACGTCCATCAGTGTCTCATCAAGATGACGATATTGATCATTGTTTTGACTTTGAATCAATGATTTTGGATCATTGATCACTGATTGTCATCAATGTATCAATCTATATCGATGGATCGTCGTGCCCCTAGTGCTCATTACCATTAATGACATGCCAAACTAAGATGATGAACATGAAAAACATTGTGTCAACATTGTCACTGAACATATTGCTGATCACATATGTACTGACAGTGACATTCAGATACAACTTTGCAGAGCTGCTAGCATGACTGGACACTGTCAACCATCGGTAGTACACTCAGCCAGCTGAGCAGCAAGAGGGTGAACAGACACCAGTGACTGGATGTCATGACAGGCTTTTGTACCTACAGCCCCTTTTCCACTGGTCAAACAACCAGCTAACATTGTGGCTTTTGCAGCGGGAATGTGATTATTTATTTTTCTTCCTCTTTATTTTCTTTGTCAAGTCCTGACGCTGCACAATGTTATGAAGCATGAGGAACTCTAGGCGTTGGCGCGTAAATAGCCATGAAGGGTTGTGGACATATGGTTTTTTGAAAACATGCTATGTTTCATGCAAAATGCAACACAGATTCTTGAATGATACTTCCAGCAGAATGTTGAAAAGTGCCGTCGAACATGACTCACCTGGAAAAAACATACAACATACATAAGGCAAACTTTCTTTTTCTACTGGAAATGGTAAAAATGTCAATCGCCTTATTCAACCGGGCTTACAATGATTTTACAAATCTGCATATACCCGCTGATTGTGACAGAGCCAAAAGGCAGAATGTTGTCATATGTTACAGAGGAACAGACAGAAACAATGTTGACTCAATGCAGTTTAATGAAAACCAACAAGAACACTGGGGTAAATATGTGCGTTTCATGTGGTGCTGCAACATTTAAGCACACAGCCCACATTGGAGTGTGTATGGCTGTGGTCTCTGCTTTTTTGAAATTCAAACATGTTCCAAAGCCAGTGGGAAAAATGTCATCGTGCTTGCCGGTGAAGTAATGCTACGTGTCTGTCTACGATGTCGATGACTGCCCCATTATCTTCATGACCCCCCTCCCCGCCTCCCCCCTGGACACAACATGCCCAAAAGGTTTATGGATGATGGTGAATCAAAAAGAACAAGCCTCCCGGGGACGGAGATGTAGCTATGAATTTGTGTTCCAACATAAGCCATCACCATGCAGTGCCTGTCAGAGCCCAGGACCCGTCTGAATATTTATGCCCCGGCACAGAGCCTCCCTGAGGGGCTAACCGGCGTGGAGGAGAGCACCGGTACCGGAGGTCACCTGTGTGTCATCTGCTTGTGCGTAGGCGTGTGTGAGGGAGAGAGATAGCCCTATAAGTCATGCCACATGGTCGCTTTTAATATTGATAAGGGAATGTGAAAGAGAGGTGATGTGGGCTGAATGCTGAGATTCAAACTGTCATGTACAGCTTCTCATGGTCTTAGCTACATTTTAAAAAAGGAAATTCGATTTATGTGTGTTTATTTCCTCATCCTAACATTATTCCAACACACACACAGGTCTATGCGTGGGAGCGGAGAATAAGCCGAAGGATACCCATGTATCACCGACTCCACCACTCATTGTGACAGAACAGGACAATATCACATAAATACACACACAAGCACACAGCAGTCCTTTACTCAACATACTGTACTGTAATGCAAAAGTGCATAGACGGGCATTCGTTAGGTCCACAATAATTTGGCTTAGTTAATATGGAGCTAAAAGGAGATGAGGTTTGAAACATGAAGCAGGGACCTGGCTATTGGACAGTGAGGGTTCTTAGCTAAACATTGTCTGTTGAGAACCCAAATTTGAGGATTTGTGGCAAGTCCTCTACAGCACTCACCTGCCAGTTGGCCTGAGGCGGAAAGATCGAACACTTTTAACCATCATCCATGATTCCTCAAAGATTTCACCCCAATTCTTGTTCCCCCTTTAGGGCAAACACTGTTCCAGCAGATCAAAATGTTTCCCATGAATCATAAACTGAAAAACATCAGACCACAGATTGGTGCAGTGTGTGTGTGTCTGTGTGTTCAGTTATTCTATCCCTTGCTTCCTATTGTCCTGGTCTCTGCCTCATTGCCTTCACAACTGCTATTGATTTATGGCTACAAATTGTTTCCTTCAGCCTGAATGGATACTTAAACGGCATCCCTGTGTGTGTGTGTTTATAACGCTCTTTTTTTCTATGACTTGTACTGTAGTCCTATCATAGTAATTGTTTTTTCTTCATAGAAGAAGACATTGATATCCTAAGACAGAAATAAAGAGAAAAACATTGGAACCTTTGATAGGATGGAGAAATAAAAGATGGAAGACTAGACAGAGGGTTGGAGATGAATTGAAAGGTGAACACAAGAAGAACGATGCAATCATAACCTTGTCCTGCTCTACGGTGCATGAAGTAACTAACTCCTTGGTTTTTGGTCAGTGTGCTGGTGAAGAGCTGCCATGCTGGGTTAGCTGTTTGTCTTTGCTCCCAATGTTTTTGTGTAGGTAAGCTGAGAGGCTGAAATAACACATATGTAACAGTATGGAAAAGCAAAGGCGCCATTCCATTGAGCTGATTATTCATCAGTGATGTACGGCACGGTGGAACAGTGGTTAGCATTGGTGCCTCATAGCAAGAAGTTTCCTGTCCAAAGACTTGCAGATTGAGGTTGGATCAATTAGAGACCCTAAATTGTCCTTGTGAATGTGTGAGTGCATTGTTGTTTGTCTGTATGTGTTGCCCTGTGACACACTGGCGACCTGTCCAGGGGGGATGGAGGGTGATGATTCTCTATCAGTGTTGGTTGGTTGACTGGCTCACTGTCACAGGTCACTGCGATACTTAAGTAAAACATTATCATTAATGTTATTGCTCCAAACTCCAATTGCCTTCTGGCTGTAGGTCAATACTTAACAGGGCGGACGTTTCACTGAATGTGAAAGAGAAATATGACTTGTACTCTGGTGAGTTACTGAGCTCAGACACTAAGCTCCAATACTTATAATCATATTCTCATTTTTATCTGAGCATTCATCCATCCTTTAAGGGTCAGTGGGCGGGTTGTGCTAATCCCAGCTGACATTGGACGAGTGGCTCATAAAAAACCCGGTATGTTGGAATCAGAAATAGAAACGGGCTGTTTACTCAATATCTAAATAACGTGTTTCTCCACAGATTTTTTTTCAGGCATGGTGGTACACACACAAAAATCACTCAGAAAAGCTTTCTCATTAAAAACAATTACAGAAAAATACAAGTTGTGTAACCTATTACCTTTGCCAAAATGTCACACCTCTGCGCACAGAGAGCATGAGTCATTGCTGCACTCAGTACAATTTCCATATCACGCTGCCATGATTTGCCACAGGGGGCCCGTTAATTGAAATCTTCACTGAGTGCCCTTCTTGCAGCCTATTCCTGAGATCTGCTCTTTACATGAACGCCATTCCGTTTCAGGTGACTCACAGGATCGTCTTAGTTTCCATAATTACATTCGATCTGAGGCGGCAGCAGCAGCAGCAGTGGTGGGGTGGGCTTCATGCGCCCATGTGGGAGCGCACAGTTTGCTCTCATGCACCACAGAGCCCATGAGACAGGTGCACAGGGAGTGAAAGAGAGAACTGCATGACGCTCGAACAAGGCGCACAGCTACACCTGAAACTATGAAGTGTTCTACCTGCCCGCGAGGGAAACTTTACTGAAGCTTTGATGGCCCAGCGACACAGCAGGAATTCTCCTGGCGCTGCCGTCGCAGAGAGAGCGAGCAAGTGAGAGGAATAGAGAGAAAGCAAGGTAAAGATACAGTGAAGCGACGAAGCAAAGCACTTTTTCTATTAATAAAATAATCTTGCTTGCATATTTAAGGACTAAAACATTATTTTACGAACTTTCATGGAGCCTCTAAATTTCTCAGTGTGCTCTTATACTTTAACTACTCTTTAGAAAAAATAAGGATTAAGTCCTGCTTAATACACATTGATGAGAGCTACTTACTGCAACAAAGCCAATTAGAGCAGCTCCCAACGTTTTGATTATTCCTTAGTAAACCTCCTGATATCAGATAAATCCTCCAACTTCTAAGCTGTTTGTCAACTGCTTATTGTGGGTGGAAGAAAGTCCCAGTCACTGATTGTATAATAAGTTGCTGCCATGGCAAATCAGACAATGATTGTAGAATATACAGTTGGCGCACAAATTGAATGAAAGCTGCAAATGTGGTGTCTGGAAGGTCTTCCCACATGCAGGGGGATGACATTTGATTTGCAGTTAGAGGTTGTCTGGAAATAAATACAATAACTGTCAAGTTAAACACAGAGTGCATTGAAAGAAACTTCACAGTAAGATTTAGGTTGTTTTTTAAGATCTGTGGAAATGTAGCTGATGAGAAAAAGCTGTAACAGATTCTCACATTTACATACGCATTTCTATTGAGTATATATTGTGCAATGGGTATTGCAAAGGATAAAATGAAATGGCTCTCAGCAGACACATATTTGAAGCCAGATGCTTTTAAGGGAGATGTAAATAGAACAGGGGGCCACTCATCCTAGCTCAACCCATTAAAACACTGAAGGTTGAGCCACTTCAGCCATTTTCAGACGTAAACTCCAGAAAATGTCCGCACAATGGGCTCCGGACTTTCTACGGAGTTCGCCTTTCACATATGAACAACACAGCAGGAGATTCTCTGTTCAGACGTGTTCACAACAACAGAAATATCATCGGAGCATTCAGGTGAGGGGTGGCGCATCATACAGGAGCATAAAATAACTTATTAATTCCTCAGCGGAGATCACATGTTTTTTTTTACAGATCAACACTGGTCTTGGCCAGAGTGCATGTCTGAAAGCAGCTTTTCTGTATCTTCAGCCACTAAGGGGGCAGAAATATTCCCCTTCTCCTCACCTCTGTTCACTCTGACTGGATAGTTATTCAGGTATGTAAATATTCCCTTTACATCTTACATCATCTCCTTCCGCAACCCTTCATTCTCTCTTCTCTCGCTCCCTCAGCCCCTCTTATTCAGTGTGGCGTATACCTCTTGCGTGTCTCATTCTAGGTACCAATTCAATATTTGAATTGAACCTTTAATTCAAATATTGTTGGGGCGTGGTCCTAACTAGTGAAGAGCAGAGCAAGAAAATGTGGAAGGAGATAAAAAAAACAACAAAAAAAAACATAATAAAATGTCCTTGAAGTCAGAGGAATCATCTCACATGTCAGTTGTTTGACCCAGGATGTTAACACCACCATTGATCAGCCCTTTAGTTAACGAGACAATTCGGGGCTTTGATGAGCTTGTTAAGGAGAACGTTAGGCCCTGCTGCTCCTCCTCTGGTTCGGCCTGACAAGCGATGCCTCGATGCCATCAACTCACCGGCTCCGTCTCTTTATGAAAGCAGACAGAGTTCATTAAAAGTCTAGTTAAGAGTTAATTGAAAGTCACCGAGCACTGGCGGCCTGATATCATGTGTTACTGTGTGTGTGTAAAGGCTTAGAAGAGAAACTGACTGTGTGATTGAATGAGTGAGACTGACATTGTAAAACAGAGAGAGAGAGAAAGTGTGGGACTCAGCACAGACTAGTAAATTACATTAAAAAATGTCACACCTAAGTAAATCCTATTGTCTCATTTCTAAATGTATCCGTCACTCGACGTCTCTATTTAGCTTCAGCTGATTGATAAGTAAAAAAAGTTCAAATCTACATGTGATTTGATCTACATTCTTCCTCCTTGTTGAACTTTGGAGAAAAAGATTAGACTCAATCTCTTCATGTTTGGACTTTGTTTTTTATATATTGGGATTTTTGTCTTTGTGGGCACTTTGAGTTCTTTGTTTCCTGTTTTTGGTTTGAAGCCAATTTCTTTGAGTCTCTCTTACTTTACTTCCTGTCTTTGTCCTTCTTCCTGCCCTTGTGATTGTCACCAGTTCAATTCTCTCTGCCTCCTCTGGGACAGTTCTTCTGCTGATTCTTATGGATTTACCCTATATTACTGTTCTGTTCAGTTTTTGTTTCATGGATTTCCTGAAACTTATTTGCCTGCTAATTTTAGGATTAAATATTTTTCATTTACCTCCTGCTTTTTGTGTGTATGCACTTTAGTACTGATTACCAAAACAGGGTTGTTACTTTGGCCTCATTACTACCAATGTCACCTAAAAGTTAACGAACGTTAGTGAAGATAAAAAAAGATGGGACTTCAAACTAGTGTTGCACAGTGTACTTATACCAGATAGGCATCGCGATACCATGTTGTTAACAATCATATAATACCTGTAAGGGCTGAGTATGTGAACTGGGAACATAAAAGCACAACTCTGAACACAGTGTCCAATTTACAAAACAGTGGTTGTTTTATTCCAATCCAGGTTTGGTACACAGAGACAAAGAGATGGGGCAGAGGTATCCAAGAAAACGTGAGGCTAAGGCAGGGTCAAATTATACAAAACTTGGTCAAAAGGACAAGACGTGAACATATCGCTGGAACTCTATGTACAAGACGAGACAAACTGGCACTGGACAGGGGGAGACACAGACCATATATACTAACTGAAGTGAGGTTAACTAGACACAGGGGTAACATGTTGGGGAGGGGAAGGTAATCCGTGAGACACACAAGGGAAGGAGTGAAGTTACCTAAAGAGAAAAGAGACAGGTGGGATTGTCAAAGCAAAACAGGCAGTGACATATAACATGAAACAGGAAATGCTGCGATCAGTTTTATTTCTTAACATAATTAACACATTTTAAATTTTTTGGTTAAATACAATACATTTTATAAAAATGTTGAAGTTAGGTAAAACTTAATAGCACAAACAAATGATTTGTTTTTATACAATAATCAAACTCACCAGTTTCAAGTTGAAGTGAAAATTAATTATTTAACATCAAGAACATAAAGCTGCTCCAAACGATATTTTTATATCGACAACAGATTATATAACTGTCTAATATGAAAGTTGTCGCTCATATTGATGAGTCCATTGATAAATATCAACCAACTCTGCAGTTTCCCTCTTAATGGCTTTGTTCGTGTGCCTCATATTTCCTGGTTTGATTCACTCTCGTATCCATCTGCAGAAGGCAGATGTTTTTAGACAAAAAGTTCAGAAAAGTCCACATTGGCTTTACATTTTACACGTGGACACAAAAGCAACTTCAGATGAATGCTAATATTGCTATAATAATTCTCACTAAGAGTCTCAACAAGCCGCTTTTGCTTTATTATTTATATACCATGATTAAACATCAATCTTGTGTTAACAGCTCTTTGGCCACTTTAAGGCTGTGAAACAAACTGAAGACACCATCTTTTTGTGTTATTGTAGTTGTAGTAATCCAATTCAGATTGCTATTTACAAACATACACAGCAAAATGGCACAAATTGCAAGAAATTTGATTATTTTTGCAAAAAAAAAAAGAAATTCGGCTTTAAATGTGATATTCAGTATGTTGGAGTAAAGATGCAAAACTAAGTCACCTTCACTCCCTTTGCCAGCAGTAACAAATCCATAAGTTTGCCTCAAAAGTCATTTTCTTGTCTCTTCTTTTCCCTTAAGTACCATTTATTGTTTCACTGAAACAATTTCTCCTGGCTGGTCCCTTTGGGCAATGTCAGTATCGTTCTCTTCATGCAGCTTTGACTTAAATCTCCTGACACACTCACATCCTTTGCAGCAGCCTGTCTTACCTTTTGGGAGCATGAGGAATTTGACAACATACCTCATCTTCCCCTTGACATTCTGGATGAGACTGAAGTTCACAAACACTCGTGCCATTGAAACGTCTCGACTGAGCGTACTGTTATGTGCAGGGGAGAGAAAAACAGAGAACTTCTTCATGGAGACGCAAAGTCTAAGGGTAATGACAAACAAAGTTTTTGGTTATTGTGGCAATTGACCTTGCCACGGGGCTCTCCCACACACAGCCAGAGACGGAATTGTTGCTCTTCAGCATCTTTTAATCAAATAAACATAAATTCACGCTACAAACTTAAAGCGGACTGGCTTTGCAGCCCAGTCCTCCACTCAGTGTCTGGGAGTCTCTGGAGCCTCAGTCTTCCTGAGCTCCTTCCTGAGGTCTGAGTCCTGAGGCAGCGCCGACGCTGCCTTTTAAGCATGAGGACCTATCAGCTAACAGCTCTCACCTGCGCTGATTGATCCTCTATAGCAGGTGAGGGTGCTCTCCCAGCCCCCTCACCTCCACAGTTATAAACCATAGTGGCAACGAGACTAGGGTTATTTAAAAAAAAAAAAAAGGTACTGACAGAAATATGTTGGTACAACCGAGTACTCGTTCATCTTAAGTCAAAAGATGCCAAATTTCATATGTGAGAACACATTGGTCCTCATTCACAAATCTGTGTTTAAACCGTGCGTATGAACATTTGACGCACAAATCTTGGATTCATCAATATGTTCTTACTTCTTCGCAGACTACAAACAAATTTAGAACTTCCTCAGACCATGCGTACGCACAAATGATTTAGGCCCGACTGTCCTATAAAATGTAAACACACACCCTTTTGACTAAATGCATAGCATATTTAAACTCATTGATTTAAATAAAAATAGTAGATAGACAGCAATAATTAAATTTACTGATGTATTGACCAAATGTATTAAATAACTTTGAAATTTACGCCCTTTCTTCCTCATCTCTATAAAAACCTACTACATTAATATTTATGTTTCTGGATAAACGGGGCATCGCTTCTTCTGCAACAATTAAGTTTAATGACCATGTTGAATCATAATCAGTCCTGTACGTGTCCTAATAACTTGTGATCAGTGATGGTGTTAATTGTCAAATTGTAAAGTGAGCGCAGGTGAGAGGGGGAGTGAGGAAGAAAACACACTCTGACAGGAGACTCGGTACAAGACGACCAGACCTTTAATATCCTGAAGCAGCAGTGTTATAATTATTCACATCGCAATGCATCTAAGAATCGAGAAATGTCCTCTAGTGCTAACCACTGTGCAGGAGACGTGGAGGCAGGGAGAGTATAGACTAAGTCTAATCTTCTGACCTCATATTTAGATTTTTTATTCGAACAGTATATTTGTTTGACTGGGAAGCTGTCAAACCATCTAAAAAAAAATTGGTTTATCCCCATGTCCCTCTGAAATGGCTGTACATTGTTGTTCTGTGTTATGTCCCTTTTTCATAAACAGGCAAACACAGGAAAATCAAAATAATTGACGGAGTCAAAAGGCTCAAGTGACAAAAGTGTTTATTCACAAGTGTGTTGTCAAACAAAGGGAAGGTTTTACAAATGTGGGGGAGGTGAGGACAAGGTGGTTGGTGTCAAAGAAACTGAAATAAACGTAACAAAATACTACCTGATCTATCATCTATTCTTTTAATAAAACAACCAAAATGCCAAACTAACCCATCTAAAGGAGCAGCTGTCCACAATACACGGGTGACACCAGCCAATAAACCTAGTGAGTCTAAACAAGTTACTCTGTGTGTGCAATAGTGTAAAGGGTGCCCCAGCCTACCTAATGCCCAAACAAGCCTCCCGCCACAAACCCTACAAATAGTTGCAATAGCGAACAGCACAAGCAGCAGCAGATCTGAGACAAAGAGTCAAAAAGACCCTGATCTCCTTGGGCTTGCTCCCTTTATTCTGGAGCCCTGGGTTGTGATAGGCTGAACCTATGCAGCAGCTCAATCTACACAGCCATCCTCATCATCATCAGCAGCAGCAGCAGCAGCACCTGGGAGAGAGAGACAGGCAGCAGGGAGAGAGAGACAGGCAGCAGGGAAGAAAACAAACATGCCCTTTGACCCTGCCTGACCTTGCTGCACGTAACAATCTGGAATATGCAAATGTTTGATTTTGTACAGACAAAGAGTGTTGCCCATTGTTTTTCTGCCTCTCGTTGACAGCCTCTCTTTGGAATTTGATTGGAATGCTCAGCTCTCACCAGAAGGCTTTGAGATTCAGCAAGCAATTGTAAATCATTGGCTGTCTGTGTGTATGGATGTGTTCCTGTTTTTTCATGCACTGTATAGGTTGTACTCCTTTGTGACTAGATGTATAGGTTTGTAAAAGTATGTGTGTCTGTGTGTGTGTAACTGTCCTTCAGCCAACAGATAAAATACAGCAGCTTCCTATTATTTAGCCTCAAGACAAATGGGCGTGCAACCACAGTCATGACTCACCAACCCGCAGTATGGGAGAGAAGGAGAGAGAGAGTAAGAAAAATAAACTATCACAGCAAAGGGAGATAGAAACACATGTTGTTACAGTTTAAAACTGACCACTAGAGGGGGGCATTTGCACAGCAGGTACTCGCACTGCAGGTAACATTTCAGCAACAAATGACTTTTTCCACAAAGGATTATATGAACAGAAAAGAAGAGAAATGTTTTTATAAAATATATCTGTAAGTGCATTGATTTCTAGAAATTCAGCAATGTAACTTTAAATTACCTTTTTGTGTCGTGCGACAATAAAGCTAATGCATGGTCAGTTGTCAGCTACCTGCAAGACAGAGTTCATCTCTGGCTTTGCTACCCAGCAATCACCTGACTTCCTTGCTCTCACTGAGACCTGGATCACACCAGCCAGCACATCCACCCCTGTTGCTCTCTCTCTCCTCTGCCTTTCACCCATACACCCAGACCCACTGGTAGGGGTGCTGGTGCAGGTCTACTCATCACCCCCACCTACCTCTCTACCCACTGCTACATTTTACTCCACTGTCTTTTGAATTTCATACTGTTACTGTAACTCATCCGGCACAATTAAACATTGTGGTTCTCTACCGTCCACCAGGTCCTTTGTGAGAGTTCTTGGAGGAATTGGACGTCCTCCTCTCGAACATCGCAGAAAATGGCCCTCCACTTGTCCTTCTTGGCGACTTCAACGTCCAGACAGAGAAGTCGTCTGACTTACTACTTTTACTTCTACTCTCTCGCTCATTCTTTCCCCACCCACTCACAAAGCTGGCAACCACCTTGATCTTATTTTCACCAGAAACTGCTCTACCTCAAACATCACCGTAACCCCACTTCACGTCTCCGACCACTTCTTCATCTTTTACTCTCTCCCACTCTCACAATCTGACAACCCTATCACATCAGCAGACTCTGTACCTGTCCGTCGCTCCCTCTCTCCCTCCTCTCTGGCCTCCTCTGTTTTATCAGCCCTCTCTTCATCTGACTCTTTCTCACTCATGCATCTTAACTCTGCCACAGACACTCTCCTCTCTACTCTGTCCTCTCTTGACTCTCTCTGTCCTCTTACTTCACGACAGGGACGCAAGTCCTCCCCAGCTCCGTGGTTGTCTGACAGAGCCACTATCCGGGCATCAGAAAGGAAATCTAAATACCCTGATGACCTGCTCACAGATCAATCTCTTCTCTCTCCTCCTTCTCTGCCTCTATTTCTTTTATCATACAAAAATACAATCCTGATTTTCCAACCCCAAAAAACTCTTCTCCATCTTTTCCAACCTCGTTGAGCCCCCCCCCCCAGTCCCCCTCCTCTTTCTGCCCTTCTACCAAGCCACTTTGTCAACTATTTTACAAAAAAGATAGATGACATACTGTATGCTCCTCATTCTCCATCCCACCTTCTGAAATGACCTTTGCATCAACCACATCTTCATCTTTATTCCCTTCTCTTTGCTCTTTCACCCCCGTGTCTCCCAATCAAGTTCTTACCCTGGTAACCTCCGACCGCCCAGCAACCTGCCCCCTTGACCCCATCCCATCTCACATTCTCCACTCTATGCTCCCAACCTTCTTCTTTTATCACCCATCTTATTAACACTTCCCTGTCAACTGTCTGTTTCCCTAACTCTCTTAAAGAGGCAAGAGTGAACCCTCTTCTCAAGAAACTCACCCCCAACCCATCTGAAGTAAACATATGCAGACCTGTCTCTCTTCTTCCTTTTCTCTCCAAAGAACTTGAGCGTGCTATCTTTAATCAACTCTCCTCCTATCTTCACCAGAAGAACCTTCTTGATCCTCACCAGTCTTGTTCAAGGCAGGCCACTCAACTGAGACTGCCCTCCTTGCTGTCACTGAGCAACTTCACACCGCTAGAGCAGCCTCTCTCTCCTCTGTCCTTATCCTTCAAGACCTTTCTGTTGCATTTGACACAGTGAACCACCAGATCCTTATTTCGTCCCTTCAGGACCTGGGTGTCTCAGGCTCTGCTCTCACCCTACCTCAACGACCGCACTTACCCGGTAACTTGGAGAGGATCTGTGTCAGAACCTTGTCTACTCACTACTGGTGTCCCTCAAGGTTCTGTCCTGGGTCCTCTCCTTTTCTCTTTGAACACCAACTCTCTCGGCTCTGTCATTCACTCACATGGCCTTTCCTACCACAGCTGCACAGATGACACCCAACTAATTCTCTCTTTTAACCCAATCTGAAACACAGGTAGCGGCACAAATCTCTGCTTGTCTGACTGACATCTCTCAGTGGATGTCCGCACACCACCTGAAAATCAACCTTGACAAGACCGAGCTACTTTTCCTTCCAGGGAAAGGCTCTCCCACCCATGACCTTACTATCATCATCGACAAATCTGTGGTATCCCCCACCCAAACTTTTGGGAACCTGGTTGTGACACTCGACAGTCAACTCTCTCTCACTGCCAATCTGGTCCAGTCTACATCCAGAACATGGTCAAACCTTGGACCCCAGCCCGTCCACTCCGCTCTGGATCGGCCAATCGGCTTGCTGCTCTCTCACTGCGAGCTAGCCACTTAACAAAATTAAGACTGTTTGCTGTCCTGGCTCCTAAATGGTGGATCAAGCTCCCCATTGACATCAGGACAGCAGAAAGTCTACACATCTTCCGCCGCAGACTAAAGACACATCTCTTCCAACTACACCTTGGCTGAGAAGATGATGTCTAATAACCATCGTGAATGGTGTTTATATAACATTTTAAAAATTAGTTGGACTTATATATTTCTCTTACATGTTGCACTTGTAGTTTGTTTTTTTTGAAGATAATGTACTTACATGATTCTAATGACAGCTGATCTTGTGAATGCAGGGTCTTTTTTTTCTTTCTTGAGAGACAAAAGAGGAGGAAGTGAAATTGCCATGGTAACGTAAAGGCCTGGATAATTTGGGCCTTTCTGAGACATGATGTCATTTTACCGTCACACATGCCTGCCTGCACGCTACATTGACACACATATTATAACATTACATATCATGTAATCATCAGAAGCAAACATAAGATTGTTTTAGATATTTAATAACAGTAAAACATAGAAATGTGTCTGTATCAGGTTGGTTCATCTACATTGGATGATTATGGTCTTATCCTTCGATAGTTTTTTCTCAGTCTGAATCAAACTAAACCTTCTGTCTAGTCAAGTCAAGTTGTTTCTATGTATATACCTCCATATTCCCAGGGCACATTTTGAGCAGGTGTTGAGGTTGCTCTTTACTTTCAACAAAAGAGCAATTTAATTTCAAGAGACCCAAGTAATCCCACCATGAGCCAGCACTTGGCAACAAGCAGAGAGGAGGAGAGGGAAGAGAGATTGCAAGAGGAAGGAAAATATCGCACAATGCAAGTTTCACATTGAGATGTAAAGTGATAATAATTCAAATAATGATTATGCTAATAATCATAACTGTAGCAGCAGGTGTTGAGCAGGAAGATGCAGGCTTGCAATCTCAGATTCAGACTTTAAAACTCTGCAGGCAGAAATACCTGCAGAGAGCAACAGGAGGAGAGAGAGCGAACACAAAACTGTGGGTGAAAAAGAGAGCGATTAAAAGAGATGACAGGAAGGAGAAAGGGAAGAGAGTAACACAGCTGCATGTCCATGTGCTTGAGGGAACAGTTAGAGTGATACAGTGATTTTCAGAGTTAACAATAAAATCTTATCAGCAGGACAACATGGACTAAACAATCAATCAAATTATATGTGCACAGCCCATATTCACAATTGGTCTCATAGGGCTTAACTAGGTGTAACATCCTCTGCCTCCTCAGCATGAGTAAGGGAAAACTACCAAAAACAGAAGCATCTGAAATTACAAGTCAATAATAACAGAGGACGCCATCTTCAATCGCCAAGGCTATTAGGTCCAGTGCACAGGGAACATGTTCACATTTGGTAATGCAGTTACAAGATGCGCCTGTCGCATCTGGGGAGGGATTCAGATGCACAATCTCTGCACTCTACTTAAAGGAATAAAAGTATACCTGTTTGGTTAAGTCAATCACTGCCAGTATTGTTCATCTCAGTCTTACTTTTAACAATTATTGTTATAACCCTTAGCTTGTGAAGGGGAAAATAAAAAACTGGTGTAAATGGTTAAAAAAGGTAATTATTTCGCAAAAGGTTTTGAATTAAGATTCCGCAATCTACAACAAAAAGGGCCATAGGATGCTGCCCAAGTCAAATAAATACATATAACCAAAAGAACAATCCAAACCTAGAGCTAACTGATGAACCAAAGTAACAGGAAATGTAATGATGTAAAAAAACAAGATACAAAGAGGACAACAAATCTACCATGTAAAGCAATTGGATACATTTTTCTAACTAATAGCCTGGTCCCCAGGTAGATTAGTGATAACTTAATGAACGTCTCATACATTACAATCACAAAACAAGCCAACAAGTTTACATGTTAGGCTTTACAAAACTAGAGGTATGTCTCGGCAGCCGAGTGAAGCAGCCATGACTGGCAGGTTGTCTGGGCTTCCTCTTCGCCTCCCTGGTCCATGAAATCATCACTGTCTCGTTACAGACGCGTTAGCTTCACTTTTAACCTTTTACTATAAAGTCCCTCCCTGCGAGTTATTGATCCCTCACCAGCACAAATACTCTCTTTACACTTCATTGACCTTGTGTTTGATTACAAATTTCACAATTTCACATTTCACAATTATGTGAAAGCTATTGTTAGGGAACAACAAAATGCATTCAACCCAGGAAATATATTGTAATGTGAAATCATTTGTCATTTTTTCCTAAACTAACAGAATGGGAATAAGATAAGAACTAGTCTGGATTTGATATGAAATTGCATGGATCAGGACAATTAATGATTATTACAGAAACGTCTATTTCATATTATAACAACATTATGTAACCTGAAATGGTGGAAGGTTTCATGATACTGGCCATTGTGAAGGTCAAACCTGGACAAATAATTTACATGTGTATGTGTGTAAACAGTTTGCATGAATGAAATTATGTCATGACAACCGTTTGATTAAAATACCAACTGTTTATTTGACACGCAGGTTCTACTGGAGGCTGCTCTCAGCACCACTGGCAAAAAGAACACAAAGACCTTTGCAAAAAATAAACCAACAAAATAATAATAATATTGTTAAAAATAAAAAGCCATTACCTCTTTAGCTGAATAGTATGCAGGAAGTAAGATCATATCATCACAACTCTGATGATTTTTACTCTTCAAGACTTAAAAGGGTAATTTTAGTCAAGGATAAGACCTTCCTGTGAAATCACCCTGCTAAGCAATGTGAGAGAATGAGACAGTCTCAATAATTAAAAGAGAGAGGAGAAATTATTACATGGAAATAATTTTTACGACTAAAATTAAGACTTGGGAAGTTTAAATAAGTCACTGAACATTAGTTAGTTAATTCAGACTCGGATATGATCAGCTGATTGCAGGGACGGTATGACGAGTTTTATTTTTAAAATAAGAAAAAAAGCAAGGATGCAAGCTCACTGCATATTAATGTACAGCATCATGTAATGTTTGAGTAAACTATTTTCACTTCATGTGCACTTTCAAATTTTTCATGATTAACGTACAGACAGCATTGTATAATGGGAACTTTGATAGGATCCTTTCAAACACACAAAAAACAAAACAAGAGCAGGAGTAGAAATGTGAGAGCAGTACTTTTGGGAGTGTGAAGGAGCAGCCTCAACATGAGGAGAACAACTGAAGCTTCAGGACATTTGTGCAGACAAACCATTTTGAACAGGAGCAGAGCAAATCTGTCCTCGGAGAGGGACCATTCCAGGGAGAGGGCAGTGTTTTGAGGGAAAGCATTACAAAATCAAGTGAATGAAATAATTCTCCCAAAATGAAATTGAAAGTAATAAAGATGGGTAGGAAACTCCTCAGTTGGGAAAGCTCAACATGTTGTCAAGAATAAGGAATGATGGAGAGGCCTCAGGTGATGCAGAGGATTAAAAAACGATTAACCATCAATCTACAGGCCAAATGATACAGTGGATGGTAATGTTTCACACTAAAACAAGTGTCACAGACACAAAAGAAATCATCCCCCATTGTAAATAAAATAATGGACCTCAGGTCTAGTTCTAACCTTATTTAAATACAGTTTACACAATCTACTCCCATCAATTGAACTATTTGGATGGAAGGAAACAGTAAGTTAATGCACATAACATTTAAAGGAATATTTGTCATGAACATTAACAAAGCATTTATGATTTTGTATATAAAGATGGATGATGTGTCTCCACTTCCTCCCTCTGTCCAGAAATGAAGCCAAAATATCCTACATAGGAACAACCATGTCCCAACACGGAGGAGGTAGGGTATATGAACTGGATCGAGGGGCTTTGGCTTCACTTTTGTCAGCAATCATGTCATGCATCTTTAAATACGGATATTCATAGGGAAGTCATTTTTTTGCCACTCTGCATTTTAATGTGAAAACAAAAAATATTCCGATTCATTCATTTGTATCGACAAGGACATATAGAAAGAAATGTCAGACCTTGTAAGGATAAGTCTAAAATCTATTTACAATTGACAGCGATGAAATTGAACCATTTTTCAGTGTAATCTCCCTGTTATGTTTTTCAGAAATTTTTTTTACAGCTATTTATCACATATCGCCTTATTGGCAACACTGTCCTGCCGTTCAAAGTTTTCACCGTAGATAATTAAAATTGTTTTTTATTTGTCCCATTGAGCTGCTATAATAGAACAAAGATTCAAAAGACAGCTGTTGTCTATAACCCTCATCCACTGAGGATTGCTTGTCATCAGTCTTTGAACTGGTTAACAGTGAGAACAGACACAGGCTTTAAAACAGACAGCAGCACCCTTTCCCCTTTTCTTTTTCTATTCCTCTAATCTGTTTCTTCTCTCATTTCCTTGTCTGTGTGGATAACAATCCAAAAGGTAAATATATCCTAGCATGGCTGACATGCTCTCTGTCATATGCAGCTCCCTTAATAAGATGATTATGCTGCTATTTCTTTGTGTATGCTAGTCTTTGACAGGGTCGAGCCTTTGTAGTCAGGTAACGCAAGCTCCTCTAAAATGTCACTCCCCCAACAACATAAAAGCGTTGAGTTGCCGTGTGCTTGAAAGGTTGCTGAGCCTGGGGAGACGTTTATTAATAATCGCACCCAGAGATCACACATTATTACTGCTGGAAGATGAAGAGAGTCGACGTCACAGGGAGGCAGATAAAACAGACTCGTCTTCCCCACTGACCCCTTCACGTGTTTTTTCTTTCCATGTCAGCTCTTGAAAGAAAACCTGGGGTCCTGGAAGACACACGTCATATTAAAGATCATGACAAATGTTAGTTCAGCAGTGGTCTCATTATATAATTGCTAGTGAATTTAGTTGGTTTTCTCTGTTACATGAAGCTGAATACACTCAACACATGAAGACAAACTCACACTGAGACGTGAACATTTTCCAACATGCTAGTGAGCTAACTAGAAATAGTGCAGTCAGTGAACTGGTATATACCTCATGTGATGAGAACAGAGGCAATAACAATATTTGCGTCTTTGGAAAAAAAAGTTTGAACAAATAAGAACCAGCTGATGATTAGTTTGACTTATTACAGTCATACAGTCTGTATAGCCTTATCCTACAATGCGTGAGTTAATTTCTTCAAGGTTTATATGTTTTCATACTGTTTGTCTGTATGTTAGTTAGCAGGACAACACAAAAACTACTTGACTGATTACCACGAAACTCGGATGCAGTATTGTCAGAAAAGAACCCATTTCATTTTTGCACATATTCAACTAACTGGGAGGATCAGGGAAATGTTTATTCACTTTCTTTGCAGCTTTTCCACACAACTTATTCCATCTATCTTAGTCTGGGTGCACGTGCACAAGCTTGAACATTGCTCTCACATGCAACAGATTCCAGGTGACAGGTACACAGACCAAAGGGTAAAAGAGAAGTTTTTGTGATAGAGAGAACTGCATTGCGTGCCACTTATGGGTATGCGTATAACAGCAGTAGAAACTATAAGGTCTGACTGTCTGCATGGACAGTAACAACTTTATGGACGATAGCGCTGCAAATTGTTGGACACAGCTATACAATGCAGCCACCAAGGAAAACATCAAGTTAGAGATTTGGGGTTTTTGGTTCATAATGGAACTGGGATGAATTAGTTAGAATATGGCTGACAACCACAGTCTAGATCATTCATGTGAAATACTTTTTACATTCACATGGCGAGAAAGAACAATAGCCTTGGCAGAGGTATGCGCTCCCAGACAACCCTTGTTGCTTACATAGCTGCATTGAAAATATGTCATTCAGTACTAAATTTGGATACCTGAGTAGTAAATGTTGTTATCATCACTGAGCCAATGAGCATGCAGCATTCTTGTACCTAGTTCCTGTCTAATGTAACATTACACAACCATGTCCCAAGTTGCATGTAGGAACTAGAAGGCTTCCCAGAGAGCCCATACCTCAATGAAGGCTTATGCCCTAAGTCGCTATAAAGAAAGTAAACAAAATTTAAAAATTATCCTGGATCCATCCAATTATCCAGATCCACTCCAGAATTGAATGGGAACTGCAGTGAATCCTGCTGAGAGACAGACAATTGGCAATGGAAACATAACCTCCTTGGTGGGTGTAAAAAAACCTATTACGCCCACAAACTGGGCTCATGTGTGTTTGTAATGTATTATGAGCTTTTTGACAACAACTTGCATCCCACATTAGCTGTAAAAAATACTAAGAGCTAATAAGTATGGTTCCTTTTCATCAGACCTGATGCAGATGTATGTGGTCAGGCCTCATTTTGTATCGGAGGCCGGGAAAGTTGGCATTAAATACAGTATGTATATATGTATGTACGTTTCTCTGTGTGTTTGGGTAACTTCAACAACACAGTACCTGTCCTCTATGCTTGCTGCATGCTAATTTAGTGTTTGGCAGGCTTGCACCATCAAGAAAATTCATTCCATACATATAAATGTGGACCCTTGGGTCAGTCAATAATACTGATATGTTCTATAATAAGATTTCTGTTGTAGCTCTGGCTAGACATGGTGCTGAATGTATGAATCTGTGATGTGATGTTCACGTATCAGCTGTCAGTCATCGCTGTGTGGAGGTGTATGGAGAGGGACCCCAGCCCTGTCCTTGATATGGAAAAACTTCATGAAGAGACACTTCGTTTTTGTTTGACATATGAGTTATTACAGTTGAGGAAGTAACAGAGCAGAGGGACCAATGCCATAAAAAGCACAGTGGACTATTGACAATCCATCATCTGGTTATTCATAAAGACGTGTGCATATTCCTGCCACGTTCAGGCGCCTGGGGAACAGGCTACTCTTATTATTTATCATTTTAATTGATCATTTATCGTTTCAGTGCTGGACCAGACTTTTCCACTATTTGGATATTAGTTTTTGTTTAGGTATATGGTTTTCCTTATTGATCATTCACAGCAATGAAAGTCATGCTTCAATTTACTTTGGCCATTACACGCCTTAAATAGAGCAATGACATGTTGGCGTGTCACACCTGTTCCTTTGGTTCAGACTAAACCGAAACATTTTTAGTTGCCATGATGTATCTGCTTTTATCTGCCTTTGAAACAATAACATCAGCACTTAACGCTATACTGTTGAGTGATGGGAGAACTCCTGACTTGGAAAATTTACATGAAATATATCTGATATTGTGGAAGAAAACACATGTTAGGGGTTTTATTCACCCTACCTACGTGTATCTGAGCAATTTAGTAAATGTCTTGAAAGTAGAGGTCTTCGGTCTTGTATAACTGATGCTTTAATTAGAAGGAAACACTGATTTCCTCTTCTACTGGTTTACCTTGTGAATGTTTTTGTAGTCTAAATACACTGCAAGTCACTTTATTATTGTGTGTTACTTCCACTCTCTTGTCACCGAATTATAATCTCTCTTGTCATGGGCATAAAAAATGAATAAATGAATAATAAATTCATGAATACAATGTACGCTCTTCTAAAAGCACAGTCGTGGGACACATCAGGTGAGCCTGTCAGGGAATATTAAAATCACTTCCATAAGTTCTCCTTTAGTTTTTTTCCTCCTCTCTAAATCTGTCTCTTTCTATTTCCTTTTTTTGTGTTTCTTTTCTTTCACACAGAGTCAACTCAAACGTAAACACAGTGTCCTTGAAGTTATTGTCTTCAGTAATTACGTTACTTTGACCCCATTATATTTAATCCTTACCCTTCCAGCCCTGATCGTTCACTATATATCTCATCTGCTGAAGAATTACTGTGTGTGTTTGTAAATGCCAGCAGCAGCATGCTGACAGAGAGCCAGACTTTTACACTGACATGAGACCCTCGTCAACCTCTCTGTCTAACACACACACACACATATCCAGGGTCTGCCTGTGAGACAGCTAGAGAGCCTCTGTTAAACGGAGCTTCGCCTCCACTTAACCTGGAGGTCACTGTGACTGAGCAGCCAGTGAGTGTTGGTTACAATCCGGTCATAAGTTAGTGGTTTGAAAGCATTGACGGTTTTTTCAACCCAAGAATTTGATATTTTCTTAGTTTATTTCATATCAAATGAATCAGTGACTGTACATCCATGATGTAGCTAATAGCTAATTCAGTATGTGTTTAATGTCAGTTTTCCAAAATATAAACAAATACAGGCTAAAAACCAAGATTTTCAAAAAGCCTGATATAATAAAATATCTACCTACTATTTACCAACTAATTCCCCTAATGTCTGTCTGTGTAACACATATCTCAAGAACAGTTCATCTTCTCAGCTTCACCCTTGGTATGGGTATTGATAAGGGCCTAAGGAAGTGCAGTGTTGAATTTGGTGAGATTTGGACACACGATATGTTCAATATTAATAAACAATGAATAGATAGGCGACCAGCGCTCTGTAGCAGTGGCGGCTGGGACTCGTCTTTGTAAGGGACATTGACGATCATGAAAACAACGCATTCACAACAACTGATTCTTAGTTATTGTAGGTCACTATTACGGTTTCAGAAAGAAAGCAGCATCCAACATCACCACAGGCTAAGCAAACAGCCCATTCCTAAGAGGCACTGCACCACTAATGTGTAGTTAATGGGCTATAACATTCAAACCACTGATGAGGTCAACAAAAGTCCCTGTCAGACATGGACGCCTCTATATTATTAAACATATAGGTTTCATATTCACTCGCTAACATCTCAATCATCATCTCTTATGCGCTAAAAAAAGTTGAAATTAACACTTTTCTCAGGTCAGTCTTTAATTTTACGTACCAGAAAAATAAGTTTTAAAGGTCCATCTCAAATCTCAGCATTAATCCGACTTTGTATATTTTCCAAAAAACAGATTCTTGTGAAATGGTTTTCGCTGATCTTGTCGCGTACCCATTGGGCGAGAGCTTGTACGGTGTGTGTGTGCGTCTGGGCTAGAAGGATAACAGCGGACATTTAAGCTACACACGGTGTAAATGACACTGTCGAGTCGAGTCACATTTGAATGTTGGGGCTTACGGGCACTTGGACGACATCACAGGAGCAGTATGGAGGTATTTCATGTTTTTTTCCGAGAGGCTCTCAAGATTTTCAAAACCAAGAACATGCAATCACAAATTGAAAACAGTTATTTATTGATTGACTGAGTCATGAAGTCATTGTCATGTTTTACTAAGTGTGGGCAGGATTGGGCAAACCACTCCTGACCATCTCACTGACCCGATCCAGTTCATTGAAAGTGTCCACAGTCACTGACTTTACAACACACACACACTACATAATACATTCCTGAGCCCTGAACCCTATTCCTAACCTAAATGCCTAATCCCAACCTTTGAACACAATTCAATCCAGTGGTGCATCGATGTTCAGTGTAGGTCAACAATTTAGTGGACTTTTGTTTACATTTTGAGCATTGTTTTTGTTAATAACACACATACAAACCTCCTTATAATCAAATACTGCATTGTCTTTCCACTTTAATATTACGTTTTCCAACCAGGTGACAATGGTCATGCAGACAAACAGCTGTTCATGGTTGTCAAACAGAATAAAGAGTAATGGGTGATTCTTACAAAGCCCTGTAATCCAAGACAGTTCGTAGTGAGTCCGTACTGACGATCTTCTCCGTACTGTGGAAAACCTCTCTGCTCATGTGCACGACAAACTTGCTGCTTTGATTAATTTACTCTACAATGTATACTACAAATCAACAGGTGTGTTGAACATATTGAGAACAGTCAGATGTATTAAAACTTCTCTCTTTACTAATAACTCCCTCCGGACTGTTCCTGTCACTTCTCCCCCGGTATCAATCCTGGATACACTGGATAAATGGAGTAACAGCAGCACGCTCCATCTTCTTTTTAATGACTCTGTCCAAACTAACATCTGGAGCTTATGTATTTTTAATTACAGTACAGGTAGACATGTGGCTGTGCTTAGCAACATGAGCAATGCTGCTGGGTTCACAAAAATAAATCTGCAAGTGCTTTCCTCCAAACAGTTGTCTGAGGTACTGAGGACCGACCAAATGTCCTCATAGTGCAGAAATGTCCTCACAACGATGGTTAAAATCTCAGCTTGGTCCTCACAAAGATAGCAATACAAACCACAGACTCACAGAACAGGAGAGAGAACATATTATCTGTCATCTTGCAACCGTTGAGCTGTGAAACTGATTTCAGGGTTAGCAGTTATTTAACATAGATGGTATCCTGCAGGAAAATAGCACTATTTGCATCTTAACTATTAGTGAAAGCTGATGTGGATCCAAAGTTTAAAGGACAAACAAGGTCACTTTTTATACCTTGAACTTTCAGGGGATTTTTTAAAACTCTGAGATTGGTTTTATGCTAACATGTAATACAACTTCTTATTTAGTTGTGTTATTATTATCATTGTTATCAACAGGCTTTCCTTTTCTGTTCGCATTGCGCAAGCATGGATTTTTTCAGACTCAACAATTTGAGACACACTGTTTCACTGCCCCTAAAGAATGACTAAGATCAATGATAAAGTTAAAACTGTAAAATCTATTTGTCTTACTTCTATTTGAAAGAATAGTCAGGCTCCATATATCGGGAGGTGTTGTCTCAGGTTTTACTAAAATGTTGCATGTGCACTTCTGAAAAGCACACCTCTGGTTTAGTAGTCGTTGTGCTTGTTAGCTTTGTGTATGGCATTGCTGTAGTGGCATAGCAGTGTTGGAGGAAATACTCAAACATTTTACTACAGTAAAAGAACAAATAAATAGACAAATGTACTCAAGTAAAAGCAAAAGTGCCACATTAGCACCTGGTTTTGAAAACACTGAATGTATTTGAAGTAAAAGTACAGTGTTTAGCCTAACGCCGCACTGCATGAGGGATGTGCGTCACGGAATGTTTTGCTTTTCATGCAACGCTGCTCATCTAGAGAATCAAGGTCTCACCTATTTTCTCTTTGTATCACGCAGTTCACGGCAGTAGTCGTGAAAATGATCTTTCCCCACAGATCAATATCTATCTGTTGAATATGTCTCAAACATAAATATTTACAACACTTCCTTTACCAGTTTCAAAATAAAAGCGATGTATTGTTTCCGTTTTAATTCTAATAGTTGGACCAGAAGATGCACAGCTTCATGTACCTGACATTTAGTTGAGTACATGGAGTACTTTTATTTGAGGAAATACGATAGTCATTCCAGAAACCTCACATAGCAGCTCTGCAGTCAACTGTCAACAACAGACAACTGAATACAGCCACCCTGCACTGCACACACAGCCAGTAATGCAACAGTCAACTACATCATTATGGTCATTTTAAGTGTTTCTTCACCATTGATGCTGCGGGTACAGGTGCACTTTTCTCTTATTGAAGGAGGCGGGGCCTCATGTTACCTACATGCTCTGATTAGATCAGATGAGCAATTGACCTCTCGTTATTGATTACGTTTAAATTATTTTTAAGAAACTATGTGAACATGTAATGCATTGTAAAAAGTAGTAGAAAGTACAGATATTTACTGATATATGTAAAGGGGTAAATGTGAAAAGTATGGTACTAGTAGAAAGGAAATAAGTTTAGTAGAGAGCAGAGGTAAATGAAAAATGTACTTAAGTAGGCAAGATACATTTGTTCAAGATGAATACCATTTACCACAACTATGTGTGGAGGCTGGGGTGGTGGAGGCAAGTTGCCGGCAGCAGGGCATGAGTGGCAGTGTAGCTGCGCAGGGATCAGTGAGGAGGAGGTCGTATTTAAAGGGACCGCTTTGTTGAGAGAATGGGCTGTGATTGGTGAGTGACTGATGAGCACCCATAAACCCATTAGTATCTGACAGTTTATGACAGCTGAGTACATGACATGAACTAACGCGATGCTTCATTAACAACATAAGTATACTTTGGTAAATCTCACCCCTGGGGGAGGCCTCAATATCTCTATAAATATTTGATTGCCATAAATCATGGTTCCCAGAGGATGAATCCTGCTGATTTTGGTGATCTCATGACATAGGTTCTTCTTCTTTGTTTTTTAATTTAGTTTCTGTTTCCCTTTTCTCTAATAAGTTCTTAAGGGCTGTTCATCCAAAGAAAATGTATCTGAACAGACACTTTCATTTTCCCTTAACTGACCAACAACTGATTCTTATTCCCACTGCACCAACTGGAATTACTGGAAGAGCCAACCCCACCACCCCCTGACCAGCCAGCTGCTGCAGCATTGAAACTTGTGTAAGGATAATTAATCCCACATCCTTCCATTTTCTTCTTAGTCACAACACATAACTTCAGTCAAAGATGGTTTTACTTGTGACTGCAATTAAATCAAATTGTTTTGTATTCCCTCTTTTCCCCTTATGACTTTGTCACCTCGTCAATGCTGTGTCATACTGTGACTACATTATGAATCCACAGACACCAGTGTCACCATTTCTAAAGTTTAGTACTAACTTTCATCCTTAAAATTAAATGTGTTTTTCAGCAGTTTATGAAAAATTTGTTCATACTTGTCATTGTCGCTATACTTTCTTTTTGTCTTCATCTTTTACAACTTGACTGGATGTTTCTGACTGATCATAAATAGTCGGGGTGATAAAGTTCTTGTATTCATCATGAGCACAGAGCCTATAAACTTTAATTTTTACCCACATCTGTTCTCTTACTGTCTCTCTTTTGGTAAGTAGCGCTCACCCCATGCAGCTAATCTGTTATTTTAGAGTGAGACAGATGGAGAGAGAAATAAATGGAGGCGCTAAAAAGTGAAGACTTACTGGAAAAGAAAGAGACGTGTGAAAAGTGAGTCTGTAAATTTCTATCAAAGTTAGAGTTCATTTCATTAAAAGTCTTCAACTCAAACTTTATTTAATTTTAAAGTTGTCATGTTCTCTTTTTCTCAAAGGTTAAGACACTGATAATTTTCCTTAAGTATTCAAACGGCATCATTCATAAATTAACTATTTTCAGTCTTAATATTATACATTACAATATGAATAAAAGTTCTTTCAGTTTAGCAGAAAAGCAAATGAAAGGAAAACATTTCCAGCTGTTTGTGTTGTTTTGTTCTCTCTCTTCCTACTTTGACTCTCTCTTCCCTCACTGTTTGAAATAAATACTGAGATTAAAGCCATAAAACCTGTTTAAGCATGTGATTGAGGCTGAGCCTTTGGGGGGGAACCATAACAAAAAGAGAAACTTAATATTTCATCTGTCAAAAATGTAATTTTCCTCGGTACGTCTTTTATGATTAATGATAGTAACAACTGCGACTGAGTAATGTGTTTAGATGCAATGGAAAAAAACACATTTCTACCTAAATGTTGCCTAAGAGAAAATTCTTTGACTTTGCTATTTAGAGAGAGTAACTTTAGCTGAACTGTGGCCACAAGACTTACAGGATAATGGCTAGTAATGGTAGCAGTTGCTGCAGCAGAACCAAACATGTTTTTTTTATTACACACAATTGTCCCCCTTGTTAAAATCTGAGGCCTACGTTACCCATAATGCAACTCATACTGACATACCCTCAAGCAGAGATGAGCAGCGGGTTATAGAGGTCATCTCACTTCCTTTAATCATCACTGTTATGGAAGTTTCCTGGAAGCTGGTGAAAGGAAAACTCAGGCAGCAGCTGATGTCTTATGAAGGTTTTGATGTAGACTTGATGCATCAAGGAGACCAGAAGGTGAAACAATATACAAACGCTAACAGAGTAACATGAGTCACCCCCCAGTCTGAAGATGTCTCCCACAGCATCCCAGTATATCTTCCTCTACTTGCATCACCCATTCTAACAGCACATGAGTTGGGAAAGAGCTTATTTTCGTTGTCATTTTGGAGATAAGATTTCCTCCAAGATGTCCCTTAAGCCTTGTTTGTACTCATGCGAGACATCGTGGCGGCAAAAAACCTCCTGTGTGCAAAGTGTAGTGTTCATTTCTTTCCAAGAATTAAGCAGCATTTGATAGTCTCTGTGGTCTCTGCAGGACAAGTTGTCGAGATGCGTGTAAAGGTAAACCTGCTTCTCTCGATGGCTTTGTAGCGAGATCGGGACCCTTGGAACGGTTACCAGCCTAGCTATTTTGTAACGGCCTATTTCAGCCTAGCACTTCCAAGGTCCTTAGCGTCCGTAGCCCTATCGTCGATCGCAGAGTGTACAAAGTCAAAGTATTTAGCCCGCTTACTCAGAGGAGGATTCACGGTTGGAGACGCTTTAAAGGCAACAAACAAGAGTGATCAATTCTCAGGATTTGTCTAGGCAAAATCCGGTTACACATTAGGTTATGACTCTACACTGACAGATATCACTCTTAAGGAACGCAGGGTCTTACAGGTTTATGGTAGCTGGAGTTGTTATACTGGGCCAGTCCTTACACAGTCCTAGGCCTGTAAACGTCTTACTTCCTAGTGTTTCACAATGTTCAATCCGCTGCTCATGGCGGAAGACTCCTAGTGAGTCTTTCCCATACCTCATAAAAACACAGTTAAGGTGACCACTTACCTGTGGATACTCACCCTGCAGACAGACGTCTCTGGCGTAGACAAGCGTGGGTCCCAAGGAGGCAACTGCTAGAAAGTTTTGTGACTGTTACACAATGGGTAACAGCAAATTTATTTAGAAATACAAAAGATACAGATTTTCCTGTGCTAACAAACTCTTAAGTCGAGTTCTATTGCTTCAGTCCTTATTAGAACACTTCATAAAGTGATATCAAGTTAAAGAAATAAAAGTCAGTCTCTCGGTGAGGTCCTGAGATGCGCACACACACACAGAGAGCAGAGTGATTAGAGGAGAAGAGGGGGGGCTGCTTGAAATATCACAGTGGTTATATATTCTCTCTGTGGCCGGATGTCACGACCTTATGTGGTGCAACAACTCCCTTTTTTTAATTTCTCGATGCTCACACAACATGAGCAGGGTGAGAAACAGGGTCATACAAAGTATACAATATGTAAGCTAGAATGCAGAGCAAAGGTCAAGTGCTGTACTACAGTTCACACAGGATGTACGATAGCGAGCACAATAAAAAAGGAAACAGGACATTTTTCACAATGAACAGTACTTTCCAACAGGTATTGTACTTCTGCCTGTGGTTTCAACAGCACACAAACATGGAACATAGTTTCACACATAATTCAGCCATTTATGCAACAGCTTCAATGTTGAAATGACTGGCAGGTGCCTAATCATGAAAATTCGGAGATGCATGACCAAGCGCTGCAACAAGTTTTGGAGCCCTCGATGCCATGACGTCATCTCTGGAGCGTGCACCTTTTTAGCCAGTGATTACGGTAACTACAGTATAAACCAGCCTTTAGTGAGGTGTTCATGTGCTTTGCTTATAGGATGAAAACATCTGGAGCAGTTTGTCAGCACATGGTTACATTTAAAATAATGAAGCACGTTTAAGCAGCCTGGACAACGGACAAGCAGCTGCCAGCTTCACTTTACTGGACAACACAGTGACCTGTGGTAAATGTCGGCTCATGTAAAGAGTCAGGAAGACGCCACAGCACACGTCCTCTCTGGGCTTCACAACACCACAGCAGAAACAAGGCAGAGAGCTGAGTAACACAATCTTCACAAATTGTTAGTGCATCATCTGTTAGGGTTTGTTTTGGTTGGACCCCAAAGCAGAGACTGGAAACAGTCTTGGAACGAAGGCAGAGTTTATTATATGGATAAGCAGAGATGGCAGGCTGTGGAGGCAGGGTGCTGGCTGGGATGTCCACAGGAAGGCACGAACACGGGACAACAAAAACGCAGAAGAGCAGCAAGGCACACGGGAGGGCTGCGTAGCAAAAGGGAAAAAACGTGGATTAGTACTCATAAGACACAAGCTAAGAAACCGAGGGAAAAAACTTGAGGCTGCGCTACCGAACGAGACGGAATTATCTGGTGGAGCAGTGGAGTCAAGACCAGGCTTTTATGGAGAGGTTGATGAGTGAGTGAGAACAGGTGAGCCTTGTCTGCTGCAGCGGGGAAGCCAGCCACACCCCCTGCCACACACACGACCTGCAGGGGAAGAACAGAAAGGGAAGGGGGAGAGAGAGAAAACCAAAACACAGAATCATCACATCATCATCATTCCAAGTATCTTTTTTAAAGTGCCAGCTCAGACTCAATGACAGCGGTGGTTGTAGGGTCCTTGATCGGGAATGCTGCTAAATGAATAGTTTATTTCAATCAGATCGAATTCACTAGAAATGATTCCACTCTTTCAAGCATAAGCATTTTAATCATCAGTTCCATCCTCACTGCCAGTATACAGACAGTTTCAAAAATACATAATAAATCCACTACAAAGCTCATGAGGGTCTAAAATTTGCATTGACATTTTTTTGGCTGTGACTGGAACCTCGGCACCACAGAGTACATTTTGTTTGATTTTTAATTGTTAAATAAAAGTCTCTTTATTAGTTAAAAATAAAAATAACTTTCATTCCTCTGTTGCTCGCTTATCTGCCCTGCTCTCTGTTTCACTTTGTCCACAGCGTGCATAACAGAAAGCAATAAAGACAAACCTGGTGTGCTCTCTCTCACACACACATGAACACAGGGAAACACATAGTGCCCAAAGCAGCCTCTCAGTGTTAGTTGTACATCAGAAATCCTTCAAATGTTGATCGATGATATTGAAATTGGAACGTTGCTGCAGGGCTTCTTAGAAAGATGTAACAATAAGATCATACACACAAACACACACACACTCTAGTCAGACTCAGCCATCGGGCGAGTGGGAGCCTGCAGTTTACAGATCGTCTTCATCTTTCTGCACAGCTCTCTCTCTTCCTGTTTAATACTTAATGGCTGTCAGGCCAGCGATTTTTTTCTTTTCCTTTTTCCTCTTTTATACGTATTTTTTTCAGGCTTTTATCCTCTCACATAGTCCTGGCCTTTGAAAAAAATGTCAGGGTTTTGTGTGTGTATAGCTTATATGAATGTAAATGTGTGTGTGTGTGTGTTTGCGCACACGCATTTGTGCGTGTACACGCCTAAAGGAGATTTATATATTTTGTATTTTTCTTTATAGTAGTAAGTGATGCTGCTGCAGTTAATATCATGTTTCCATGCCAACCATGTCAGTGTTTCTTATTCTACTCTTTGTGTGACACTATGAACAAATCCAGGTGTTGACCAATGAGGCTGTTTCACCAGTTAAGTCTCAAAGTGTGTTGGTTTTCATGCCTGACTGGTGACAGCCAGTGGCCGGAGGAATTATGTTTTCGGGCTGTCCATCTATCCAGCCGTCCTACTCTTGTAAACAGGATATCTCAAGAAATCCGTAAGAAAATTTCTTCAAATTTGGGACAAACTTTTGGTCGAACTAGAATATTAGAATTTGGTTGTCAAAGGTCAAACTTCAAGGTCACAGTGAACTTATGTTCTTGTGAATGTGATACATCAGAACACCCACTGGGAAGTTCATAACATCTGGCACAAACATTCACATGAACCCTAATTACAATTTGGAGGTCAAAAGGTCAAGTTCACTGTGAGCTCACAAAACATGATTTTGACCTTGAACATGATACCTCAAGTCTGCCTTTGGGGGATTACTTCGAACTTCTTCTGACGAGAAGTCACTCGGGTTAAAAAGATTAACTTTTGACCACTGCAGTCGGTTCAATTAAAGGTCACGATGACCTCATATGAGTCTGAAAAAAATGTAAGTAGACTGAAACTGAACTGGATGGAGTATGGGCTGTATTTCCAAATGTGTGAATCATACAAGAGGTTTAAATTGGACTTCCCTACAGACCAGTCAGCACTGAGGTTATCATTTTTCTTTAGGGTTTCCTGTGTGAAATACACATGCATAACAATGAAAAGTTTTGAGCACCTATTTATTCTTTACTTCTCCACCCTGTTACACACACTCTTTTTCTGTAGGTACCAAATTACTAATAATATGCACTCCTTCCAATGGTAATGACTTGTCAGGTCAGGTCTTCTCCTCAAACATTTTAAGTACCCTCAAGGTTTAAAATGAATCCATATCCTGCATTCCACAAAAGCACAAACTAATATTTCATTTTTTTGTACGAGGCAAAAGTATTTCTTTAGGATTTTGGCAGTAGATAGTACCTTACCATCAAGGTGACATTCTCTGTGTCCCATGCGTCAAGCCTGTCTACATCACTGATCTGGGTAAAGTTAGAAGTTGAGGCTGCGTTCCATTCCCACCAGGGGATTCAGGAATTTGTTTGCCGAGTGCCAAAGTTAAGAGTGCTTTACATTTAGACAAATAAAGTTGGCTCTGGATTTAGCCAGTTTGGATTTAATACCTGCTCTGCAGCCCCAACAAATAACCTAAAAATGGGCCAAATCCCTTGTCTTCAGTGTATTGTATCTGCGGCTGTTTAACAAGTGCTCCCACGAGGCCTTCCTCTTTCTCTCCGCCCTTCTCTCTGCTCTTTTATCTCCTCTCACAGACTCATTCCCTCGTTACATATTTTCCTTCCATCCCTCTCCTTTGTCTATTTAGTCTTTCTTTTTTGTAGCGACTGTAATACCAATCCCCTGATGCTTTTCCTTCGTCTCCTACATTCCTTCTGTATTATAAAAGCAGACGACTATTGTAAAGTTGTTCCCTGTCGGCCCTTTACTTCCCACCCTAATTACCTTCTTAAATCCCATCCCACTATATTCTCCACCCCCTTCTTATCTTATCTTCTCACTCCCTTTCTCCTCAATTTATTTGTCACACACATACCTAGGAGATGCACGCACGCACGCATGCACGCACACACGCACACACACAGGATTGTTCTGCTACACTTCTGGGACATTCATGATGCAGTGTGGCTGTGCATTAACACTTTTGCAAGTTTGTGTGTTCAATTCTCATGGCTACTTAATATACCCCCAAAAAGTAATGTCGATGGAAACGGGAGGTGGAGGAGGCCATAGTCTAACTTGTACCACTACATTTTACTCTTCTAATAACATTAAAGTTCTTTGGCTTTGTGTTTAGCATGTTTCATCATTGCAGAGCTGTGTGCAGTTCTCTTGGCCCCAATCTCTCTCGCTCTCTCCCTCCCTCCCTCTCTCTCCTTCACACAAACACATTAACCTGTTTGTCAAAGTTGCTCTGGTCACCAGCAGCATCAGTCAGTGGAGCCAGAGGACTGCTAAAAAAAAACAAATATTTTGACTGACCTCTCTGTGTACTTGTAATCTGGGTGTAAATGACAGGGTACTTGTACATGTTAACAACAATCAACCCTCACTGACCTGACACTCTCCACCCAAACACCTCACCACAGCCACAAGTAGAACCTTATTCTTTGGTAAACACTGACAGACACAGAGAGAGAGAAAGAATTGAAGGAATCCTACGGTTAATTAAATAAATAAAATACTTAAGGTAATTAATGTAATGTTCATCTACACTGCCAGACTTATCTTTGATTCATCATTTCTTGTTTAGACAGATTTCCATTTGTTCTGAAGTTGCTTTGGCCAATCGCAACTATAAATCTAAAATGTGATATGAGGACTGACAGAGGAGAACCCAATGGGGACTTCACTGAAGCACTTCTGTAAACGGCCAATATGGCTGCCACTGATGGGAGAGGACTGTTGAATATGCTCTCGTGACAGTAAACACAAACTGGACTTCATATTTCCTCTAAAAATAACAAACGGTTTGAATGCGGCTCTTTGCTACATCACATATTTCTGCTCTGATTGGTCTGTCCGGTTGTCTGTTCTCCAATGGTTAATAATGACCCATACATTGAAAAATGTACCATATGATGTAGTGAGAAAATCAAAAGATCTCATGCACTTGCTACCATGTGCTATCATCGGAGTGGGATAGTTGTCAGCTGAGAAAAATCTGTCTGTCTCCTTTTAATGTTTTACTTTCTTTTGATATTTACTTTGAATTTCATATGTGAAATCATCATGTTACCCAGCAGCAACTTTAATGTGTGGTGTCATTTGACTATTGTTCTCTGTGTACATGCTGCCATAGTACTATACTGATAAGAGACTGCTTCATCTACTTGTTTCAAACCTACCTTACTGTGATAGGGACGTAGGAAAATCTGCCACTCATCAAACACAAAATACTGCTGCCCTGATCACGATTCAAGTCCTTTAATGTTGGACATCTGCCGGGTAGGGAGTCTGATCCAGAACTTCTATTTTACCTAAATTAAGCAAGTTGACATAAAAATGACATGATATGAATTATAGTTTAACTTGCAGACAGCAACTATTGAAACTAACGTGATGTGACCCTCTACAGAGAAGACATTACTCCGTTGCGTCTGTTGGACCGACAACATTAGCCTTTCTTCCATTACTGCAGCGATGTCTGTATCCACCCATTGTAATCGATTTCTGTGTGTGGAACACTAGTGGGTGGAGTCCTTATTTGAAACCAAAAACAAACTGGCACCAAACAAAATAGAAAAAATGAACTGTGGCCGAAGGAGTACATTTCTATAGGACTCCGGACATCCCTTCAACACAGGAAGTATTTTATCTACCCTGGAAGCTGATATGTAAAATGAGTGGAAATTATTTGGTCCCTGCACAAACGCTTGCTCTATGGGTGTTGACTGTTGGTCAAACAATATAAGACATTGGCTGCTGCCTTGGGCTCCAGGAAATTGTGGTAGGTATTTTTTATTGTTGTCTAAATACAGAACTATTGATAGCTTAATATTTCATTATTTGATCAAGTTCATTATAAAATAGTTTCATCTCTATTTCAAATCAGACATTTGAAACTTCTTAAGTTATGACCATCTTTGTCCAAATTTAAACAACTTCTTGCTTCAAGTCACCTTCCATTTAAAAAAAAAAGTGTTTCATAATGCACCTGTTAGAAAGCGTATCTTCCAGTTTGAACATGTCAGTGTTTTTCTCTCCTTCTTTTCGTCAGTGTTCTACAGCACCTCAGTATCATTTGAAGTTTACTTGGTTCTTGTTGCCATTTAATGTGCTCTGCTCATTGCTGCGAAGGAAGACACATTGAGACACAAGGTTAATAATATAGAACTCACAGGGTATTGGCCCTAAACTTAAGCTTGTATATCTCACCAGTGTGTGAGCATTTTCTAAACCCCCCTGTGTGACTCCCCCTTTTCTTTCTTCTCCCCCTTTCCCAGAGATTATCTCCCTCTTGTCTCCACATGTCTCTGCCCTTTCTTCTCTGTGGCACCGTTGTCTCTCTGTAATTGGCTGTCATTGTCAAATCACAGCAGTCCAGTACACGGGCGTGTGCACAGCAAGTGTCCCTGTTCTCTGCAAGGGCTTCTTATTAAGGAGAACTATAGGGACCTAATTACCGTTAGTGGGATTCACCCTGGACTTGCAGCACTGCATGGATGGAGAGATCTTTAATGGTCTACACTATGTTCTATGTCAAATCGCGTTGTCACGGTTTCTCGTCTACATAGTGATTTCATGCAAGTTCAAAGGCTAATGATGTGTCATCATGTGGCAGCTGCAGCAAAAGGTTGATGCCTTTTTTACATTTCTTCTACAGGCTTCATGAACAGCAGCAGCAGAGTAAAAGGCACATCAAGATCCTGCAAGGTAGGAGGAAATAGAGCAACAACAACAAAACAAGCAAATGATGTCAAGCTGGTGTGACAGCCAAACACATAACTGAGAGATTAGATTCCAGTATCACTTTACAAAATGGTTATTGAGTTATGAGTCAACAATCAACAGAATCATGTCTTTAAACACAGTTATTATGTCTGTGCCGGAGGCATTCTGTTTTCAGGGTGTCTGTCCATCCATCCCATCCTTGTGAACATGATATCTCAACAAATCCTTGAGGAAATTTGTTCAAATTTGGTAAAAACATTCAGTTTGATTCACAAATGAACTGATTAAATTTTTGATCGTCAAAGGCCAAAGTTGCTTTGTGAATGCAATATTTATTAAACACGTCAAGGGAACTCTGTCAAATTTGGTACAAAACATTCACTTGGACTCAAAGATTAATTCATACGAATTTGGTTGTCAAAGGTCAAAAGTAAAGGTCATGGTGGCCTCACGTTTTTGTGATTCAGAACACCTTGAGAGAATCCTTTCAAATTTGGTATAAGTGTTCACTTTGACTTATGGATTAACTGATGAGATTTGGGTTGCCAAAGGTCAAAGATCACGTTGGCCTCACAAAACATGTTTTTTTCCTGTTGAACATGATATCTCAAGTCTGCCTTTAGGGGATCTCATCACAGTTTGTCCAGTTATCACTTGGACTTTAACTAATTCAATTTAAATGGTTAAAATGTAAAGGTCATGGTGACCTAATATTATTGTGAATGCAATAAGTCGAGAACACCAGGAGGGACTACAAACATAGCGCAGTAATTCTAGTATCCTTTGCAGTTTGCATGTTCTTCCTGTGTCTGGGTGGGTTTTCTTTAGGTAATCCGGTTTCCTCCGATAGTCCAAAGACATACAGCTTTGCTAAACTGGAGACTCTAGGTGTGTATGTGAGTTTGAATGGTTGCATGTCTCTGTATGTTGGCCCTGTGATGAGATGTAAATGCCGGCCTGTCCAGGGTGTACCCTGTTTCTTACCAAATGTCAGCAGGGATCGGCTGCAGCTCCCCCTGCGACCCTGAGTGGATAACTTCTGACATCATTCCCCTCCAAAAAAACGTCTTCTATCCCTTTTTGCTCTAATACAAAAAGTGAATTTCTTCTACTCGTGTCATCTGTCTTTGCTGTCATTAAAGCCTTCCTGTATTAATCATAGGAGTTCTTGTGGGAATGTCAGTCTAGGAAAAAAAACCTTTTAAGTTCCTGACATTTCCCTGAAATGTAACAATGTAAATGAGCTTGCTCGCTGACAGAAAGGCTTCCAGAAGTTGTCCAAAGACAACAAAGTGCACTTTTAACAATATATCTGTCAATTCCAATACAGACTTTGTGTATTTGACAGCACATTTATTTACTTATTTTTAAATTAATTATGGTCAAACTGTGAAGGACACTGTTGCGTTTTCAGCTGTCCCAATTAGAGCTAAAAGTCTGGCACTGAATAGATGCTGCAGAATGCATATAACAAGCACGATCTGGACAGGTCAGTGACTTGATGCAGGAAGTGGGATTCTAATCAGTAGGCAGCAACTTAAAACCCAATCAGACACATGCAAACAGTTCTGAGGGTGACAGCCTCTGTAGGTCTGTAACTTTTAGACTGCTCTTCAACTTTAGGATGGATCCTTAAAAAAGTCGATTCCATCCACTTTGGTTCTTATTCTTTTTGCTCCATCGCCTCCATGATGACATTTGTGGTTTTGAATAAATGATCTTCACAAAATCTGTGAACCTAATTCATTTGGTGGTTTTCCCCAACAGATGAATTAGTGAAACTTGTGACTCGTTAACATTTCATTTAGTGCCATCATCAGGTATTTGCCAAATAAATGTCAGGCAATCATTTTTTCCTGGAAATTAGATTTTTTTTTAAAGTGTGGGTTGTCAGGCCTGCACTTCACTCCGAATACTCTCCTAAACTTTTCAGAAGGGGCTGTTTGTGAGAACACAAATGTCCAAGTCAGTTTGTCCTGCCAGTCCCCTCATAACAACTCTACTGGATAATGTCTGAGTGAGCTCATACAGGAGATTATCAGAGGATTCACCACAAGCAACATGAGGAACAGACACAAAACTGAAAAAACACAAAAACAATACAAAGAGTAATGTAGAGGACGTCGAAGAAGATGTCAACTTAGAAAGACAACGAAATTGAGATCTTTTGGTGATGAGGGGCAGCGCTGGTGTTGATGTGCTCCAAACAAAAACATGATTTCCACAGAGGAATTTATAAGTCATGAATTCCCTCCTATACGCTCTGGCCAGGCACCACCCCTCACCTGGATCCTCCGAGATGTTCCTGTTGCTGGGAACACATCTGAACTGTTCTGAAAACAACTTAATATTGGGGGACTAGGTATCTACATATTCACAACATTAGAATTAGTGTAACTGTGTTCCACAAAGTGTTGATTTAGGGGTTGTTGGCTCCTGAACATGGGTTGGCTTGCGACTGTCTTTTAGAGTTAGTCAGCAATAAAAGTCTTTAGTTGGTTCATTCTCCCCTGCAAAGGTGTCTAATGTTTTTTGCTGCTATGTGGACATATATTTATAATGATTGAAAAATTGTTCAGAGTTCATCTCCTAACTTCTTTACTTAAGAAATGAAGGGAGGGAAAAACAGACACGATTTATGGAAATCACTGATGATTAACTCAGACAGAAAGTCGGAAAAATTCTAACTTTCAGAGAAAATGATTTTGACATCTCCCAAGAACCTGTCTGTAGAAAATTTGAGTATAATGTGACTGAGACAAGATGTACAAATATATACTATCGTGTTCCTCTTTTATGAGAAAACATAAATAAACGATGAAGACTTTCTTCTCCTTGGTTAAAGATATCTCAGAGAAATAACCTAACAGGACAAGTGTTTTTGTGTCACCTATCCTCAAAAAGTATTTTTCTGAAAAGCAGACGTTGGAAAAGGGAATGCCGTGTTATAATTAGGGGTTTTCTATATTTGGGCTGAAGTTGAACCTTTGCTTCTGACCAAATACCTAAAAACCAACAGCAACCCTATACCAGTACTTTGTGCTTAGTGCTATCTAGCAGATATAAACGAGCTAAACTAAGATCTCAGACATGATTACAGCACTGTTAATGTGAGCAGGTTTGCAAACTGACATAAGCATTTAGCTCAATGAGAAAAGAAATAAAAAAATTTAAAAAACTCTTTTTCCCGACTTTCTAATAGTCTTTATTTGACTGTCTCAAATATCCTCTTGATGACCTGAAGACTGAAGTGTCGATGGCTTTTATTAATTATTTAGTTATTTGACAGCTAAGCTAATTTTCATCATTTGTCCCTGGGCAGGAAAAAAACAAACAAAACGAAAGATTTATTGAATTTATTTATGGAGTAAAAGCAAACTCGTATTGCAGAGGTCAGTTATTGATAGTATCAACACCGGTTTCCTAAATCCCTCCAAATTATAACCTAACTTGTTTGATCAAAATGGATAAATCTTGCACCACAATGTCTGTTCTTCAAATGCTTTTCCAGAACTACAGATTTGTGCTTTGCATATCTGCTGTTTTGTGACCACCTTGAAGATTTCTGCATGACCTCTTTCTGCAGCCTTTTAACAGTACTTTTAATACTTTCTATGGGTAAGATAAACAACCAATCCATCATCCCGAATGTGTCCATACAGCACTTCTGAATTGTAAAGGCCTTGATTTCATCAATTTGCTGACGGTGGAACTTTTGTAGTTTTGCAGTCTAATTGTGGCTCAACTTACAGTTTTTATACAAAGCATGTAACTGAAAAATGCAGAACATGTTCATTTTAATTAATTAATAAAATTGATGTTGTAAAACTACAATATTTTTTGTGATTTTAAGACCCAGGCCTTTTTCTATGTAATATCTAAGAACATGTACTTTGTTTGAGTAGAAGTTATTTAAAAAGCCTCATACATATTTTGAGAGGAGAAAGTTTGCTCATAGGAGTGAATGTGACGTTACCTTCTGATGACACTTAGATGGTGATCTATTGTACTTCTCTGGTTTTCAGTATTATTAGTGAAATACAAAAATAAATATTTTTATTTATAGCCTTTATGTGTATTGATTCAAATACACTATGTATTCACTTTGCAGCAGGGCTATTCAGATTAATCTTATTTCTAAATATATCTTCCAATTCTGCAAATTCCCTTTTCTCTTCCACTCCACCATTTGAATGAATTAATCAAAAGTTTATTCTGGAATTTTAGAAAAAAAAAAACAATAACAATTTAAGTGCACATTTTATTTCTGACAAGACATAAAAAAGGATCAGTCAATGCATAAGAGGTGATGTAAGAACTCCCATTTTTGATTTGGTTGTTGGTTGATGGCTAAGAACCCCAAATCATCATGTCAAAGCTCTGGTTGCCTTAAAGTTGAGAGAAACTGAGTTGTGCCGGGAGATGACATGTGGCATGTGATGACATCTGATGACTGGTTTGGACAAGCAGCAGTTTTCATTTTTCTAGGATAAGAACAATTGTGAGCTATGTTTCCAGTGACCCTCACCTTTATTTGTTGTATTTTAAGCTGGTTTACAGAATACTGGATGGAGCTGAACACTAGTAGAGTATCTCAATATTGAAGAGCATCCGTCATGCTCTATTTGTCTTTTTTATTTAAAACTGTTTTGGTCCATCGGCTGTGACACAACAGTTATTCATGAAGCCAAATGCATTAGAGGGAGAAAGCTGTCATGTAATTGAGTTTTTACAGTGGAATTTATGACACAATTTACAATATAATTAGGCTCACACAATTCTATGAAGTTAAAAAAGTATATTAAAAAAAGGTTTGACATTTTTAAAGTCATTAACAGAGCAAAAGAGTGAATTAATTGCTGAATTACATCAGGGAAATTAAAACTTCATCAAAATTAAAACTTCATCAAAATTTTAAAAGCAAAAGGTGTGTGTCAGAGAGCGAGAGAAGTCTGCAATAATGAATAATTAGCAGAGAATGAGCCGAACTCCCGCTGAGCGCAGCTTTCTTCTGCTGATCAACCTTCCCAAACATGTGAAGGATGAGAGAAAGGGAAAAATTGTTCAGGAGGAGGTGATGAGACGGCTACAGAGGGGGGTGATAAACAATAAACAGACCAGGAAGATATTGGTGGTATTTAAAAAAAGAAGATACAGTGTGAGTGAAGAGAGGAAGCAGGGAGGAGAGGGAGTCGTAGTAATTATAGTCATCTCCTCCCCTCAGCTCTTCGGTAAATAAACGAGTATCAATTAGCCATGATGGCTTCCAGTTGCTTGGTTTCAGTGCACTAATTAATTTAATCTTTTTATTCTTGCAGCTCTCATCCCTCTTCTCTATTGTTCCTCTTTTTTCTCTCTCTCTCTCTCGCTCTCTCTGTCATTTTGATTTAGAATTGTCACTGTTAGAGTTGGTTGCTAATGAAATGTTGTTTTACAGAAATTAACTGAACTCCAGAGATCCTCCACAGTTTCTCCAGAGCAGGTGCACATGTGAACATAAATCTCTGAGTCGGAGCCTGCAGAGTTTCTGCAGACTTTCTCCGCCAGGCCCACTAGTGTAAAATCTGTATCAAAATCCGCAGAAGTCATGCACAAAAACAAAAATGAAAAAAGATAAAATAAAATCTCCTAGGGGGTAAAAGCAGAGCTAAACACGTAGGAGACACCGATGAAGATGTCAAGAGAGTGTGTGGTGATAAGAGGCGAGGTCGTTGTCGATGTGCTGTAAACAAACAGCTGTTGTTGTGAACGAGCGAGCAGAGAACCCCCTACTGCGTTGTTTATGTGTGAAAGGAAAACAACGGAGAAAATTAGACCGAATTGTCTAGAGATCCTCTGCAGGACCTTTTTAAAAATGGCTTTATATTGTTCCAGATAAAATGTCTCTACAACTGTTTACCTTTATGTTGTTTTAATTATGACTAGTGCTTACTTTTAATTAGTAAATACTATTAGCATGCTAACATGATTAACGGATTTTGTCAACATGCTATACATTATACCTGAGAAACATCATGTCATAATTGCCACAGCATATTCCCATTGCTCACAGAGCTGCAATTGTGGCTGTTGTTTTATGTAATAAGTAATTTGCTCACCTTTATATCTTTTTGAAGTGTTTTTGTCATCAGTAGCCTTCACATTAACGCACCATGTAAAATGGGAAATCTCTTCTGTTGTCGGGTGAGGGCTGCTGCACACTAGAGCATTTTCAACTCTTGCCCGACTTTAAAAAACCGTGGGAGACCACAGACATGACAGATTTAAGCGATTTTATAATCTCCAGAACGCACACACTGGACGATTTGGCCAGAAGGTTTAGATCACACACCTGCCGTATGTAGGCAATTATTTCACAGTTGTGATTCCAGAGACTTGGGAAAAAAACTGGATGAAGTCATGGCTGACAAGGTGTATACACTTTGCAGTGCGAGCTGGAGATGAGTTGGAAATTGATTGTTGTTTTTAGTCGCAGCTATACAAGTACACAGCATCCGGTTGGTGACGCTTCCCGTCAGCTCGCTGTTGCGGTTTTCTGTCGGAGCCGATTATCAACATGTTTGATATTTACGATTCGAGATCGGGGAGGCTCTGACTCACACGGTAGCATTAAGATTATTTTGTACACCCCCCACACAAAATTATTTGGGCTGATAATCTGCACTGAGTGACCTCTAGTCTGGAACGCCCCTGCGATTGTTCGAAGAGGCAAATCAGGTCAGAAATCAGCCCGATTATCGATAGTGTGCAGCAGCCTTAAGTAGTAGGACAATCATCATCATTACTGGATGATACCGAAGAATGAGATGGCATGACTCTTAATTTATTATCAATGAAATGGTTTACATCTGTATGAATAGTTATGATGTGAAATATTCGCAGTGCAAATCTTAGGTTGAACAAACTTTGAGAAAGAACAAACTCTCCTGGTCTACTAAGGATGCTGTAGGGCTTTGATGTTGGTTCACCTCTACAAACTGGATGAAGCTTGTGGCATTGAGGTGTAAAGCAGGGTGGAAAGAAACGAGGAGCATCAGACAAGCCAGGATCTTGTTTGCAGAGCTCTGAATTTTAATTGTGTTAAAAAAAATGGTGAAACAATGAAAGCACCTAAACACATCCACAATCACTTTAAAACATATACTTACCTTTAAGCATTACTCACTCTTCTTTATACACAATGCAAATTATCATTATTATTATTGACTAATACATATGAAATAAAATTAACCGAAGAAATACTTTCTATAAAAACCAAACTCAGCAAAGTGTCCCATTCTCTCTCCCCCGATTACTTGATTCAGCCTAACAAGGTAATTGGCACCTGATGGATTCCTGTGGCTGCGTTCACATGTGTGAACTCCATGAAAACACACCCCTGGATAGTGATTGGTCTACTTCCATCTTGTTTGTGTTTTCTTTTTACATTTTTTAAAGATGAAAAGTCAATTACACATTTTTAATTCATCATCATAATTAGTCCATATATTTACTCCTTTTATAGAAACACATCTGTTTTGTATATCTGTCCTTATGTTATTTTCTTAAACTTGCCTGTTCCCCTCAGTTCATATTGGCTCTGTCGCAATTCAAACTGAAGCTCCTTTCCTAATCATTTAGAGAATCACGTAGTTTGGAAGACACTGGAAGTCTCCCTACATGGCCTTTAAATGATCCTTGTGGTATTTTGACCAAAGTATGTTACAGACATTTCATTAAGACCCCAAGGAACCATATCAACTTGTGGTAAAATGGGCATGCTATGTCCCCTTTAAGATAAACTGAAATGTGTGTTACAGGTCACACTGAATATTTATATATACATATAATATAGTGCCTCAATTACATCTTCTTGTAAAGGGTTACACAGAAGTTCTATTAAAGTGGGTTCATAATGTACTACGGACAGATTTGTCCTTACTTTGAGTAGCAGCAATGTGTGTGTGTGTCCAAAAAATCCAATTAAATACCACATTTTCCCATTCAGCAGCAACATCCTCCGATCTGACTGAACACTTCATCTTCCAGTCTTAATTTGCCGGTGTTTGAGCTGCTTCCTGTGGCACCCCGCTGACCGTTAGGCCGAGGATGTCGGACTCTATGAGTCCAGTGATCCTGTGGTTAGTTGAAGAAAGACTCGAGCTTAGAACTTCAATGGTTGTGCAGCTAATCCTTCATATTTCACGATGAGGCAACACCCAGGAGGCCCTGTAGGTTTCCCCTGTCGACGAAGCCTGGCCCTCCTTTATTATGACTTGAATCATACAAATGTGGTACACTGGATTACTGTAAAGTGTCTGAGTGTCTGAGTAGCAATCATTGACTGCCTGCTGTGAGGATATCATCATATTTTAATGTGTGTTTGTGTCCATCCAGCTACTGTACACTCCACTATTGGTTGCTACAGTTCATTAAATACAATATTGACTGTGCTGAATACACACAAGAAGACATATGCACACAGTGGAACACACAATTTCAGGCAGTTGAAACATGAGCTCACATCGATCAATGTTGCTGAAATGAGACGGTTCCACACTGATATGACAAACAATTAAGTCATGGTTTCTCAACATTGTTATTCAAGAGCTGCATTGGTACAGTCTGATATGTGTACTATCAGTGGGAGCTGGACTTTTCAAATATAAAATCTTATAACACCGAAGATAATAAACATGTAGTTGTTGCACTTCATTAGAACTATGTTAGCTTAAAATGTTATCATGTCTGGTTAACGACCTAACTTTCTACAATCATTTTGCTAATTCAGCATCATCGAACACTTAAGTTGGTGTTGTGCAATTGATACATTAAACGTGACACCATTAAATGTTGTTCCTTTTGGCATTCAATAAATTTGGTTATCAGAAAAAATATTGAATATTAATATTGAATAATAACTTTAATTGATTAAAGTTACCTCGGGGCACCAGCCTTCAAAGGAAGGGAAAAGATAGCCAATTTATTGATTAGGTCTCATGAAAGTACTAACTACAAATTTGGAACTCTGATTAACAATTAAATTAATAACTATAACCAAAATTACCGTATAGATAGTTAGCTAAGTTGAAGGATATAGAGTTCTTGACAGTGTAGAGGTTGGCAAAATTCACACTTATGCAACATTAATGAAAACAACATTTTTGAAAGAAAAACATTTATTATGAAGATAATAAAGTATAAAAACACAAATTACTGAAGATGTCCTTACTATATAAATATGTGTATGTGAGTATGCATGTGTGCGTCTGTGTGAGTGAGTGTGCTTTGAAAATGGCAGCTGATCACTCTCAGGATAACGGACCCCCCCTTTTGTCAGGGTTTAATATTTTCCAGTGCTTAGTTTCCACCATTTCCAAGGTGTTTTCAGTTATTTAGTATCTCCTCCTGTTTCATGTTTTCACACTCCGTGTTCTGTTTCGTGTTTTATTTTGTAGTCTCTGTTGCTTGTGTTTTCTTTCTTCACCTCCTGTCTGTGATTGTCTGCACCAGTCCTCATGTGTTACACCTGTGTCGAATTGCCCCTGCCTTCCCTGTGTGTCTGTATTTAAGCCTCGGTTCTTCCCTTTGTCCTTGTCGGATCGTCGTCGTATGTCTCTCGTCGTATGTGTTCTCGTGTATACCCGTCCTAATCTCCTGTCCTGTCCGGATCTCCTGCCCTGCTATCCCTGTACTTCTGTATCCCGTGTCTCCTGAGCCTCTGCACCCCCCCGTGTAAGCTTCCTGTATTTTCTCCCTTTGTGCTCCCAGTTTGGTTTGTTAAAGATTCGTTTTGATTAAAATTATACCTTTTTAAGTTTAAACTCTGCGTCTGGGTCCAACTGCCCCCCACACCGTGACACCTTTGGAATGTTTACGACATGTAGCGGGGGTCAGAAAGATATGCGTGTGTGTGTTGGTGCCAGGTTAGAGAAAGTAGCTAGTTGCATGCAAAGAAAGACTAGGAAGAGCATAACATAACTAACATTAACTTTCAAATAACCTATAACCAAAATATCACAGCAACACAAATCAAACTTATAAACATCACACGGAATCGAATAAACAGTCTTTGCTTAGCCTAGTATAATTATAAAGCCCAGTGGTGTTACCCGTCCATGAAAAGGGAAAAAAGGTTGATGTGCTGTTCGACGTCTAATGAAGTCGTCTTGCTGGTTTGTGGCTCCTGTTTTTGTGGTTCTGCTGTGCGATGCAGCTGTTTGCTGAAGTTCTTAGGCAGGCTCTCGCGTCGCTGCCTTTTGGAAGGTTTTAGCAGTCTGCTCCAGTCAGGCCTGCTTGAAGGTTGGTAGAGCTTGGATTGGGAGGAGGTTTCCCTGGTGAGGTGAGCTGCAGAGCTGCACCTCTCCTCCATGGAAGTTGAGCAGAAAGAGTCAAGTCGAAAGAGTGAGAAAGTGAGCTGGACATCCACACTTTTCCTCTCGGAGAGTTGAGTAAAAAGAGGAAGAAGGAAGGGAGAACTGGGCTTATATTGGCCTGGTGACCTCATGGGTCATGGGGCCCAGAGTGGTTGAAACTTGTTTCCCCAGTCAGTTTTCACACCTCTGTGTGACGTTGAAGCACCCTGGGAGACTGAGTTCTGGAGGCTCTGGTTTGTCTCCAGAACAAAGGACGTGTGGCCAGGTTTTGACTACACATGTAGGCCGAACTGTAGTTCACAAATACCAGGTCCCAACATTGGTTTAAAGATTACATTATAATTGTAAAGTAACTAGTAATGATAGCTGTTACTGCATATAGTTGGTTGATGGTAGAATAACTATCGCTCGAGTTAGGTACAGTATTTAAATCTGAGCAAATGTAAAAAACTTCCGAACAATATTTTGGACTCAAAGGTACAACTATCCAAAAATTAAGTCAAAGTATCCTGGATATGAATGCTGCCACCATGCACATATGTGGCCAGTCTACACAGGACAAGGGGATGGAGCTACAGTAGAGGTATGAGAACTACCTAATATGACAGAAACTATCTTTGAGAAAAAATAATTGACATGTACTTTTTTTTTTGGTTCATGTCTCATCCAGGAACATGAAGGAGGTGGAATTTATGTCCTGTGATGCAGCCAGACACCAGCTGGAGATTGAGATGCTTTGACTCCACTTTTGAGTCTATGGGTACAACAAAGATACAAAAACAATTAAGCTTGCATGAGCCACATTAACTTGATCAACTGAAGCACTTTGGGTTGTTTATTAGTGATACAGGTATACGTAACTAAATCAAGGATAACACATTTAGCTAATTTAGAGCTGCTAATATTTTACACTCCCAAAACATTGAACTAACACTTGTGGAAAAGGAAGAAATAAAACCAGACGGGCTATCAAGTCAGTGCTAAAAGTGGAACTGTGGCAGCTGAGTGTCCCTGCTCCCTTAGCTCTGAAGCTGAAGACTGAACCTCTGCTGACTTATCGATCATGTGGCAGTATCAGCACACGGTCAGTGGAGCTGCATCAGAAGTAGTCACTACAGGCCACAGGCACTGGGGCAGAGTGACATTTTCTTTTAACTCAATCAATCAAGTTTTATTTGTGTAGCCCATATTCAGAAATCACAATTTGTCAAATAGGGCTTAACAAGGTGCGACATCCTCTGCCCTTAACCCTCAACGAGAGTAATAATAATAATAATAGTAATTGCTTGCATCTATATAGCGCCTTTCACGGGACCCAAGGAATAAGGAAAAACTACCAAACCTTACCCACAGGAAAAAAAAAAAAAACTCAGAGAGCCACCTGTGAGGGATCCCTCTCGCAGGACGACACAGAAGTGCAATAGGTGCCATGTGAACATCAGCATAACAATATTTACAGCATTGATTAGAATAAACCGTTTGTAACATACTGTAAAGTAAATCAATTGAGGAGTTATCATCAGTAATGGTAAATTATCTGAGTAAGTAGGCATATTGTATATCAAGCAGTCTTGTTGAAAATAATAGTCCACGATCAGCTGCCACCACGATCAGGATCCACCATCACGATCTAATGCCAACATAATCCACAATCCATCGTCATGATCCACTGAAATTATCGGGATCCACCATCGTGATCCACCATCAGCTGCCCCCTCGATCATGGTCCACCACCACATTCCACGATCAGCTGCCAACATGATCCAAGATCCTCCAATACGATCACGATCAGCCAAAACAATCATGATCCGCCAATGATCCACGATGTGGTTGCAGCTGCGGTCCTGCATCTGCAAAGCACAAGGACTCTGGGGATGAAGTCAAGTCAGTGATATGTATTGATGAGATATGAATGTGATAATGAGGAAGAAGAGGAAAGAGAAGCTGCATGTGTCCCCCAACATTCTAGACCTATAGCAGCATAACCAACAGCAGGTCTAAGACAAACCTGAACCTGCTATAACTATAGGCCATATTGTAAATGAAGGTTTTAAGCCTACTCTTAAACACACAGAGGGTTTCAGCCTCCCGAACTGAAACCAGGAGATGATTCCACAGGAGAGGAGCTTGATAGCTAAAAGCTCTGGCTCCTACTCTACTTTTAGAGACTTAGGGACGACAAGTAAGCCTGAATTCTGGGAGCGCAGGGCTCTAGTGGGGTGATATGGTACTGTGAGCTCTGTAAGGTATGATGGTGCCATATTATTAAGGGCTTTGTAGGTGAGGAGAATTTTAAATTCTATTCTAGATTGAACAGGAAGTCAGTGTAGTGAAGCTAATAGAGGAGAAACGTGATCTCTTTTCCTGGTTCTTGTCAGGACACGTGCTGCAGCATTTTGGACAAGCTGCAGAGTCTTTAACGACTTACTGCTGGAGCCTGGTAATAAGGAATTACAATAATCAAGTCTGGATGTAACAAAGGCGTGGACTAATTATGGTCTGATAGAATCAGATTATGTGGAAGTACTATTAATTGTTTGATTTTGACACCATATGATAGTACAAGGTCAGGTGTGTGGTTACAGCAATGAGTGGGTTGGTGTACACACTGACTGAAACCAATTGAGTCTTATAATGAAGTGAATGCAACACTAAGGCTATCATTATTATTATCAACATGTATATTAAAGTCACCGACAATAATAACTTCATCAGTTTTTAGGACTAGGCTTGATAAAAACTCAGTTAAAAATTCAGAATAAGCCCCAGGAGAATGGTAAACTACAGCAAACAGGATTGGCTGTTGTGATTTTTTGGGAGTGTCTGGCAGACTAAGAACAAGACTTTCAAATGAGTTATAGTTTCATTTATGTTTAGGAGTAATTGATAAACTGGAGTTAAAAATGACAGTGAATCAATATTATGATCGGAGACTAATTCATTAACTAAAACAGCCTTTGATGACAATGATCTTACGTTTAAGAGTCAACATTTAATTGTCTTGCTTTGTTGTGTTGTGTTGTGACAGAGGTTGTGTTAATTTTTAATTAGGCTTTCGTGTGGAATTCTACGTCTGTTTGTTTAAATAATTTAATGGGACGGGGGCAGACACAGTCTCTAGGGGGTTGTGGTTGTGTGACTGATCTAAAAGCAGTGCAGAGAAGTGTGTAAGACTGCAGCTCTGCGTCCTGGTCCCAGCTCTGGGATGTCATTTTGGGTTATAGGAGTTATATTCCTAGATAAGAGAGCTGCTACATCCCATGATAGAAGCTGTCTCTCCTCAAAAGACCAGGTTTCCTCTAGAAAGTTTTCCAATTGTCTACAAAGCCCACACCGTTTGCAGGACACCACCTCGACAGCCAGCGGTTAAATGACAACATGCGGCGAAACATGTCATCACCGGTCGTATTATCTTTAGTATAATGTAAGATTTATGTTAAAAGAGGAATTAAATATGCAGCAGAGGAAGGCTTGGTAATGCTTCAGCTCTGTGATGTATTGTCCTGCTTGCCTTGAGCTTTTTTTTGTATAAACAGAGCGGACAAAGATTATGAGGATAGATGTGTTTATATGAGTGTTTGTTAGAGTGCTGCTCTGCCCAGACACGACCAGAGTCAGATGCAGTTCATGTAAACTGTGGCACAGAGTTTGCATTGCAAATAACTGTATATACTATTTCCAGTCCTGAGTCTGACCAGTGGCTGGTTTAAAGAGCTGCGAGCTTGGGTTGGTAGCAGGATTTGTCTGTGGTGAGTTTCATTCTCAATGCTGATTGGCTTCTGAAACGTCGCGTCACAAGAGTTTTCTTCTCACGTGTAAATATGTCAACTCAAGCAACTGAAGTGAATGACGCGGATTAAGCATCTATTGTGTTGCCTGGTGCAAGTGAAGCAAAATGTGAATTTATACGGGTCTTTGCATTGACTTTGTATATAATCTCATTGTGAATAAAATGTGCTTATGTCATGTCATCCATCTTTATTTGCGGTCTATGATGTTGCTCTAGCGCTCAGCTGTTACTGATGTTAGCATTGCCACAGCTTCCCTGCTACCCTGATTATGCATCTTGTAAATGATCGTTCACATGCAGCGTTTAATATAAGGTAATGGGTAAATTAAATAGTTAAACAGTGTCATCATTCTGTAGTTTGTCCACCAGAGAATAGAGACAGTCATGATAAACGACAGAAATAAAATGTTTATTATACTGTAACTCGTCTAAATAATCTTGCCCATCATATCATTATAGAACCTGTATTAGGCTTACGAGTAGAAGAAATTGTTTTGTAACTAAAAAAGGAGGTGTCCTTTAGAATCATGGGAGATAATGTCATCACTCTGATTTAACAAAAAAAAATCTTTCTCAATTAAATTTATGCCGCTCTAATGTGAGCTTTAAACGAGTAACAAGAAACTGCAGTGCAAAAATGCCAGACTAGGTTCAATTAAAAAACTGTGTCACCACTGCATATTTTAGTAAAATATTATTTAGATAATAAGTTCAAATATAGCATTTTTTAAGGCTATAGTGTCACATGTCTTGACTTATGGTGGCACATGAACTAAAGATATGATTTGGAGATTTTGTTTCTTTTTGCCATTCTCACGTCCTCAGTCTCTTCTTTGCCTGCTCCTCTGTGTGTCCTGGTGTGGAGATGTATCACTGTCTATCAGCCCTGTGCCCTCTCCTCACCCCAACACCCCCCTGTGTGCCCTGTGTGCTCTGAGCGTGTTTGATCAGCGTTACTCCCGCGCCGTCCGTCTCTGCCAGAAACACTGAAAAGTGATGTTCTGTGTGCTCACTTGTCTTTCATTTGATGCGTCTGTGTGTGTTTAAAAGGAGACAAACACGGCATCATAGAAAACCCCACTTGTCTTTGGCAAAATGCTGTAAACCCGCAGTGACATCTCGCCAGCCAAAGGCTACACACGCACACATGCACGTGCACACACACAAACACACAGCTGGCACAACACACATTTGGCTGACTCTCGTCTCTCATCTCGACGTCTGAGACTTCCACTGAGAGCGACTGTTTGTCTCTGCTGAGATTACTTGGATTGATCAGCGCTGCCACATCTAACACTCCAAGTCTCTCTGTGAATTTCCCTCTGACATGTTTTCCCTCTCTTTACTTCTTATTGGCTGACACGTCTCTACCTGCTGTTGCTTTCTGTTTGATTCTTCAGTGGGAGTTAGGAAAATATTAACCTACAAGCCTGGATGAGGAAAGTAAAGATACCGCTTCCAGAATGCAGGTGAGAGGTTTTAGGACAGGAATGGATTAAATGTGCATTTTAAGCTCATGTGAATCTCTGTGCAAATATGTGTTAAAATGATTCCGCAGGATGAGTTCTGTCTGCGGAGTAGAGATCTGGCTGAAGTCATTATAATTGAAACGGTACAGCATATAGATTAGTGGTGATAAATGACAATTCCACTCAAATTCTGAGAGTATGTACTATATACTGAAAATAAAGATGGACAACACATCTACACTTCTGCACCACTATCTAAAAATGAAGCCAAAGATGAACGCTGCTATCTAGTGCGTTTGGAGCCAGAATCTGCATGGTAGCGATCAGGGGATGCAGCCGCAGTACTGACGTCTCTCTAAAGCTGATCCTCCGTATTTTCCCCAGAGGAGGTGCATGTGTGAACGCAGATGTCTGAGTGAGGGGCTCAGCAGTTTCTGCTGACTCTCTCCCCCTGGCCTCCCTCTTCACTTTGAAGTGCGAGGGAGCGGCGACTGTGGAGTATGTGAACTTACTGAACGTGTTCACCCCCAGTCAAAGCTGTGTCACTCTTTCATATTGCAGGACAGATTCCATCAGGCATTGTAAACTGTACCATTACTCTACTTCTCCAGAGAGTGACGTCCTGTGTGTGGCTGGCTGGCTGACCCAAAGCTCAACTGAACTAATTAATGACTGGATAGTTTCAGCAAGTGACACATTTCTGTTCATTCACCTAAATGATTTGTTTTACTGAAAGAAACGTAGTTCATACTGAAACACCAAACTAAAAAGTGTCATTAGCCTGCAATCACACAAGCAATATTAAAGTGCATGTTGAGCTTCAGGGTCACTTCATCTAACAAGCTGTGGTCTGATACAGTGCAAAGCTTCTCCCTCTCATTTGATTAAGTTGTGTTAAGTAACTCTCTCCCTGTGCATCAGTCGTACCTGGTTTGTTCCCACTTTTCCTCTGTCTCCACACCCACCAGTAATAGTGAATCCATGGCTTCAGTCCTCTGCCAGCTGCTGTGTCATGCCATCCATGCTGTAATGATCCAGACTCTTCTCTTGTTATCCCGCCCTCCCTGTGTTGTGAACCTTGCATGACTTTTTGAACTGCTCCTCTTGGACTCGGCCATCTCAGACTTCCTGTCGCTCGCTGAACTTTGCTTTTACCTTAACGGCTCTGTCTGCAGGTCCCTGCTCACCGTGTTTCACAGAGTCATCACTGGTTTAATGATGTAAGTACAGGGTCAAAAGTGCACGCTGCCGGTGTATTTCAGGCGTCTCACAATTAATAATGGGTGTTATGGGTGTGTTACATGAAATAAACCAATTCGAGTGCCATCTCCCATTCCCTTCTCTGCAGAATAAATGGATCTGCTCATATATGTGTGTGTGTGTAACAAGTGTGTTGTTCTCTCACTTATGTTGCTCCATATTATTATCTTAATAATGCGTCATTGAAATAACACTGAACCTCCCTTTGACTTCTAACCAGGTTGTTGTTGGTCAATTGCCCACTCGCTATCTCCTGCCTCAGGATACCAATGTACTAACCACACCTCATTTTCAGACCGACCCGGACATGGGCACTCAGATGGGTACATTGTGATTTGTTTGTTAGCCTGTTCCGGACAATGGCCGGAGATCTAAGTGATGGGAGCGATATTAAAGCAGCTTACAGCAGCGTTTCATTGATGAACCCGATGATGAAGATAAGAATGAGGAACCTGTTGATGTTCCTGCTGACCAAGACTCATTTGGAAGAGACATGTTTGAGGAGGATGAGGGGGTTTCTGTTACAGAAACAACAATAATTTACAAAGAAAGCCAAATGTTTTTCATGTCATGTTTCTATCTGCTTTAAAGACGGAGAAATACAAGTTTTTGCAGACAGCAATTTGGTCAGATCTTAAGAAAACCCTCAGGTTTCAGGAGGAGGTTTTTTAACAATACTTGTTCTAATAGGTTTTAGAACATGGTTTTATTCGGCCTGTTAAGTCTTAATGGGAAAATCCAAATGTGGGCGCTGGATGCTGAACTGATTTATTCTCAAAATAGTCAAAACTGTTTATTCAAGAGTTTCAAGATTCAAGGGATCTTTATTGTCAGTGTACTGGTGCAAATACATTTTGTGTGGAGCGAGCCTGTAGATGCCCAATTGGTAACACACACAAATTAAGACTATAGCATAAGAAAAAAGTGAGTTATTAAGATGGCTACAATTAATGTCTTAGTCTCATCTCATTGATCACACTGTAAGACACAGGATTATCTGCTTGTTAAATGAGTTTTGTAGAGCAATGCAGACACCACAGTGCACAAACTCCCCTCATTATACTGCAACTATTTAATGTAGCTACACAAAAGGTTATTACTTTTTCTTTTAATACTTTCTCATTTTTGTAGCAGGTCATCCACTTTCATTTTCTTATTTCTATTCATGTCGACTAAATGAGAAGAGGTTGTGTCCATCAGAACAACAAGTGAAAAGACTCTTTGAAAAGGTAGCACTAATGCATGTTCTCCAAAATGAATGAATTAATATACCAGTAAACAACGAGACTGGACGTCTCTTTGTTCAGCCCCCTGACCCCAGGGCTGTTGCTGTCCCTGTCAAATTTAATTATAACTAATTTAACCTTACATCTGCATCAAGCCAGGTATCATTCATCAGTTGCAACATTTTGTCAAACACAGCAACAGAGACTGAAAATCTACAAAATCCTCATCAGAAAGCTGTTCAGAAAAGATATTCAGACTGCAGCTGTGGAAAAAAACTGCATATTGTGTGAGTTCGAGCCCAAATGAAGTTCACGCTTCACAGAAGCAGAATCTGTTTGCACCAGTCAGGTTAAAATATGTATATAATATACTCCTCATAGGCGCCCCAGACTCTAATAATCTAGTTTCTCAGTCAATGTTTAGTTACAACTCTCAGCTCATGCAGGGTGGAAATCAATGGATTGACATTGATTGTTGACTGAATATTGAATTTCAAATGACAGAAGGAGCAGAGTGCAGGGAGGACTGTAGAGGGAACACTGACATGTCAGGTGTGTGTGACAAAGGCAAATGGTTCACGTGGCTCAAAAGTGAAGTAGGACAGTCGCTCAGCACAATAAGGCCGGAGATATACTTGCTGTTAACTATGCGTACGTGTGCGCATGATGGCTGCCTCGCGTAACCTGCATCCATTTGGAGCGTTGGTTGTGCACGTCCTCAGAAATTAACGCTACGCGTACGCCAGATGCACTTGACCGAGAGGGGCAGTGTAGCGGTGCTATTAGGGAATGTGACAGGGTCAGGGGTCAATAGGCACAAAAGCAGCGACAACAATGGTGGAAAGTTTTGAAGACAAGCTTATTGAGCAAGTCCGCAATTACCTGCATCTGTACGATGTGTCATTGCCCACTGCACAGTGACAAATATGCTTTTCAAAATAGCTGGCGACAGACCAGTTCCATTTTAAAAGTCGACTTGGAAACCTGCAAAAATAAATGGAAAAAAGTCTGAGACCGGAACAGACTCGCCATTGTCACGCTGTGCTTGATTTAAGGGCCTTACTCTTTTTATGCAGTGATCTCAGAATGAACAAAATAGTAACCTCCTCGAGTGTCGCCATGTTTATTGTTTACATCATGCAAATCCGGAAGTTCTATACGGTCTGATTTCTCCGGTGTGCCTTCTAGTGGTATACTCCGGTAACACGCGTAGTACATCGTCAAGTATGTGAACAGCTACGTTCACGATGCAGCCGGTTGTCTACGCGAATGCGTGTTTAACCAGCAAGTATATCTCCGGCCTAAGGCTTCAGGCCCCAGGAGTTCAGGATGGGACAGTGCAATGAAGAATCTCCTGGTACTGGCTGATACCACAACCAGGTAACGTATATGAGATGTGGTGTGTTTTTAGTGCAGGATGTGTTTCAGACTCTACCCAATTGAAATCAAGCTGTTTCTTGTCTCCACTGTGCCTCCACCCCCATCCCCAATGCCTGCACCACAGCAGGAAGCAGGTGTACACCTACACTGAAAACAGAGGTACTGAAATGTCTGAACACAAAAGTCACAGAACTCAAATGACTTGGGCAGACTTTTGTTCTGAACTTTGAAAATTAAACTCCTCCAACAAACCAGAGAAATTATTTTCTGGAGCAGATTAGAAAACAATCACTGTTTTCTAATCTTTGGATTTATTATATTTAAAACACTGGCGTGTGGATACTAATAACTAGAATAATAATAATCTTACAGTTGCTGTCTAATTAGTAATGTATCATGCAGCCTTCTGCTGATTCCCTCCACTGGCCTGTCAGCTCTTCTGAAATCTGTCTATCCACAATCTCTTTTACATAGTGAATCTTTGTTATGTTCTCCAGGCTTCACATGTACAGGTTCTGCAATTTTTGAACACGGCTTCATTTCCAGTCTATTCATGTTTAATATTTTGTCTTGACTAATCTTTAGAGCATCCAGGAAGTCAATTACTGAGGCTGTGTACTAGCTGCTCTTGTTTACAGTAATTTGTAGTGATGACTGTCAGTGGGTTAGGGAGGAAAAGCAGAGATTAGCCTCATTTCCTTTCTCTGCTATATTTGGTCTCACTCTGTGGTTTGCAGATTAAGAGTAATTTGCTAATATTGTATTGTTTGCGTATGTAAGTCGATGAATTAAACCACAGAGGCCACCACAGGGTGTTTTTCCTGAATGAGGCTTACTAGCACATGCCAGAGCCACTTTTTCAACTTATTCTATAAATTGGACGGATATTAATAAACATGTGTGAACTGTGACTAAAGGAAATACATTTTAATATTTGGGTGATACATATGATGCACAAAGTTTAAACCTGCTACAAACAAATGAAGGAGAAGAGATGCTGTGTCCTTTCAGAGTAGAAATACTCACTGCTCTTTGCACTTGTATCTTATGTGCGACCATGGTTTTAAAAAAAAATTGAAGCTAAATAAACCAAATACATCTGATGATGGTATGGTGATCCCACCTTCTTAAAACCAGGGAAAAGATCACACATGTGTCATATAAAATGAACCCAAATGCTCTAATGTAAATGTGTGTCTTTTGAAGTTATTGAACGTTCAATTGAGGCCTTAGCGCTCTCCAAAGTTTCTGTATTGATTGGTTTAGAATCCACACCAAACACATCAGTCTTATTCCCTTTTGATAAGTTGTACAATATGCATTCAATTTAACTCCATAAGCAGCAGCACATGCAGAGTTAACAGACTCTGCACTCCAGGAGGAGAGGTAGTGACATTTTGATGATAAAAAGTATCATAACGAATGGATGATTTGATCACTTCAGTAATGAATGAAACCACAGAAGCTCCTGCAAATTTATGTCCGAACTCAACAGGATTTAATGGCTCATTCATTTCCTTCTGTTCCTGTGGTTTGTCTCATGTCACTGCTCCGTCATTTTTATATTTTCCACCCTCCCTCCTGTCTTCCTACCTTCCCCTCATTTACAAGGGCTCTCAGTTCTCCATCTTTTCTCTTTTTTTCATATCCCAGCGTTTTCGCTGTCGGAGACAGATGGTTGGTCCATCATGGCCGGACAACTAATTTCCTCTGATATTTACTAGTCTCTCTCTCTCTCTCTCTCTCTCTCTCTCTCTCTCTCTCTCTCTCTCTCTCTCTCTCTCTCTCTCTCTCTCTCTCTCTCTCTCTCAAACACTGACTCCTCTCTTCCTGCTCCCACCACTAACAGACACACTCACAGAAGGGTGACGCACTGTTTTCATCATTTTCTCTAACAGCAGCACCACACACTTTATGAGCTGTCGTGTCTCTGACATGACAGAAATGACTGATGGAAAACATATTGTGTATTTCAAAAAAAGTGTGAAGAATCCAACATTAATGCTGTATGTAGATTCCCCCTAAGGCAGCTATGAGAGCTTCACATTGACAACAAAATGTTATTGTCAAGATGAAGCGCTGTGAGCAAATACACTCATTGAGACCTGCTGTGTGTTTGTTAATGAGGCTTCATGCCACTGTGATGTGTGTCTACTATCAGCAGGTGTCTTTACAGCCTCTGAGTGTTGAGTCTCACAAAGCAGGAACAATAGTGCAGTCGGAGGAGGTGATGGAACATGTTCAAATCTCATAATCTCAATTTAACAATGAAGGAGATTTCTCCTGCAAAGAAAACACACTCATGTATTGAATCTGTTGCTGAATAAAAACAGACAGGCCTGACAAATATAGACACATTTCTATATACAGACAGCCACACCTACATGTACACACACTCACGTTAACAGTTACAGGCATTTTAGTAAACAATGCCTCTCATAATTCTTTCTGTCATATTCAGTCATATATGACAAAGAACAGCAGCAACTCTTTACATCACAGAACATGTGACTCTTTGGCAATGTTGCTTGAGAATGAATGAAACCTTTAAAGTGCTAATTCAGCACTAATTGTCTCACAAGTCCTTTAGAAGGCAGTGCTGGGAGGCGGAGCTGAAATGTATGAAATATACGACCTGGGGGCTGTCTCAGCTAACGGTTCTGACAGTTTGTGAGAGAGACAGCCGCGGGGCAGGAGAGGAGGGGGACGTCTCTGAATGGTAGACAACGTGGTGGTTTAGGGCTTCGGTTTCATCATGGATTTGATAATGACCGCATCTTTCCAGTTTCAAACTCACGAGTGGTCACTGGTGGTGGGAGGCAGCCCATTGATTAGAGAGTGTTGACTTTTTAAATATATATAAATGTCACGACATAGATTTTTTTCCAGTCAGTTGGCTCTATGTAAACATTGGCCCTGAAAGATGTAAGACTGTTTGAAACGCTGGGTGAGGAATGTTCAACCAATAAATGTAGATTTTGTAGAAATTGAGATGTGATTTTAAAAGCAGCTTTGAACAGTCATATAATTTAGTTTACAGCTCAAAGAACACGCTTAAGGTTGCAGTTTCTCTGAAATGGATTGAAGTAGTTGCTAAGCAATAAAAAAGTACCCTCTGTCCATGGACTTATGTCCATCATTCAGTCTGGGACAGATTAGTTGTATATATACAGTGCTGAATTAGACATGACTAATTCAGTGCTGAGATAACAGCAACAAAACAAATAAGGATGTTAATCATTCAATTCATTGGCTTTCTTTGACTACCTTGCAGCCAGAATTTGGCATGTGCCATTTGGGCTGCCAATCACAGTGAAAGCTGTCAGTCAATTTGCAGCTGACACATGTATGACAAGTGAAATCAGTGGTGTGGACAGGAGAAGGCTGAACCGGCTGAAGAAGGCATGTGAAGGCTGGATACAGCCTGGAGGAAGTCTGTCAGCACAGTCACTCTATCTTAGATCTAACGCAACTCTTTCTGCTAACTGTGTGTGTGTGTGTGTGTGTGTGTGTGTGTGTGTGTGTGTGTGTGTGTGAGAGAGACAAGAAATCTGATTGCAGAAACACAGTACGATAGTGTTCTTCACCTAAATGACAAATAGTTTACGGACACATTTAACACACACACACACACACAGTCAGGACGTTCTGAGATGATCTATAGGTACATTGTCTCTCTACTCCTGAAGGTACAGCCTCTAACAGCTCTGGTAACCAATCAGGATGTAGGAGAGAAACTCAACAGATTTGAAATCTGGTTTCAGCTGCCGTTAATCTCTGAGCCCTGACACTAACAATAACAGTCCCTACGGGATTCAGGTGTTGATCGTTGAATGTCTGCAAATACTCAATATCTTTAACTGTTTAACCGAAAGAAGAAACATTTGTAACAGTGTAAGCTGGTTAATACGGGGCGCTGGGGCCGCTCCGTCCAACATCCTGAGACAAAAAAGCCTACATAAAAATGTTTTACATAATTTAATTAGATAAAAATAGTTTCCTCATACAATGCTCCTGGTAGAGTTTAAGCACCTGTGAGCATTCAATATAAGATGTTTTAAAATTGTATTTGGTTAATTTCTGTCTAAATACATATACTTCCTGGTGCGGGGTGCCGGCCAAGTGGATATGAATGTGGATCCTGAAAGTTTTGTTAACCACTGGACCTGAGGCTGCTCGCAGCTCTCTGCGCCCTGGACACTGTTTTGGAACATTTCATTACTAAAAGCAATGCAGATCAGTTTTGGAACGTGGATCTGTAAAGGTGTCATAGACACACATCAAACACATCAAACTCTCAATAAACTGCAGTGCAAAACAACACCACCATTTACTGTGGTCTGAAAAAATACCATCACACTGAATCAACATCCATCTGATACACCATCAGCATAACAGCAGCATTACAAGCTGTTGTATTGGATTATGTTCTATTGCACAGGTCCTTAACAAAACAGATTTTCAGCGTAGAGTTTTTGCATGACATCTTTATTTTTCAATTTTTTCAGCAACAGATTAGTTCTCTGATAGCTTCCTGATAAAGATCATTTAAAGAAAAGACTCACTTTAAACTTATGTGCAGTTGGGAAAGATGATTATACAATTGCATCTTTATAATATACTTTATTTGTTCAGATTAAAGATTTGTTCATAGATATACTCAACACATTCTTATAAAAATAAAGATACATCAAATATGAATCAATTTGTTGTAGGCAAATGGAACATCACATCCGAGACCATACCAAGTCACTCAATGTACAGTATAGGGGCTTAAAGTTGGCTGGAATATCAAACCACACCAAACACGCAGCTGTATGCAGGATGCATAGCAATGAGGTAATGTATTGTAAATCTCATTCTGATCGCCCTTAGCCTGACTATTAGCCTAGCGTGTAGCTCGGCTCGCTTCCCCCGCTTCTGTTGCCTCTCCCTTCACCTAACCATAGGCTTTTCCAGCCTGACTGTCGTAAACAGTTGCTCTGACTTTGCAGATAATCATTCCCGGTGGCAGACATTGAGGATAGTTTATAGAAAAAGCCAATTTTCTCCCTGATTGCCATTTGCTGTTGTAGGTCATAAAGTGGCAGCAATATTGACATAAGACCTTTTCATAACCAGTTAAAAACTCCTTGTAGGGGCTTTAAGTTTGTGTGGCACCTACATGAGCTGGGCAGTTGGTGTATAGTGGGGTTACCAAACCTTTTTCACTGCATGCTGCGGTTGGATACTGCAATTAGTAAAGTCAAAACACTGGATTTGTTATTGAGTTAGAGTAGAGCTAAGAGGAAGAGCAGAGGTGGTGATAATTGTTGTGGTTTTGTCACCATTAAAGACGTTTTATTCATTACACAGTCATATGATTGAAGTTGAAGTTTGTCTGGGGAGGCTGTAAAGCAGGTCGCCCTCTAACCTGAAGGTCGTTGGTTCAATCCCAGTTTTTTCTTTGGCAAGGTTACCCCAGATTTAATTACCTCAAATAACATCTGTAAAATAAAAAGTGGTGCACATAGATGCACTGTGAATGAATGTGTGTGAATGGGTGAATGGCAAAAACAGTACTGTAAAGCGATTTGAGGACATCATCAATAGAAGAGCAGTATATAAATATAGATCATTTACCATTCATGTAAAATTATTAATTGCTTTAATCGTAGCGTTTCAAACATTATTTGTTTACAGAAAAACAAATCTTGCAAATAGTAGATGAATATTCTTGGCAAGATTTTGATTTCCTAACGGAAAGATTATCGAGAGCAGCATCTTTCCTTGACTATTAGCACCAGTTGTTAACACTTCAGATATAATAAACTAATCACTGATGCTCAACAACATCACGTGTGTTCAATCTACTCTCTCACTACATTACAAGAGCATTAACGCTTAATGTATTTGCTGAAAAGTTGACAGGCACAGTCCCAGAAGTTCTTCATCTTCAATAAGATACAAAATATTAGACATCCTGTCAACACATCACGTAACATCTCTTGTTTAATACATAAAAAAAGCCAAAGCCAGGTTATGGCTTTACAGGGGTTATATGTTATACTACTTTTGGTAAGGTCAACTTGTTGCCTGGCAACCTCACTGCAACAACTTGAGGAAGTCACACGAGAAAAGGGATTTTCTCGTGTGACTTCCTAATCAGGATATACATCTAATAATCTTGTTTTATGTGTGTTCTGCTCCAGATAGCTCAATCAGGGAGCTGTGAAATAATCATTTGTCACATTCCTTACGTTTATAGAACTTGAAACCTTGATCTCGGCAATAAAACATTAGTTATTAGCCAATAGACAGCTAATGAGGAAAATTGCACTATGAATATGGGGAATGGTGCTTTATTTATCTGAATAGGTAAACCTTTTGTGTGCACTGTTCTTACAATATTGTATCACGAAACATACCTAGTGAATGATTTTTTCTGTTTGGAAAATATTTAGATATGTAATGGTGAGATGTGAGGCAAGGTTTTGAAGATGTTCCACCTTGACAGAGGCTCTGTTGTATTCTAAAGAGTGTTTACATTTTCTCTGTATGCCAGTTGTACAAGAACGTGGAAGAAAAGCATATGAAGGCTTTTGTCAAGAGTGTACACACACACACACACACACACACACACACACACACACACACACACACACACACACACACACACACACACACACACACACACACACACACACACACACACACACACACACACACACACAGAGGCCATTGTGTCTTCAATGGACCATCAATCCACTCACAGCGGCGCTGAGCGGGAGATGGCGTGTGGGGATAGACGCAGCGGCGGCGAGACAAGCTGATTGACCAGATACCCGGATCCATCAGGTAGAAATCATCAGGAGCTCTGTTCTAAAGCATTTCTCATCCCTCTTTTTAACTCTTTTCTTTCATCTCATCCATTTTATCTCTAATCCTCCCTTGTGTCTTCGCCTGTCGCCACTTGTCTTTCTGCTCATTCCACCTTACACCTCACCTCTTTCTTTTCTCCTTTGACCCACCACTTTGGCATCTCACATCCTTTCTCCCGTCCTGTTTTATGCTCCACTGTTCCTGCACCTCTATTTCTCTTTCCATTCCTCTCCTCTCCTTCTGTTATTGTCTTTCAGCAAAGTATCTCTGTCGGCCGTGGAGCATGGTTCACTGTTCTCATCTGTCACTTCTTTTTTTTTCCTTGTCATTTTCTCGTATGTCTTTTTCTTCCTTGTTTCTACCGTTCTCTTCTTCTCTATTTATTACTCTTTGGTCGTCTCTTCCACTTTTCAACCCTTCCATCCCTACACATCCCTTTTTATCATTCATGCTGACTCGTACATTCACTCTCAAATTCACTTTGCCAGGCTTCTCTTCCATTGTCTGCTTTTGTTGTGACTTCCTTCAAGTCCTATTTATGTTCATCTTTTTTTGTATTTATCTCTTTGCCATAAAAAATATGACCAAAGTTTTACTTTGAACATAATAGGAAACTTATCACAGAAGTGTCAGTCTTTCCTCCTTTCTGTATTGTCAGCACTTTCAGCAGGATAAAGCAAAAATGACTTTAAGATCATATAGACAACACTGAGGATACATTTATACATAACAAATGAAATGTATGAATAATGCTGTTCCATTTGGGAAACCTATTACAAACAAACACCTGGAGCACAGATAGTTCACCTAACAAACACACCTTAAATACTGGTTCATGAAGTATACATACATTTAAATGATGTAGGTTTGTGCCGACATACCGACACACAAACTCAGACACAAACAGGCTGGGTTAAAACAAGATAATTAGATATTCACAAACACAAATGCGTTATGTGAATATTTGCACATAGAGCAGGTAAGTGACGTCCAGGCACAGGAGACACATTCAGGACGGGAATCCCGAGGAGGTGGAGTTTGTTTCTACTTAAACAAACTGTGGTGCAATTACATAAGAGAGACGATATGCACTCCTGATGAATAATTTTCAGTTTCCGTGCACCTTTTTTAGCTCCCATGGGAATTCCCTCCGATTTGTTTTATATATTCATCCTAAAGCCAACAGTGAGAATTTTCGCTCACATGATCAACATATCAATCAGGTTGCCTGTAAGATCATTGGTGTAAGTTAACTGACCTGTCTCTCACCTTTGGTAAGAGAGCTACAGCTCAGGCTGAAGACATCTTACAATGTCCTCGACAACCTCTGGTGGAGGATATAGATGACCAAAGTCTAAGTCCAACAGGTTGAACAATTCTTTCATATCTCAGGCCATCAAACTATTGTAATGATGACCTATTTAATAAAGACATTTCCAGTTCACTCCTGATGACTGATGAGGGTCTTATTTTTGGTTTTATTGATGGTTTTACAAGCTCTCAGTTCTGTTATTTGATGTATTAATGTATTGATGTATTCAAATCTTTTTCTTTCTTTCCCGAGTCTGTGTGCCTATGTTTCCTGTGAGTTTTTGTTTTGCAAAACAAATTTCCCCTCAGGGACAATAAATCTTAAGTTGAAGGACACAATTTAATGTAAGGTGTGAACAGAGGAACTTAACGCTGTCCTTTTGTTATCGGATCTCTGAGGACAGATGTTAATTGCAGGTCCAAACATGGCTGTAAACACAGGTAGTTGTAAGTATTTCAACAAATGCTTTTCCTCTATCCTGCAGATGTGTTTACAGTCATATTTAACCGTGATTTTTTTAACTGTATTGAATCATTCGTAACGTGCAGCTGAGATAAAGTCACTTTGTGTGAACCTCCTAACTTGTCTGAGTACCACCACCTTGCAGATGTTCCGCTGTGTTTATTTCAAGCACCACTTCACAAAATGTCTATCCAGTTGACATGAAAATTTATCTCACCAGCCAGAGCAACGCTTGATATTATTGCTCCCGTCACAACACCCTGAGGAGAAAGGTATGTGCTTCTGCCTTCCACCTCTGTAGTTGGGTAATTCCTAATAGTGTAAAAAATACCTTGAAAACAGGTTGCAGTGTGAGGGGCCGCTTCAACCCTCGGGCACTTTGCATCTAAAAATAGGACAATTTAACATTTTCGAGTTCATCTCTCCTGACCTCTAGTGCTGACGTCTGCTCTATCATGTTTAATTCATGAGGCACTATTGGAAATATCAGTGTGCCTGCTAGTGTTTCAATTATTAACAGTCGACGATGTCAGTGTGTGGCTCCCTCCATTTAGATTGAGATTCTTGACACCATTTTTCTTTTTGTGGCACTTCACCATCCATAATGCCTTTCACCAGGTTATAATAAAGGTAGTGTAACTGAACACCATCAAAGTAAAGCACACAACGGAGGCCTCTCAAACAACACAACTACTCCAGGATCTGGCTGAAGTGGAATGAAAGAATATCAAGGGGACTATGGTTGGCTACCATTCACATTCTAATCAATTTGGTACCAGTTCCGATTCCTGGAGTTCGGTAACAGTGACCAACGGTACTTTTTTCCACTGCTTTGATCTCTTTGGAATACCAGAAAATGCAATCTCACCTCTCGGAGTAAAATGTATATTGAAGTATCTGCCACTAAACTGAAAGAAGAAAATGCTAACCAAAGTACAAGCAAAACAACAATGAACAAGAACGTGTTTTCAACCATAACTTATCCAACTGGCTGCTTATTTTAGCTGCAGCTGCTGCGGGGGACTTAGCTTTCAGGCTATCAAATACTATTCAATGTTCAGCTTTTAGGTATAACTTGTGTTTGATCATCAGGTTACTTTGCATGACAAACACTGCAGACAGCATTGTCTCACATGAGACAGCTTTTGCCTTGCCATTGCCTCTAATATCTGACAGGTAACCCTATGCACACCTTCCCTGAGATGCTGCCTTGCTTGCTAAGTAGATACACCAGTATAAATGTACAGGCCACAGTTTCAGAGATTGCTCTCCTACTGATTAATTTAATGTGAATCAGTTCTCATTCATTCTATAATTAATTATTAAATATTCTTAGTATTATGAATATGGGCCAAAAAAATGATATATATACCAAAATGTATTTATTTATATGTATATTTTAATTATTATTTCAAATTATTTACATTACATATCATTGAGCTGACGCTTTTATCCAAAGCCACTTTCAACCATGCAGGTACAAACCCAGAACAGCAAGAATCATGTATGTACATTAACTTCAAAAAAGCCAAACCACAAGTGCCACATGTAAGTGCCATATATAAGGGCATAACTAAACTTGTTTATTTTTTTTAATATAAACAGAGAGTTGACGATGGTTATTAGACATCATCTTCTTAACCAAGGTGTAGTAGGAGGAGATGTGTCTTTAGCCTGGGGCGGAAGATGTGTAGACTTTCTGCTGTCCTGATACCATTGGGGAACTCGTTCCACCATTTGGGAGCCAGGACAGCAAACAGGCGTGATTTTGTTGAGTGGCTGGTTTGCAGTGAGGGAGCAGCAAGCCGATTGGCTGATGCAGAGCGGAGTGGTCGGGCTGGGGTGTAAAGTTTAACAATGTCCAGGATGTAGACTGAACCCGATCCAGTCGCAGCACAAAATCTGATTTATTTTAGAACACACACACACACACACACACACACACACACACACACACACACACACACACACACACACACACACACACACACACACACACACACACACACACACACACACACACACACACACACACACACACACACACACACACACACACACACACACACACACACACACGATGAAAATCAAACATCTTTCTGACCTAGGGGGAAGCAGGGAAGTAGATCTGAACAAAAGCAGTGAGGTGGACACACATTCTGATACCAGTTGTGAACAGACATACTTAGAGCTGTCCACTTTATGATGAGATCACATGAAACAGAGGTAATGCCAGGTATGAACAGGGTGTAAATGTTGGCCCTAAGACTGACAGGCGACCTGCCCTGGGCGTACCCTGCCTTTCACCAGATGTCAGGCAAGCTTGTCTCCAACACTCAAAGGATAAGTGATATAGATAATGATTGAATGGATGGATAGTAAATATTTGTGCTCGATACCCAGCAGCACAACACAAACAAACAAAATTAAATCCCATATTTCCTATAAGAATTACTGATTAAGTCTGAGTGCCCTGACATTTGATACAAGGCCTCTTGAGCTGTGTGTTTTCTGTGAAAAAATTAGGTATAGCTCGAGATTAATTATCTGTGAACATTTCATAAGCCATAAACACATGCATGTCAATGCATGTGTAATGTACACACACTCACATACACACACAGGCTTTTCACAGCCTTGAATCAGAGCTATTAAGATAGAAACCAGATCAATGTGCAGTAAACACACAGTCAAATGATTAAAGGCTTAGTAACAACACAGACTGGCCTGAGGGCTGAGTGGGCTAAAGAAACAACATGTTTAATAAAATGTTACAACTTGTAATGGTTATCAGATATCTTCACTGGTGCTTTCTCCAAACCACATCTTACAAGTCAGTAGTTGTTTTTAAAAAAAGCTGCCAAATTAGAAATATACCTTCATTCCTCCATTTTAGAAGCACATACTTATAAGGAAAATACATCAGAAGGATGACGTACACCCTGCGTGTACTGGATACCCCTATTAGGCAATGCTAACCATATCATATTATAACGATGCCATTTAGTAGTGATGTAATAATGACGTCAGACACAAGCCATCTTTAAACAATTAGTCACGGTTTGGCTCCTATGATATTTAGCTATTAAGAAAGAAGAAGAAGTATTGCACTTACTACACCTGATGATCAGAAATATGGAGCTGAACAGGCCCGCAGTACCAAGCTAGGTTTCGTGACCATTATTGGACAACAGCAGTAAGAGGGAGGGACCTCCACAAAGGCCAATTATTGGACAGAATCTCTGACAGCTGGAGTCGTAGATGTAAAAATGACATCAGATGCTGTTCCAGTAATCAGTCACCCTAGAACTGCATCTCCGTCTCCAGCCTGTCTCTCTTCATCTCAGATCCCCTCCCCCACATCCCTCCTCCAGCCAGAGAGCTATCCATCATTTTCCATCATTGTCGCCTCACTCCATAATGCGGGTTTGTTAAAAAGTACCAGACACAGTCACTCCATCAATGTCCGTCACCTTATCCGTAGTATACTGTAGTTTTTGGCAGCACAATCAAGTTGAAACTTGTGCGTCTGTGTCTCAGCAGCAGATATTTTCTTTGAGAGAAACAGGAGAGGTTTCTGTGTGAGCGTGAACCCAGGACTTCAGGTTCACAGTAAAACATGGACATAGTTTGTCCAACAATGCAATGACTCCTAATCCATCCCTCTCTCTTTGCCATAGCTCCAGTGAGGGCCACAAGACAGGTTTGTTGTTAATTCATAGGCCCAATGGAGAGATCAGCCCTCTGGCTACGATCGAAATATCTAACCACATCTAACAGTTGTGTGTGCATCCAGTATTATAACATTTTATATTAAAATTATTGAACACTGTATATTCAGCACACAGTATTATTTTGTTTTTTTCATTTTACTTTATGTAGTTAGTGTGTTTTGGAAGAATGGTGGAACTATTTTCTTGCTTCTCATGTTCCACACTGTGTGCGGGTACTTTTTATTAACTGAAGGTTTCTTCATTATTCAGCCTTCAAGAGGCCATTTGGTCCTGAAAGACCAAGCAGTGCAAACATACAAATTAAAAAAATAATTGTAACTATTGATAACACACTATTAGTCATACAGTTAACATAAAATGACACTTGTTATCCATGACATAACTTAATATAAAGCTGTCACAGTTCAAAATAGGAACAAAATAACCCAAATTCACAACTCTGGAGGCAGGTGAAAGTTCGAAAGTCTTTACTAAAAAAATGTTCAAGCAAACAACAATCCAGGCAGGCAAACTTTTACAAAAAGGGCTACACTGAGGCAGAATCCAAGTTAAACAAGCTGGGTCAAACGACAGGATCATTTTAACTAGATTTATGCAAGAACAATGCTGGAAAGACACATGGCGCTGAGACAATCTGGCAGAGAACAAAAGGAAGTGGAGCAGTATATATAGAGTGGAGCTTATGGGGACACGGAGAACAGGTGTGTGGGGAGGTAGATAGAGCAAGGGAGGTGATTCAATTAGCGGGTGGCTGGGTCTGAACTGATGACAAACCAGACTGGATGAATGAATGAAATAAACTAAGACACTCAAAACATTAATAAAGAACAATCGTCCTTTGTATGAGCCTTCTGACAACTGAGGAATTCATTTATTTTACACTGTGGGTAAACACTGTCTACACTGCAGCTTGATATCTAGGTGCATTTAGGTGTAAACATGTTGCAGCACTGTGAGAGCTTCAGCTACTAGACGTGACTGAGAGAAGAGACAAGATGTTCACTTGGTGTTCCTTGGTGAGTTTTAAATAAATAGATAAAAACTCAGACACTGAATCTTTTTCATTACATTCAGTTTTTTCTTCATCGTCGTCTTCATCACCTTTTGTAGTGTATTGCTGTTTCTAGGCACATTGTCACCAACTTTCTACAAACCCTCAACGTGAATATCTATCACGTCAACACATGCTTTTTGTCAGGGAGCGGTGAGGCAGATGGACCCAGGGTGCAGAGTTTAACAAAGAAGTGTATTTTTAATGGAAAAAGTCTTTAACAGAAAAAACAACTAAAGGCACACAGGAGACGAGGCAAAACAAAAAGCACAGGAGACAAAGCACAGGCGATCACGACATTTAGACAATGAACCGACAAGGACAAGGGGAAGCACAGAGGCTTATATACACACACAGGGAAGGCAGGGGCAATTGAACACAGGTGGAACACATGAGGACTGGTGCAGACAATCACAGACAGGAAGTGAAGAAAGAAAACACACTGGGAGCAGGGCCTACAAAATAAAACAGGAAACAGAAAACATGCCACACCGAAACAACTCAGACAAACAAACACAAGGAAGTACAAGAAACACGAGGTAATAATTAAACAGAAAACACTCTTTAATAAAGAGGCGGAAAAACACTGAGACAAAACGCTCAAAAATACAAAACCATGACACTTTTTGGCACAAAGTGCTACTAACCTCTGTATCTAAGCAGTCTTATTAAAAGGCTTAAAGGGTCCATGAAAGTAAATTAAGTAGTAAACTAAGAAATAGATGTTCGCTTTAAAGAGTAAATTAACACACACTACAATCTAGTTCTCATATTGCTGCAGTGACCTACGAGTGTAGTCCAGTACCCTGTGACATCACGTTTGGGTGTGAAACAAATTTCAAACTTAACCAGACACAGAAGAATCATTGCTTCTCAGCCTTTTACCTTACCCTTCTTAAACTGTATGGTTGGTGTAGGCTGCTGCAATGTAACAAACAGTGAATGGATGTGCAAGCAATGTCTTTTTAATTGGACAAAAGAAACATATGTAATTTGTTACCCCATCAATCCGTTGAATAGAGCTCGGGCCGATATGTTTCTCATTTTCATGTGACGATAAAATAATCACTTTATTTTCCGTCTCAGTCTTCATCATTTATTCCCACAGACACGACGGTATCCATTTCACCCCGGCCTCGTTTGGTTGAGAGCTGGCGTTAAATCTCTCTGCACACAAATGAATGTATCACTTGGTGAGGATTAGTGTTAAATGGTTCTTTTCTGTTCTCTCTGTAGACCTAATAGAAAAAGAGAATTAAACGCCAACAACAATCTACACAATACTTAACCAGAATGGATGACACCATGTCTTGTTTTGTATGTGCAGCCATCTGTTTGAGTTTGAATAGAGTGCTTTGCCCGTGTGCATCTCTGTATTCTCCTGTGTGTAAGCAGACAAGGTTCTTCAATGGATTTTTGCTTGCCAATCAGATGAATGAGTTCACAGCAGTTGTAAGTTCTTCAGCAGAGTGATACCAGCTAACTGTGAAGGATGAACATTATAATGTGTAAATAATGATATGACATCAATCCAAAGTGAGCCGAGCGCAGGGTTGTGATGTGCTTGAATCAGAGGTAAGAATCACAATGAAAGAAAGTGTCATGTTTGTGAAATTACTGCAATATTGAAACATGTATCTGCACCTTCTGCCACAGTCATTTGGCATGCAGGGCTGGAATTAAAGCCTTGGGCGCCAGTCAATTACTATTAACATTTAAAGTATATAGTTAGTTTTTTTTTTTTTTTTTTTTCAAGAATAAACATTGGGTCTCTCAGGATGAGATGCTTCATTGCTTTATACCTGGCTGCTGTTGATGGGGGACCAAAGGAAATAACCTTCAATAAACAACATGGCTAAACCTCTATATTTGTGAAGAAGATTTTGTCATTGCAATGTCTAATTTCCAAGGCAAATTAAAGATGAAGGAAAAACGCACTTCTAGCGAGTTTAATAGGTCGGCTCACTTACAATGGATCACAATTATTCTTTGCTGTTTGCTGTGTAACGTGAATAAATATATATAATAATATATAATACATCACCTCATCCACGAACGACAGGTAGATTTTCATCAGGAATGATGGTGTGGACAAGAACTCTCCATGATCAGTGCATCTTGACTTCTTGGCAAAGTAAGCCAGTAATGTTACATTGTTTCGCTATGAAAATAGAGGAAGCAAGCAAGCAAAGCCGTCCTCAACAGAGAAACTTGCGTGGAAGTACTTTGGGTTTTATGTAGCAGACGTCTTTGTACCATTAAACTGTCTTACTTTCACGACTTTGGTTGGGGTTTAACCATTGCTAATTCTTTCAATGTAAATAATTTAAACTCTCAGGTGCTAACGTTAAATGACAATAACAGTAATACTGCTACCTTCCCCAGCATCGAAATAGCTGCTCTCTCATTGCAGATTTTGCAATCTTAAGGATTGTATAAAATATGACATATATAAACATGAATTATTCTTCATTTTCCTTTAAAGTGCTCCCACCGTGCAGCTGTTTCACTTCCATAAAGCAGCCCAGCAGCTAAAGCACTACCAGCTGCTCCTGCTGGAAATGGTGACTGTCGGGTGTATTTCACTGCCAGCCTGAACGTGCTTGATATGATACTTTTAGTTTAGTGTGGATTACACTTAGATGGATCAATCAAGCATGAGTGGTTAACTTCTGCCTTTCCATCCAGAATATTCTCCCTCCTTCCCTCATATCAATCTCTCTGTGTCATTGAGTATATGGCACGCAGTCATCCATCTGTCCTTCCAAGGGGAGTGAGTGAAGGCTGCAGCTGACACTCATCCCATCACAGTCACACTGTAAAACCATGTGGAAAGCAGGCCACAGAAGGTCTAGTGAGGAAAGAGACATGAGCAATAGACAGTTATCGATCTACCTGCTTGTCTGTCATCCCTCCCTCTTCAAGTTCTTGATTAGTATTCCATGATAATTAGAGTCTCAGATCAATTTGACCTCAAAGCTTGTGAGAAAATATCAAATAATATCAATAAAAATATCAAGCAAATGGCAGAGAAATCTAGATATTCATGGTGCCAAGAGGATACACCCCTGAATTTGGTTGGTTGATGGATTGCAAAGAGATGCTGATTAAACATTATCATTAATGATTCCAAGATTGGTGATCACCTTTTCTTTCCTCTAGCACCACAGTGAGGTTCATATTTGTTGTTTTAACTACCATGTCTCTTTTAAATTGATTTCCATAAAATTGGCTCACACATTCATGTTCCCCACAGGATGAATTTTTTTCACTTTGGTGATCATTTGATTTTGTATCTAGCACCTCAGCAGTACTTTGGCTTATGACTTAACACCTGTTAACTTAATAACATTCAGTTTTTTAAGAATTAAAAAATTCCATGTAAAAGCGACCTCAATATCATCCAGTACAACATCAACAAGTATGTGTAAAATGTGGATATTTCCTATATGTGTTAGTAATTATTGAATCTGCTCCTCTTGCCGTAACACTTCTCCTTGTCTGCATTCTGTCTGCTGTCACGCATCTGTCCTCCCCTCTTCCCGACCTCGTGCCTTTTATTCTTGGCGTCTCCATCGTTTCTGTCCCTCACCATTGAGATCTAATACGGTGCTGTCCTTGTGACGGCTGCACTCCCTCTATCATGATCCTACACCGAGTCATCCGCTGGCACTTCCTCCTCTTCACCTCTCAAGCCCTCATGTGCACCATCGACAATCAGCTCCCTCGTGAGTTTACATAACACAAGAAGAAAGCAGCAGAACTTTACACGTATGGAGACTCATATGGAGTTCATATTCTAAAAGCACATGCTACAACAGTAACAACCCATTTCTGTATATGGTTGCAAGCAGGAGACTATGTTTATTTGTTGCATGTCCCGATCAGCCAAAGGCAGTGGAGTACTACAGCAGTACCGGCTGATTTGTATACAACCCATATGGACAGTAAGCTGTGCATGAATCATTCATGTGCTGCTGCAGATGGTGCCGGTATTGTCTTAGATCTCACAGCTTTCTGGTTCAAGTGAGAATTGAGGGGATTTAAGTTGCTCAATGAAACATCACTTTACATGGAAAATGTCAGGTCAAGGCCAACACGAGCCTCCTCCGTTAGTTCAAACGCAGTAACTACGACATTATATTTCTATTTATTCCAAAAGAGCTGTATATGTAAAACACTTTATTTGCACTTTATCAGTAAATGGAACTAACTTATAGGCATTAACTCGAAAAGAGCTTTCTGTGAAAACCATAGAGGTTTTTTATAACCAATGCATTCATCATAATCTGATGGTGAATAGTCAAATTGTTATTTTAGAGAGATCATTTCGTGTTTATTTACCCTCTCCCACAGTCCCTTTTTCATCTGTTACCTTGAATTTATTCTCGTTATGCTGTTGCCCTTTGTTTTTTCTACCCTCACTTTTTACACTTTGCTTTTGTTTTCTTTCTCCCTTCTTTATTAACTTGTGATAAAGAACGAGTAGCATTCATATTGTCTTGACAACCTCGGAGGAACTCTGGAGAGCTTTCCCTTCACACCTGAACAACGCCGGGGGAGGTGGTAGGCTGCAGCACATCCACACCGGTGTCTGCCTTTATCACCAAAAGCCTTATTGACCTCTTTGTCTGTGTCTTCTATGTGTGTGACACCGCTTTTTCAACCCGGGGATATTTGTGTCCGTTTTTTCAGTTTTTACATCTGTTGCGTGTTCAAATTATCATTAACCCCCCCACCTGCTCGCGGTGAATCTTATTGAGGACCTCCTGCATGAGATCCATGATGGGGGGGGGGCAGGTGGAGAAAGTCAGCAGAAACTCGTACATTTGCGTTCACACATACAGCCCATACACTGAACTCCGGAGGATCTCTCTCCGGAGGATCTCGGGAGTTCAGTGCATGTCTGAAAACAGCTTTAGATGTACAAACTCTTGGGATAGGAATCACTGACCCTCAGATCATTGGACGACCCTCTCAACCACAGCCCCTGTTTGATGAGGAAATGAGACAAAACACAGTAAAGTATCATCAGCTGTATGCACTGAAGTTTATACACTGTATCACTCTACTGCAGTGATGTAGACCTGTCCTCTAGGGTGTCAGAACACTGTGACATCACTGTTGGGCGTGACACGGCTCTCAGGGTGACGATGTGGTACCCATCAGACTCCAGTGTACTTTCTGTTTAGTGCTAATCAGAAGATCGAGAGGCAACATGAAACATAGTTCACAGAAAGATACTAATTTGCCAGGAATGATAATACAAAGATATTCTGCATTTGCTGAAAACTTTACAACTTGAATTGTTAAATTGACTTCACGAACGTGCGGGTATAGAGAGAATAGTTAGTGACTGGATAGAGAGAAGTCAAAGAACTGATGTTTATGGTGACAGACGCAGGCGCAATTCCATAAAGGCTTGGTCAGTTTGTCTGTTGCTAGCTAGCTTGTAGCATACTGTACATAACATCAGTGCAGCTGCTACATTGGCTGTTTGGGGTGAAGAATAAGTAATTGAAATCTAATAGGAAACTAAGGTAAACCTACAAGTCTGCGCGTGAGAAAGAGAAGAGAGTTTTTCTAGAGAAAAGCCAACATATCCACCTCAGCAAAGTTACACACAAGTAAAAGAGGAAAGAAAGACAACGATTTCATCCTGCCTGTCAGTTAACTCTGTTAACTCTCTCTAAATGAAGCAGAGGATTTTCAGAGAATACTGTACATGACCTCAGTTTCTGCTCATCCAAGACAAATCCTTTCACATGACGTCACACTACACTCACAGAATTGTTTTGCCTAATATGATAACTTTAGGTTTTTAAATTACCTATACAATTTTAATACCTTAATACATAAATTCAATTTAAAGGGTCAGATTTAACGAGTAAACAGTTTTCTATCATATTGAGTTGATGTAAATAAATAATAAATACATTTTACATACATTTTAAATATATCAAATAATTATACATCAAATAGCATTTTAGGGAAAAAATAATCAATCAAATTTAATTTGTATAGCCCATATTCACAAATCACATGTGAGGGATCCCTCTCCCAGGACGTACAGAAGTGCAATAAATGTCACGTGTAAAATTATAATTTTACAACATTCATGAGAAAAGAGAGTGTCTAACATAAATGAAGAGGGGTATCAATGTTTAAAGGGATACTTTACCCAAAAAGGAAAATTAACTCATTATCTAACTACAATGCCGATGGAGGGGTGGGTGAAGCCCCGACATTCAAATTCGACACGAAACGATATCATTTACACCAGGTTTTTAGTCTAATCATCCACTGTTAGCCTCCTCCTAGTTACTACTGCAGCAACTGCAGTTCTCACGAGAACTAATGAGTATTACGAGAACTCGTCTTTGCCCCCGAGTGTTATTTGGACTCAAACGCTTCACCAACCCCTCCATCGGCATTGTGGAGAGTAGATAATGAGTGAATTTTCATTTTTGGGTGAACTATCCCTTTAAAGTATTTATACAAAAAGCAAATGTCCGACAGAGATGAAGGGAGCAGTAATGACAATTATAAGGATAGAGGTATTGCCAATTATGGCAGTTTGTTTGAGTAGACATATTGTATAGCTAAGCGATCTAGTTCTAATCAAAATCCAGGATCATGATCCATGAAGTGGCTGCAGCTGTGATCCTGGATCTGCAAACGATAAAGCACAAGGACTCTGACAATCTCGACCTATAGCAGTATAGCTAAGAGCTGGTCCAAGACCGACTTGAATGAGCTCTGACTCTAAACTTGTTCAATCTTTTGCTGTGTTTTATTTCTTTCACCATAAGTACTTTTAACGTAATGTTTTAAGGCAATGTCGGATGAGTGTGACAGGTTTGGAGATTGAATGAAAAGCATTTGAGCTTAAATACAGACGTTGAGCTGAATGAAAGTCAAAGTACACGGCCTTGTTTTGGCATCGTGTCGCTGCCTCGATCGGAGCGTGCTGCCTATAGATGTTCGAGCTCTGCTGCTGCTGTCAAATATTTTCAGGCTTCACAGATTCATAATGTCAAGCTAATCACTGTGAAACAGGAGAGATTTGCGCCATAGTGTTCAAGCGTAATGAATGTGAGATATTCGTCTTCTGGAGAAGAAAAGAGACGCAATGAAATGAGTGAATGACGTCAGCTGAGTGAGAGGCCCTTTGAGGAAAGCTATAACAGCTTGTTGTGTGTGTGTGTGCCAAGCGGAGAGTGGCTCCTGTATTATTGATTGGCTATCGTTAGAGAATGAGATTGAGAATGACAGGTACAATTTAGAGTCTGACGACAGACACGCACAGGTTTCACAATATGAATATGCACAGTTATTAATTATTGGTGCATGTGTGTGTCTGTGTGTACATTGTAATGTCGTGTTTTTATGTTGAATGAATGTAACGTGTGTACAGCATGTCTGATTTTTTGTGTGTGTATTAATACTGCTCCAGATTGATGTGCACCGTTTGCATGCCACTTACAAATCAATGTAAATATTATATGTCCTGCACACAGTACATGTATGTAACTTGTGAAGTCACGTAGAAGTAGAATGTAGACAGTGGAGTGCGTCAGAGTTGCGAGTGGGGGAGACGTATGCGTGCTGTGTCAACATGCAACTGCTAATGGCCTTTAAATGCATAATGAGATGGGAACATTTCAGTCAACTGGGATTTAAATCTGCAGAAGAGGAGTTGGTGTTGAGAGAGAAGTTTGGATTGGAAACAGCAAGGAAAGAGAAAATGGTAAATGATTGCTTAAAATAAAAACAGGGGTCCCTTAAATACAATCCTTTAAAAAACTGAATGTTTTTTAATCCAGCTGTGAACCTCACCGCGTCTTGCAATGTTCTCCAAAGCAATTTTCAGACATGAACTCTGGAAAATGTGCGTGTAATGGGGTTTCCCTTCAGCATATGAAGAACCCAGCAAGAGATTCTCCAGTTCAGATGGGTTCACAAGAACTGAGAAATCTCCGGAGTGTTCAGGTGAGGGGTGACGCAGCATGCAGCATGCAGGAGGCAGGAGGCAGGAGGCAGGAGGCAGGATGCAGGATGAATTCCACTACAGAGATCAACTGTTGTTTACAGCACATCAACACGAGCGTTGGCCTCTTCTATGTGTATGGCCCCTCTCATCCTGAGATATTTGGATTCTCTTTGTTAGTTTTTTTCAGTTTTACTTTTAAAATATTCACAATTTGGTCTATGTACTTACATTCACAAATTCAACAAAGGGCCAGTGTCCTGATGACACTGATGAGAACTCTTTTGATCAAACACTTATCCAGAACAAGCGGATCATTCAATTTATACCACTGTGTTACAAATGGTCATTATTTGACCAACCGTACTGTGTACTCCAGTTGAGTCCAAAGAACCGGACCAATATTGAGGAATCATACACTGTATAGGAACTGTGAAGCTGGTTTCTAATACAAATTTACTCATATTACACACTGATCTGACTTATTGTTCATGTGAAAATCAAAATACAGTGGTGGGATAGAGTGATGGTTTCAGTTGTTGAAAAATCTAAAAGCTGAAGTGACTAGAACAGCCCTCAGAAGAGATTAAGGACCCAACAGTCCCCTTGAAGCACAACATTTCACACATTCATAGGTATCAGTTCCTTATGCCTGTTTTTTTTTCCATCAAGATCCATGAATTATTCCCTGGGAAAGTGGTGTAAATGTCTGAAAATGTCCTTGCCCCAGGTTTCATGGTAATCTGAAACAAACCTCACTATCACGGCTGCATACCCCGATCGCTACTGCGCAGGCTCCAAATGACATCATCAGTGCAAGATGGCAGGATTTCTGTCAGAGATATTTTGACCTCATTTCTGGATAGTGGGAGGACGTGGAGACGTGTCGTCCACCTTAATGTACTGTTTATGTTCATTACCAATATATTGTGCACTGTTGTAATTGCACTGGTATGTCTCTACATAAGTGTCCTTGTTAGGGGGCCCTCTCATTGTGTTCTGCTCTTCTGAATATACTGGCTTTAAATGAATTGTCTCACTAAGTTATTTCATCGTCGTGGAAAGTTTTTGCAAACTTTGACAAAGTGCACCGTGAATCGTTAGTGACTCTCACAGGATCCTCTCTGGAAATATTCTGCGCTGCTTGAGACGGATACAGGCAGTTATTTCTGTCACATTGGGAGCCAATTAAATCCAACTGTAAGTGTTTAACATTTTGCTGGAGCATATTCCCTTCTCGCCTCAAACAAGCGCACAAAATAACCAGCTCGGAAACACGAGGTGTCACAATACCAAATATATAAAAGAAGTAAACTTTTCCATGCTGTTCACATTACTCTGATTTGACCCATAAATGAACCAGCACAGACAAGCCTTGATGTATCTCACTGTACTGGGACCTCGCACTGACTCAACATGTTAGATTAACGCAGCGAAGCTCAAAAAGACTTTCAAGAAGTTTTGCAGCAGTTTTCTGCAGCAGGTCTGTTTTTCTCGGATTTTCTAATTCTTAAAAGTCTGGGTATAGAATAAATCAAACTTCATTGTCTCTTTCTAATAATACATATGCATACACAAACACAGTTTTACCTTTTCTGCTTAGAGTGTTGGGTCGGGTACTTCCATTCAGCATTTCGAAGCTGCATGTAGTTTTACCGCTCATGAGAATGAGGTAAACAAGCAACTGACAATGATGATTTTGCAATTCAACATCCTGTGCTATAACTGCACGGCAACATTGTGGATGGATTATCCTTTTTTCACTTATGTTGCCAGAATGGGAATTAAAAGAGGCTTTATGAGCTATAAACTGATATTTGCCAACATTTAAATTAAATCCCTTTCTTTGTTCCTTACTCTCTCAACACCTATCCTGCTCCACTTGAAAATGAATTAATAAATCATTGTCTCATTAACTTTCAGACATCGGTATATTACTAGTTTAACAGGAATACTATCATTCTCTGCTGTCTCGTTATATTGTGTTTTACATGATCTGTCACTGAGTCCTAACCAGTTGGGCTAAATGCTGGAAAACAGTGCAGAACAAAAAACACAGCTAAAGTTTTGCGAGTATCTCTTTGCAATTGGTGGCAATGATGTAAGACCTTTGGAAGAATTACAAATAGTAATCCTGTGAAAAGAGACAGAAAGGGAGGTGCCAGGAGGTGGCGTTCAGAGACTCGTGGGAGGAGGATATCTGTTCATTGGGGGCTCAGGAGGTAGAGCAGGTCGTTAACTAACCAGAGTGTCAGCGGAAGTGTCCTTAGGCAAGATACTGACACCCCAGTAGTGCCTTGACAGCTGTGCCAGCACTGTAAGAGTGATGTGGAAGAAATGGCAGCACATAGATGCACTGTATGAATGTGTGTGAATGGCAGAACTGTACTGTATAGAGCTTTGAGTGGTAATCAAGGCTAAAAAAGCCCTTGAATACAGATCATTTACCATTAACTATGAACTTATTAAAGTTACTGATTTGGTACAAATATTTAAAGAAAAAAACATGGCACTAGTTAAACAACAGTAAAGATTTGGGGCAGTCACAACCAACTAAGCATCTGGATGAATAAATAATCTTTCCACTGCACAATAGAAAATATTTTTTGACTTTTGACTGAAGGTAAATATGGTAGAATAATGAACAGTTCCTATTGACTGTTGTGTCGCCGACCAGGGCTATTACTCCTATGAACCAGTGGGGGAAGGCTAATAAAGAGTGAGGAGAATGAGTGGATGGATGAATTCACCAATGAGACACTAGACCAGTGGTCGCCAACCTGTCGATCGCTATCTACCGGTTGATTTTTACAGTCTTCACCGTTGATCCCCGTCAATCTCTGGACTCACTGGCTGCCGTTGCACCGCAGATCGGCTGTGTGTCGGTTGTCTGTTGTTCACACGCGCTGTGTGTCCGCTACTGGCGGCGGAGCTGCTGGTTTATCTACTGCATTTCCTTCAATACAAGTCGGATTATGTACTAAACTAAATGTCAGGACTCTACGGTATGAAGATGTGCATCTTCCAGTCTGTCGATAACAATCAAAGCCCCGTAGAACAAATGAATGGATTCAGAAGGTGAAACGCTGGAGTGCTTTTACTTTGAAACGGGTTCAGGAAGTGTTGAAAATATGTTTGTGACATAAACAGATAAACATTGTGTTTCACAGAAGAATAAACATAGAAAATTATCTTTTACTGGAGTTTTAATGTTTATCTGATGAATTTATGGCACAAACATAAATGGTTGCAACACTTTCTGTATGCGTTTCAAAATAAAAGGATTCCAGTGTTTCATTTGACCAAATCCATTCTTTTTTTGTGAAATATTTGAAGGAGCAGAAGATTTTATAGTACTGGTATTTATTTGAGGACACAGGAAAGGAAATAGTCACATTTATGGCCATATTCAAGTCAAAGCCTATATGTAAAAACATTGTGCTGCAGTAGCAGAACTCTGCAGAACATATTGTTGAACTGAAGCTTAAGTATATATATTAATGTGAATATTGTGCATTGAATGGATAAAGTTGCACAACTGCCTCTCTTTGTGTATATTAATGCTCGTACGTTCAGCCTTTAACAGAAATTGCAAAAAATTATAAATATGACCCTCCTAAGTGGGTTTTTTCGGGGTGGTAGATCTTGGCTTACGTTTGGAATCGAAAAGTGATCCTGGGCTCGAAAAGTTTGGTGACCACTGCACTAGACTATGTATGCACCTCTTATCTGTCAATGTACATGTTCAGTCTGTAATGACAGTATGTGTACACATGTGTGTATGTGTGTCGCTGCAAGTCGACTTCTGTGCTTGTGCGTTTAGCTACAGTGTGTGTGTGTGTGTGTGTGTGTAAATCGTGTGGGTATGTGACTGTATAGCTATTAGTATGACAGATTGACACGGGCTGGAATTGGATTATTTAGCAGCAGGACTGATTAATTACTCGCCTCAATTAGCATGGCCCCTCATTAGTGTGTGGGTTAGCTTTGTGACTTCCTGTGTCTGGAGTAGACAATGTCTCCACATCTCACACGTCCCTCCCTGTCTCCGTCTGTCTCTCCTGATTTGTTCAGCTCTCCGTCTCCTCTAACACAGTGTTTTTGACTCGTCCTTTCCTC